>NC_137463.1:258779177-259366170 GCF_964235325.1 Thermobia domestica | reverse complement strand
GTTGCAGGCCTGATTTGACAGTGACACCCTTTTAAAACATATTTCAATTTCGAGAAGAGAAAGTAATCGGTAGAAGCTAAACCTGGTGAGTAGGGTGAGTTTCAACCACACTTTTGCCCACTTTAACAGAAAATTTGGTTGCCTCTCTTTACTCATCCATGCTGGCGATGACAAGGTGGAAACACTTTACTTGCAAACACGTCCGTGTTCACAGGTTAAAGAACGAGTAGTCACATGTTACACGAAGTACTGGACTACGCAGTTCCTATGTCAGCCGCTAGATGGCACGCACTGTAACTTTATAAAACAAATCGTCTCAATACTTTTGGGTCGCTATGAATAAGGAGCTTCGCAGAATCGAAAATAAAAAAAAAAAAAAAAACTGCGTTTCTACACCCAATGAAAAATTTGGAAGAACATGCAAACTAGTGCATCGATCAAGCGGAATATATCGTGTAGAATAAAAATAAATTATGTCCATATCAGAATTTACCTGTGTTCTATCACAGTTGTTTTAAGACTTTTGAGTTGTGTGTTGTAAAAAGTTTGATTTCTTACCGATGATGATTTAGAAAGACTATGAAACAAAGTGATCAGTGTAATAGAGATATGATCAGATCACTGTATATCTCTAACTATTTATCTATTTCATCTATGTGCAGTATATAATTAATCTTACCAAAGCAGTCATCTATATTTTAATAAGTGCTACAGTTTCTGCAATATATCTTTTCTTTTATTATTGCCGAACCTGTGTCACTATTGCCAAAACTGTGTCACTATTATCGAAACTGTGTCACTATTGCCAAAACTGTGTCACTATTATCGAAACTGTGTCACTATTGCCAAAACTGTCTCACTATTATCGAAACTGTGTCACTATTGCCTAAACTGTGTCACTATTATCGAAACTGTGTCACTATTGCCAAAACTGTGTCACTATTATCGAAACTGTGTCACTATTGCCAAAACTGTCTCACTATTATCGAAACTGTGTCACTATTGCCAAAACTGTCTCACTATTATCGAAACTGTGTCACTATTGCCTAAACTGTGTCACTATTATCGAAACTGTGTCACTATTGCCAAAACTGACTCACTATTATCGAAACTGTGTCACTATTGCCGAAACTGTCTCACTATTATCGAAACTGTCACTATTGCCGAAACTGTCTCACTATTATCGAAACTGTGTTACTATTGTCGAAATTGTGTCACTATTGTCGAATCTATGTCACTATTGCCGAAGCTGTAACACAAGTTTTTAAAACACAAGCATTTGCTTGGGTTATATTTTATTTTTATATTTTTTTCTTTTCGAATTAAGTTTATGTAGGTCCTAAACTAAAATGATCCGTATTCACATGTATCTTGCCTCTGTTATGTGATAGTAAATTAAAAACGTCCCTTGCATGGCGTCCAAACTATCATAATCAGTATAATATAGGAGTTTCATAGTTAGCATCAAGGACTTTAAGTTCACGACAAAGAACATAAGAGAACGTAAGAAAGAATTTGGGTTCAGAACTTCTGGTATTGCCATAGGTCAGTCTTTAAGCTGAAAGAAATTCAAGAACCGGTACTTTTAATCGCATTAATAAAATGGTATCTGTATCAATCTACAGGGCGATGAATTCTGAACTTTCAATGGTGTAACAATTCCTAAATAAACAATATGCCTGTGCTAATTTCAAGGGAAGTTCACAATTCCTAGATAAACAATATGCCTGCGCCATTTTCAAGGGAAATCACAATTCCTAGATAAACAATATACCTGCGCCATTTTCAAGGGAAGTTCACAATTCCTAGATAAACAATATGCCTGCGCCATTTTCAAGGGAAGTTCACAATTCCTAGATAAACAATATGCCTGCGCCATTTTCAAGGGAAGTTCACAATTCCTAGATAAACAATATGCCTGCGCCATTTTCAAGGGAAGTTCAGGACTTGATATCATTTTTTAAATCTTGAATGATCTATTCAACAAATCTCTATCTATAAACAACATAGAACCGTCTTAAGAAGAAATTAACAATGCCTTCGCAAACAAATAGAAAAATATGCGAGGGCTAGACGAACTAATTAAATGTCGACCAAAAGCAGGGAATCCGTGTTATTATTTAATTCAAAACCTCTTGTCATCACGAATTCTGTCGAGAAATTTAAAGCTTAAAATATTTAAAATGATGATCATGACTGTTGTCCTGTATAGTTGAGAAATATAGTCACTTATTCTGAGGGAACAACGTAGACTGAAAGTATTTGAGAATAAGATCCTGAGACGAATATTCGAGCCCAAGAGAGATGGTGGAAACTTCTTAACGAGGAACTACATAATTTATAGAGTTTACCAAACATTGTTAGGGTCATCAAATCTAGGAGGGTTAGGTGGGCAGGTCATGTAGCCAGAATGGAAGTAGGAAAGCTTTCAAAATCTTAACTGGAAATCCATTCAAAAAACGACCATTAGCAAGACCTAGGCGCAGATGGGAGGGCAATATTAAGATGGATCTCGCAGAAACAGGAATACAAAGTAGAAACTGAATCAAATTTACTAAGGACAGAATTCAATGGAGAGCTTTTGTGAATGTGGCATTGAACCTCCGGGTTCCATAAGCCACAGAGTTAGTTAGTTTAAAAGAACTAATAGAACAGAATTCGCGGAACGTCTTTTTTTTTCTTTTTGAACGAAACGTGCTTTCTCATTCCGAGTTCATCACCGAGGCTATGTGAGAAGTGCATCTACAGCTTAACGTGGGATCCAAATCGTATGAGACCTCTTCGGGACTTGAACACGGGTCTTCCACGCCGAAGACGCATACACTGGTTATATAGTCACGAAAGGGCTCTAAGGTGTGTAAGAAGAACGAATTCATTGATTATATTAAAGAAGGTAGTTCCTGAGTCAAAAGATGAAACGTTTATGGAAGACGTTAAATATTGAGCTACCGCAATTTTAGCAACTGAGGTGCAAGTGATATTCTCTAGGTCTTTCTCAAATATATCTCGCTTCCATTGGTTGTTCGGAGATTCTATTTTCTGCTCCAGTCATTTTATTTCAGTGTTTTTCAGTTTCCAAGTTCGTTCTTAAGCCCTCTTCCATACGAAGCCAGTGAGTTGCGCTACTGGTAGGGAAACATTGCTTTAAATTGGAGCTTTCATACGAAGCAACTGCAGTTGCTTCCACTAATACAGTTGTTATTACTGTCTGCTTTGGCGCAACCGTTTCGAGCAACTCTCAGTATCCGCCACTCGTGAAGTAGCATTGTGTTAAATAGAAGCTTTCGTAAGGGGACACTGTAGTGGCCGCCACCACACAAGGTTGTCAACGTATCCTTTGTAAAAGAAAAAAAAAGTGGATTACTTAGTTGAGACGAAAAATGCACAATTGTTTATCTCTTAATTAAAAACATACATCTACGTGTAATATAGCCTAGTAACCTAGGTGCTATACATTTCTTGTGTCCTGGCAATCCCGTGCTACTACAGAGAAAATATGTGGTGTTTACACACACACACACACACACACACACATATCTATCTATCTATCTATCTATCTATATATATATATATATATATATATATATATATATATATATATATATATAGATAGATAGATAGATAGATAGATAGATAGATAGATAGATATACAGGAGCGGATCCAGGATATGATATTTACCGTTTTATCCAGTGTAAAGCAGGATTGAAGCTCATTTTATCCAGTGTATTAATGAGCGTTAAGGGGGGCTATAGCCCCTATAGCACCCCTTGGATCCGCCACTATATATATATATATATATATATATATATATATATATATATATATATACAGTAGCGTATTTAGGGGGGCTTTCAGGCTTAAGCCCCCGGAAATCTTACTTGCTATAGTAAAGTATATGAAATATCTTTTAGAATTTTCACATTTTCAGGCAAAGCCCCCCCCCCCCGAAAGTTAGCAAAGCCCCCCGAAACAAAATCCTAAATGCGCCACTATATATATCAACTGCTCAACTGGTATATGACTTGGGTCTTCTTTTTTTAAGTTTAAGAAGACTCCTCGTAATGAAGTGAAATAATCTTCTTGTAACATATTATAATTCTGTTTTTTTGTGTGTGTGTGTGTGTGCGCGTGTGGGGGGGGGGTAAAAAGACAAATAAATTATGAAATTAAACCATGGAAAAACAAAAACTTCTGATTAGCATCGGGAATCAAAGACGTAATTTCTCGAATATGCAATTGGTTTTCTTCTGCTGTCAGGAATGTATTTTCATTTCTTTTATTTTGTTTGCCAGTATGTGAGGAAGAAGTTAACCTTTGGAAACCCTGAATCTCGTTAAGTATAATTTCCTCGAACAAGGCAAGCATAGAGTCGTGCGAGTCTTTTACATAACGAGTAAGGGTAGTCTATGTTAATGTTCTTTCTAGCAAATGAGTCGTTGCACTTTGCATACCAAGCGACTACTGCAGAATTCTTCAAAAAACTTTTGCCACGGAATACAAATGTGAATTCATTAACTGATATTCTTCCGCTGTAGATTTATAGATGCAATAGTTTACTCCAGAAACACTATTCTAATTATCTTATACTTGTTAGTAAAAGGATGCTTGTAATGTTTCCTAAAACAAAAAGGAATTTCATTAATATTTGGGGCTTAATTTTAACGTATTAAGTAGTTAAAGCAATGCATACGTAAATGTGTTTTCTTGGATAGTGCAACGGTTAGAATCCAGACTGCAGTGGCTAACATAGTTGCTTAGAACTGTGATTTACGAGGGAGGACCCAAAAGAAACCAAGCTTTCGTTCTAAAAGAATAATTTATTATTTTTTTTTTTACAAAATTCTTTCAGTCTCCTTCAAAGTACTCTCCATTAAATGCGATTCATTTCTCCCATCTTCTTTCCCACTGTTTGAAGCACCTCTGGAACTTTTATATCATCCAATGCGCTCTGCGAAGTTCTTTTTACAGCCTCTACACCATCAAAACATTTTCCTTTTAGATTTTGTTTAATTCTCGGAAAATGTCATCATGTTGGTCAAAAAGGCTGGATCACTTTCAATCTGATTTTTCAAGTCCTGGCTCAAATTCAGACGAATGATTTGATCCTGTGTGAGCAGGCGAGAAACAAACTTAGCGACAACATGTCTCATTTGCAAAACCTCGTGCTGGTACGAGCTCAAACTCACTCCTGCCTGTTTCGAAATATCGTCGATCATGAAACGGCGATCCTCGCTGATTTTGGGACAGATTTGTTCGATGTTTTCGTCGTTTCGAAATGATGAACACCCAGAACGAGCATGATCTTCAACACTCATCTCACCATACTTAAAGCGCCCAAAACACTCAAAAAATTGTGTGCGGTTCATAGTATCCTTCTTGAAAGCCTGTTGAAGCATTTGGTAAGTTTTCGTTTCCGATTTTCCAAGTAGGAAGCAAACACACTCCTTGTTCCTTTGAATCTGCCATAACGATTTCGCAGGCAGCAAACGAGAACAGTTGAGAAAAACAATAATACGATCAAACGTTAACCTCCTACGCAGACGCCGCTTGGCCAACTGATCTGGGAAGGTCTCTACTAGACCTACCTAGAAGGAGAACTCCTTATTACGCATAGGAACGGCAGCGCTCTTTCAATCCGCTTTCTTTTGGGTCCCCCGTCGTATACGCTCAAAGTATTTTCGTAAGATACGTAAAATGTTTCAAACTTGTCAATGAGGTAAACAATACATTTTGCTACATTTGTTATTAGTGTTTTTTGAAGCGTTAATTTGACAAGTAATCACTTACATATGCTAGAGTGTGCTGTTCTTTCACTTCGTCCTTGAAGTCAAAACTACGAGGATTATTTATTGACTGATTCATATGTACAATCATGTCCAAAATGATTGTCATATATCTATAATAACTGTCTAGTTCTGGGAATATAATTTGATAATGATTTTGCAGGGTACTCGTAATACTGTTACTATGTGTATAATCGGGAAATGTGTATTTGTGGTAAATTTCATAGGAAAAGAATTATAAATACGAAAATTAGAATGAGTAAAATAAAGTGTTGTTAAATGGACAAGAAAGTTTTTTTTGTTATATTGTTCTTATTTACTGCTCTTTTGACATGAAATTTACCATTTATATGTCTTTGCCGATTATAAACATATCAACATTATAAGAAATACCGGGCGAAATCGTTATCAAATTATATTCCTACAACAACATAGACATGCGACAATCATTTTGGACATGACTGAACGTCGATTGTCAGCATCGAAGCCATATACATAAAGTCATTTCCTCCTTACGGTAGTGAATTGCACGCCAGTAAAACCCCCGATCATGTTCAATGTGATGACGAATAATTGCACGGTATCGGAGCTTCCATTGAAAGAGACTAAACCAAGTGGTCAAACAAATCACAACATGGGTTCCTTTATAGTTGTCAAATACGAGAACTCAATTCTCGAACAGTAGCAAACAACTGTTCCATTTAATTAGTTATCACAGTTTTGATATGAAAACTAGTCTTGTCTTTGCCACAAACAAGTTCCTTATCATTGAAAGTGGAAACAAGTTTTCTATATAAAAAGAAGAGATGTAGAAGGAAAATCCAGAAATAAAAATATAAAAAAACTTAGTTGCACTGGAATTGCAAACTGATATACTGAGACTGAAACTCGATATTGAATTCTATAAAAATGGTTATCGTCTTTTCTCTGCAGGTCTGTTTGCTTTATCTTTCAGTAACGTAATAGGTTATTATTTAAAGAAAAACACAGACACAACGAGATTTCATTTGTAGAGTTTAGGCCTTTTTGAGTGCGAGTGCCCTTTCCTTCCCCTTCGTTGTTCATGATGAGGTAGCATATTTAAAATATTCGCTTTTAAGATTTGTTCTTTCTGAAGAAAGGGGGCGGCTAATGATGTCATTACACGGGGTGGTAAATTGCCTAGGGCCGGCCCTGTTTTCTTGTCTTTCAATTTTAGCAATAATGACTTAGTTTGTACTATTACTATTATTTACTGTTACTGATACAATAATAAACGAAAAGAATACAACTAATATGGTGAAAGTGTGTACTAAGAATAGTTTTGTTCTTTTATTTTCCAGGTCCCCCGGGGCCACCGGGAAAGCGAGGGAAAAAAGGCAAAAAGGGAGACCAAGGAGAACCAGGACCACCCGTAAGTGACGCCACTGTTAATATTTTATGTTCTTTGTTACTATTTTTGAGTTTTGCTTGTGAATACATAATCAACAATTAAGATTAAGGAAATGGAAAACGAACCCTGTACTTGGCCGAGAATTGAACCTGGTTCTCTTACAACAAACTTGAACGCAGTTGCTATTTGACCAACTTTCATGATTTATTAACATTCGATGGCATTGGTGAAAACTGGCTAAGTCCACTATTATCCAAAAACAAAAGTACGCATTTTATGTAATAAGGTATCTGTTTCTTCTTATCAAAGAATTGAACTTTTGTTGGTATCTGAAGGTTCTGAATTAGTTATTCTCAATAACATTTCATGCTAGTAGATACTAGAATTCATTAGCACTTCTTGATGATCGAGCTTAGAGTTGTTCAATCGATAGGCCAATGAAAACTAGATAATCGGATTAGAAACAAAAGTGCCTCGTTACTTGGGGACGAACCGTACCGTACTAATGTCAAGTATTAAAAAAAAAAAAAAAAAAAACACTCCTATCGTTAGTGCAAGTTGGACTGAAAATTTATTATTTGGTAGATACACTAATGGAGGCAAGTATACCTGACCTCTATGTCACCTTTTATAAATTATTTACGATTTTGATACCTGTCATAAATAAGTTTTTAAGCAATCGATTTTAAGGTGTCGAGCCTATATCCGATTGAAATAGCCTATTTCAATACCTCGAATATTTATTTAACTAACTATTTAAAAATATTGCATTAACTTAGAGACCGTGGAGATACTTTTTAAAAAAATAACCTTTCTATCTTTTCTGAAAAATTCTAATATTTTCTGCCCAACAGACCCACTAAATATTGTAATATTTGGTAGAGTAACGCTACACGGGTTTTCCTCTCAACTTTTTTTTTATTACAAACTTTCTGTACAGTTTTTACACTAAATTACAAATAAGTAATTTCTCTAGTAGTTCTTGCCACCATAAGTTTGTCCTCCTGCCCACAGCAGCTCGCAGATTTTTAAGGTTCATTGGTTAAGAATGACCCTGCCCGATGCAACTGTGTCTAAAGGAACCTCCTTCCCGATGCAGCGCGGAGATACGTAAGGAACCTCTTGCCCGATGCAGCGCAGTGGTAGGTTAATATCACCTGCCCGATGCAGCGCGGAGATAAGTGAGGATATCTCTTGCCCGATGCAGCTCAGATATAAGGGTAGAGGAGTATCTTCCGGCCAATGCAACGCAGATTTACAATATCTCCTGCCCGGTGCAGCACGGAGATGAGTAAGGAATCTCTTGCCCGATGCAGCGCAGTGGTAGATTAATATCTCCTGCCCGATGCAGCTCGGAGATAAGTGAGGATATCTCTTGCCCGGTGCAGCTCAGATATAAGGGTAGGGAAGTACCTTCCGGCCAGGGCAGCTTGGAGAGACAGTTGATAACTGACGTTTTCTGTCTCGAGATGTCCGCTTTTATAGACAATTTTGGAGGCGAAGCCTGTAAAGGGGTTGAAGGGGTCCTCTTCGTATCTCTTCGTCTTCCGTCGACTGCTTGCTGGTGCTTTTGTCGAAGCACGTGGTGTTTTACTGATATGAGGGGATATTGCAACATTTGAAAAAGAACTCAGTTGAAAGAATGGACAATTTTGGTTTGCATTCAGTCACAAAATGTTTTCTGGATTTATATGGTTTTACACCAATGGCCACAAATCAAATAATTATGTACTCGTAACACATTGTAACTATATTGGATACTAACAGTCTAAGTAAACGTAATGCACATTGTGAACTTAAAGTACAGTGTTTTCTTCAGTGTTTATTATTAAAGCAGTAACTCATGGAATGTACGAGATAGTTTAAGGTTCAAATCACAAATATTGGTATGAGTTATACTTACAAACAAATACATTATGCATTGAAATATGTTTTTCTTTTAAATTTTCAGGGTACCATTGGTCCACCAGGAAAGAACGGGTTCCCGGTACTGGAATTTCTTTTCCTAATTTCACAGTAGGAGTTACGTTTAAAATACATACCTTTTCGTGTAATATTTAGAAAATAAGAGAGATCATTTGCTCTTCTTAAAAAGAAATATTAATAAGCAATGTTAAGGCGTAATTGAATCTTTTATTCTTTTCAAGTGTTGATGTGTCTTTCTGACTGCATACGCTAATGGGTTTATTATTTACATGCCTTCAAGTATGAAAATATTATTGAGAACACGGTTCACGGTTCACGGTATTCTTCTGTATGACATTGGTCGAAACAAATAGCTGAGATAGAATTGTTCTCCTGTATACAGGTTCAAAGGTTTAAAATATGTATTACAAGATGAGAAATATATTTGATATGTCAATGACTTTATGAGAATACTGCTGTATTCAAACTTTTATTTTTTATTTTATTTTATTTTTATTTATTTATTTATTTTTTGAAAATGATCCGGGAAAGAAATGAAGAAATGGCTTCAGTTTCCATTAAACGAGAGTAGAGTGGCATAGCATAGATACAATAAATTGGAGTGAAGTTAAACAAAGCAGAGTAGAATGTAACGAGATAGAAGAGAGTAGTAGAGAAGAATTCAGTATAGTGGAGCCATCCCTATCTGAACTGTACGGGTTCGACCCCGGATGGCAGAGCACAAAAAATTAATTTCACAATAATTTGCTTTTATGAATCATCCGTCCCCGTGAGCCTATAGGGCACAATTGTGTTACTTTAAACTAATGTGTATATATATATATAACTAATAAGAATAGCTTTAGTTTCGTTAAGCCAGGATAAAATAGAGTAGTATGCAGTTAAGGAGCCCATCCGGCTGCAATGATGTGAACACACTTTGGGAGAGGTAGCTGAAATTTAGCTCAAATGTAGAAGACACTATGTAAATTCTGTGTTCTAAAAGCAAATTGTTCTAATATGGAATTTCGGCAAAAAAAAAAAAAAAGACGAAACATGAACATTAAGGTAAATGCAAAATCAATGAAAAAAATGTCGTCCACAATTTCAAAAACTATAAAAAGGAGATGGCTAATTGAGAACTTATTGTAAAGACATAATGAAGAGCTTAAAAACGATGTATAGCATTGCACGTAAGGTAAATATGGATAGAACATTGTCAAAAGTGGAGTTGTTTGAGTAAAATCAATAATAATGATAAATTATATGCATCCTCTGCGAATTACCCAGGGCGACACACACGGAGGTAACGTGCATGAAATATCTCACATCTGGATTTGGAATCACCAGACTCGATTTAGCACTGACTTTTGACCTGATCACGTTACACATTCTGGTCTTTATGGCAAACGGAATAGGGCCTTAGAGCCCCTGAGAAAGTAAAGGTTTAACATAATATGGAAACACAAATTGAAAAAAAAAAAAAAAAACTGTTTTTGAAACATATCATTTTATTTCTTGCAAATAAACTTAACCTAAAATTTGGACCAGGACAACTTAAACTAAAAACGTAGCATCATAATCAGATATACAAACAAAAATTTTCATGCAAAACAAAAATCATCAAACTAATGTTTAAAATTCAACCGTTAGTATCTCAGATCAAATAAATTGATTACTAATTAACAACAAAAGTTGATTACAAGAATAAAATTGTACTCTGGCAACACTGCCTTACATGACGGGAACACACGAATAAAATCAATTCAACAAAGGTTACTTCTTCTTCAAAATTACCCATTCAGCTTTATTAGGTGTATTCAATTACATATTCTCAATAACAGCCGTGCTCCTTCATCTTCACACTTTACTGAAGATAATGCTCTTGAGTATTGAAAGCTGTCGACGAATTGAGAGAAATAACAGCGAGGTAAGCAAAACGCTTTAAGAAATTAAAATGTCTTTGCACGTCAATTACATTACATTAGATTAGTCTAATTGATCATATTTTTTAAACAAATTTAGCCTTTTCTTTATTGATACACTTTATTTACAGTATTTTTTATTTAGGTAAAATTTGAAAACTGAATCCTCTAAATTGTATCCAGTTTGCATTTTCAAAATTTTCAACTACTTTCGTCTCATGAAATTAAAGGAGTGATTGGTAACATATAGGAAAAAAAAGTATTCTGTTTAAGGTACATAAAAATATATTCTAAATGTAACGTGATCACACAATTTGTGGTTTCATTTTGTCTGTAATATTTATACTCAATACATCAACGATCGTCAAATTTATCTCCTCATTAAATACTATTGAAGATCATTGAATGAATGATATACTATTTTTCTAATATACGCTATCGCTAATTGTAATAGTGCAACAATTTCCAATTTATTACAATTCTTGTTAAATAATCGTCGAGATCATTTAGTCATTGAAGCTGACTATTAATGTCTAAAGAGGATATCCCTCAAAACATGCAAAAGAATAATGGCCATTTTATAGTAACAGAATCGAAACAGAATTTCTTAGAATTAAAACTGAAAAGCATATTTAGGATCCATTTAAAAAGAAAAAAAAAACTTAAGCCGCGAAGGTGAAGGGAATTTGAATTCAAGAGCAGAATAATATACAGGGTGTCCCACATAAAACCGGTACGCCTCACATACCGGTTAATCATCTCTAGTTAAATTGCTTGTGGGGAGACAACACTGTCTCGAAACTTGCTCACACTGCATTTTATCGGAATTGAACAGTGAATTGAATATTGTGGAATATTAGGCTACTTAAAGACAGGCTTCATCAAGAAATGTAAAGAAATGTTTCAAGCGAAGTATCCTAATAGGGAAGTCCTCCGACCAGCAGTATTCAAGACCTGTATCGGAAATGGATGGCTGTAGGATCCGTTCAGAATGTGCAGAGGAATAAGCGACCGACAGTGAGGACCCATGAAACTATGGACAGAATTCGCACGGACATTACGAGAAGCCCCCGCAAGTTCCTAAGGAGGTTATCGCAGCAGTTTGGAGTATCTCGCATAACGCGTCATCGTGTACTAAAAGATATGAGATTAAAAGTCTATTGTGTAAGTGTAATGCAAGAGTTGAAACGTGAAGATCAGGGAAAAAAAGTTCATTATTGTAATTGGATGCTAACATCAATTGCTAACCGTTACTTAGGCCCGTTCCCTTACTTCATATCAGATAAAAGAATGAACATTACTAGAGAAATTAACAATATCACGCCCACAGAATTACAGGGCATTGCTGGTAACGTAATCAAACGAGGTCAGCGATGCCTGAATGCCCATGGCCACCACTTGCAGCTTCTCTTATAAACAGATAACTGTTTAACGTTCATGTTATCTGTTCGTTGTCAGTTAGTTCATTGTTGCTGTTAAAGTGTTACATCAATCTCGTGCGTGAAGCGTACTGGTTTTATGTGGGACACCCTGTATTTTGAAATGAAATATAAGAGCAGCATATAGACGGCTGTATTTAGTAGATTATGAGTAGAATGGAAGATTTATATAGTATATTGCTGGCTGTTTCGTCTATTTTGACATAAAATGCATCTAGCCCTACTCTTATATGTATCATGCTTTTATAAGGAATGATATCCCCTTTTATTGGCCATAAAACGCGATTTTAATTTAGACCAGACTTGTTCAGCTGTGGTATATAAGTTAGTACACTTTTCTACACTAGAGAATTTGACATCGAAGCTGTATCATGATGTTGATCTGCAGATCACGTAGAATCCGGAAGACCTCGTATGTTATTACTAGGAATCGGTGTTAGGTCCCTATAGGCGAAAACTCTGGCCGTTTAGCCAGAAAAGAGATTTTTTTTTTTTTCAAGAAAGAAGGTGATCGTGCGTGAACTTATTATTGCATTATTGCTGATAGAGGACAGTCTCTGATCATTTATCCATTATATTTAAAAGAAACTTAAATTATAATCTCATAATACTTGGGAAATAAAAATTCATGGCAAAATAAAGTCTTACAAGAAAATGTAGGGAAGGTAGACTATTTACAAATTTGTGGTTGCTCATAGGCAGAAATAAAAAAGTACTCTGAAATAAAGATTTGAGTATTGTGGATTCAAACATTTTTTTAAAAAGAAAAATCCAAATATACTTAAATCCAGTGGTGCTATTCATTCGGTTGGCACTGGTTCGTTAGAACCGGGTGTCAAAATATTTCGACTTCGCCGAACTATTTGTTATACCCAGACATAACAGTAAATTTTATCCAGTTATACCCAGGAACAGTAAATTTTAGTTTAACTATCTTTGTTTTTTAGAAATTCTTACAGCTACAGGGTTAAACATATGATCTCTCAGAACAAAGTACAGACGTTTATTTCTTAACCTCAAATGCTTAGATATTAAGAATAAGAACTGGGATCATATGAGTGCAGTGCTGAGGAATATTTATATTTGAAAAGCATACATACCATTATCAACAATTGTCGATCCATTGCTGGATTAAGACTTTTCGAATACTTTTTGACAACCAACTATCTTGGATAATTCGTTTCCAAGATTTTCGCAGTGCTACCTAAATTCGGCACACTGCTTTGTATTAGGATGTTGTGTAGGTCTCTACTTGTCACTTGTGGTATCCGGTAAAAAAAAAAAAAACTGCTTTTGTCTATCTTGTAGGTTTGTTTCCTAAGATAGTTCTCTCTCTCTCTCTCGCACGATATATACATACAGAACCGGTTGTTAAAAAATTAGAATAACACCACTGATTAAATGCATGTAAATAATCAATAAAGAGTGCTGGTATTGACATAGGACATGCTGCCCAAGTTATCCATAAATGTTATCACCAGCGTCGTTAATCAGAAGGGTTTCTAACTTGGTAGAAACTTGTTTCTTTTCAAATAGATCACGTTAAATTACTACTAGTTTACAATGCGTGTATAACGATGAACAAAAGATATGTCACGCAAAACATTATTGCAAATTTTCAGAAAAGCACGAGGAGAAACATTGCTCAAGTCTTCACACAGGTGGCAAAATATGTACACAAGAGTTTATTGATCTTGATTACACGGGGAATATCTTTATCGCCTTAAGTAGTATCGACCCCAGAGTATACAATTATTTTTTGTAATTTCGTATAATTATTTCAAACATAATGTTCAAAACAAACATTACGCATTCATCATATCGGACCGCGGTGGCTTAGTGGTATAGCATTCACCTCTGGTGCAATGAGTCCTTGGTTCGATCCCATCTCGCGCCAGGTGAACTTTGTGGTGGACAAACACCGTGCGCGTGGGTTTTCTCGGGGCTCTCCTGTTTCCTTTCACTTTCTTCATTCCACCATTTCATTCATTTCTCATCATTCATTTAAACTTTTACAAATAATTATTGTTATAAATTATATTAATGAACCAAATCTTCTGGATAAGTTTTTCAAGGATTATATAATAATGTCTTGTTTCACACTAAGTACCGGTATTAAATTTAAGTGTTGAATAACACAATAAAGTAATAAAAAATGTGCTAAAATTAAACTTATAACAAATAAAATTGTAAAAAAAAAAAAAAAAGTATTGATTTAACGCTTTCCGATATGTCTATCGTCTTGAAAACGAAAACAAGTTAGAAACATTGCGATTACTCTTCTGAATAATGTATATATTATCTAAGATGTTAGAAAGTTTCTCATTGGATTTGAAGATACCTGGCTGTTTCTAAAAATATATTTCATTGTGTGGATTCACATCCTCAAATCTCTTTGCACAACACCTTTGTTTTTTTCTGCCAATCAGCAGCTACAATTTTGTAAGTACTCGTATCTTCAAGGAATTCCAAATGTCTAACTACGTTTTGCAATTAAGAAACATTACTGTTTAATAGTTTTACATTACTTTGAATAGAAAGTTAAACAATCTGAAATGTTTCTGTCGTGCTTCTGACAATATTTTCATACTGAAAGGCATGTTTATTGTATATATATTTCTATATATTGTGTATATATATATATATATACAGGGTGTTTCAAAACAACACCGACAACGTTTGGGATGTGTTTCCTTGCACCAAGATAAGACAAAAAGTATAGACCAACTTGGGTGCACAAATGCTTCCTTTCGGAGTTAAAGGCTGACGAAAACTTGAAAAAATGAATTTTAAAGGTCCATAGCTCCAAAACTATGGGACCTATCGTAGTCGGGTCAAGACAACTTAGGAACTACTACGTGCTCTATCCAAATATCCATGTTTCAGAATCCTGTAGTACTTCCGCAACAATTTTTACAGAAATAGTTGGTGAGTACTTCAAGTTATATGCCTGTAACCAAACTACCTCTACAAAAATTGTTGCGTGAGTACCCCAGGATTCTGAAACATGTATTTTTGGATAGCGCAAATATTAGTTCCTAAGTGAAGTCTTGACCCGACTAGTAGGTCCCATAGTATTGAAACTGTGGGCCTTTAAAGTTAATTTTTTCATGTTTTTGGGAGCCTATAACTCCGAAAGGAAGCATTTGTGCACCCAGGTTGGTCTACACTTTTTGTCTTATCTTGGTGTCAGGAATCACCTCCCAAACGTTGTCGATGTTGTTTTGAAACACCCTATATATACCGGTATATATAGATATAGATATAGATAGAAAGATAGATAATATAGATATATAAACAAAACAATATATTGGTAATTTATTTTAAATCTATTTTTAAAAGGACTGTACAGCAAAATAGCTAAAAGTATAAAAATGTTTTCATTTATGGAAATTCTTAAATTTCTTGCTAAATATTGGTGGAGTTTGAAAGAGATTTGTCATAAAATAACTCTTACTGAATCAGCAAGTTATCGTACCTACTTGTCATACAGTTTCCTTTGTTAATACTAATTTGAAAAAGAAATGTTACTCTTAAAAATAGGACATTTTTAATTTTTACAGAAGAAATATATATGATAAGATACTTAAAATAATTGACACTTTTGTTTTCCTTATAAGTATAAATTATCAGTCGAGTTTCTTGTGAAGCAAACAGTGTGTTGTTTTTGGTTCACTATTACACATCTGCTTTACAGTGTCACATATACTACTAAGTATATAATATTTAAAGTTATAGAAAATTTAAGAAAGTTAATTAATTTTTTGGAAGTGGAATACACTAGTAAATTTTACAAATACTTTCCTTGTATACATTGCAAAGGTAATGAAAATTGAAACTCTAATATCTGCTTTGGAAGTGGAATAAACTATTAATTTATTGTTAAAAATACGAATATTTTCGTCATCGCGAAGTAACTATGACTACAGATATTTTTTATCTTCTAAATTGGTTAAAAATTTCTGGTGTTAAATTATATTTCAGTGGTAGTATTGGAGAGGGTTCAATTTTCTTTTTAAAAAATGGTTAGAAATATATAGATTCCGCAAAATATTAATTAAATGATTATCAATAATAATAATAATAATAATAATAATAATAATAATAATAATAATAATATCAATGATAACATCCTTAAAGACAGGCCCGTATCCACTAGGGGGCTAGGGGGGCCGGGCCCCCCCTAAAGTTTGGCTGGCCCTTAAAAGTTTCACGGTAGGCTTGCAAATGAACTATAATATGGTGATGAAGTATAATATGATTGGGTCGGCCCCCCCTAACTTCTACCGCCCCCCCTAAATTTTTGGGCTGGCTACGGGCCTGCTTAAAGATATTCTGTACATTTTTTTCTGCATTGAGATGGTATAAACAGGGTAAATTAATAAGGCAATCCGAAAGCAATTATTCAATTGAGTTTATATATTAAGATCGTTGACCACTCTTAATATTGGCAATAAGATCATACCAAAGCTTTTATTCTTTATCTCCTTCAAAAGCTACAGACACCGGTTAGTGTCGAAAAGTTGATCAAGTGGAAGACTTATTTCTGCGGAATTTATAGTGATATTTGTGGATATCTCCTGTAAACTTTCTGTTTGCCAAAGTTAATTTGTCTTTTCGGATCAAAAGATCCAATATATTTGAACCAAAATTTTATTGTAGGCCTTGGAGAACTAAATATAGTGTAGCCAAACCCAAACTATCACTTAACTCAGTATGATGTGCTTATTCCATAGAAAATAGGAAAAGTCGATTTAGGGCCGTTCAAAAATTTTGTAGTCCCTTATCGGTCTTGTAGGGCCATCGTATCACAGTGTAAGAAATTGCGAACGATATAGGGGTAAGCATCGGATCGGTACATTCAATTTTGAACGAGAATTTGGACATGAAAAGAGTATCCGCGAAATTTGATTCATGCTTTCATCGCCGAACCAGGCCCGTATCCAGGGGGGTCTGGGGGGGGCCGGGCCCGTCCTAAATTTTCGCTGGCTCCCTAAAAGTTTTACAGTAGACTTGCAAAAGAACTATAATATGGTGATGAACTATCATATGGTTGGATCGGGCCCCCCCTAACTTCAGCTGGGCCCCCCCTACATTTTTGGGCTGGCTACGGGCCTGCGCCGAACTCAACATTCTTGTGTTGTAAGTTCTTCATTTCTCGTGCGAATAAATCGCCAAAATGCTCATACAATTATGGCTTATTAACCCACGAGGAACTAATGAGTAATAGGAGATATTGGTGAAATAACTATAGGAAGTTACTTGTTTGCTACGCGGAGAAAGTGCCTCTGACTCTTCTTGACATTTGTCAGCATTGCCCAAAGGATATCCTTCTTCAATTTTTATTTAGAAATGTTTATGAAGGTAAATACCAATTAACTATCTTTACTTACTCCTTAAAGTTTGTAATCAATGGTTCATTACTAAAATAGCAGTAAAATAATGACAACCAGCACTTACATAACATAACTATTAGTCAAAATATTTGTAAAGCGTAAATACAAATTAAATATCTTTATTTACTCCTTAAAGCTTGTAATCAATGGTTCATTACTAAAATAGCAGTAAAATAATGATAACCACCACTTACATAACACGCATTTGTTTATCTCTGATAGAAACATGTCCGATCTAATTAGCTTAAAAGCTTCTGCAATTGCGCATCTTTATCCGTCCGTAAAATTATTTACTGGCAATAAAATTATTTTTAAAATAAGAAAAAGAGGTCTAATCACTGCGAAATTAAAATACCGCTAATTTTACAGTAATTATGTGATATTTTTAAATAGATAAAAGATAATCGAAATGTGGAACAAGAGTGCGCTAGACAATATTATTTTGCTTAAGGTAGAGATCACGAGTCACTTAGTAGTTTTCCGTTTGCAGCCATTCATAAACACGAAAATAAATGCCGATTTTCTAAATGGCTGGAAATCGAAATCAGATAAGTGAGTCGTGATAACGGTATTTCATAAAAATAACGTTGTCTAGGGAGCTCTTGTCGATAATCTTTTATCTATTTGAAGATATCACATAATTACTGTAAAGCGTGTAAAATATCACATAATTACTGTAGTATTTTAATTTCGCCGCGATGGGGCTTCTTAAAAGTGCCCGATGTTAAACCTTGAATATCATAGATAAAACTCATTTCCACTTCCAAATAGCAAATTCGTGTTTTGTTCGCTGTATTTAATATCAAATCACAATAATACGTATGTTTTATGCATCTCATGATCTTGGTGGTGTTTGATATGCGTCTCTAAAATGAACATTATTACCTTAAAAACGGTAGATTAAATTTAGAGTTGTAATTTAACACTAGTTAAACACATTAATATAGAATTATTATTTACTAGAGATGCATATCAATATTTGCTATTGTAGTAAAACAAAGAACAACAAAATTAGAACCGCTTCCAAATATTCTACAATATCAGCTATTTCCATATTTATTTATTTATTTATTTATTTATTTATTTATTGAAAACGTAATTGGTAGCGCAAAACTATTAAATTAATCATTGTATTTGTGAAATAGAGTCTTAATAAGTGTAAAATGTATATTTTAAGTAGATTTTCCAGATGTTTTCTAGATCAGTGCTTTTCACTTCCTCTTCTTCTTCATTAATGTTTACAATTCTAGACGCATATGTGCTGTTTTCCAGGGTCTAAAAGGACAGAAGGGTGAAAGAGGATTTCTGGTAAGGAATTAAAGACTTGTGTTTTGATTCACGTTTGTTCCTCTTTTGTATATTCTTTGTGCAGGTTTACTTTAGACAAGCTACCATACACACTTTTACTAACAAGGTACATTCGCGAAGTGTCCCCTCGGGATTCATGTAAAATTAATTCAATGCAAAGTTCTCCGCGACTCAACGTGTATTTATTAATTTTAGCGGCCAATTACGGTAATTTGCGTATTTATGGGCCTTCATATATTGGAAATTCTATCACACACTACTATAACGCCCGGACACAAAATTGCTTTTAGTTTCTTTAGGTGTAACAGGACATGAATGTGGGCATATGTAAAACAAATTGGATGAAGTACTGTTTCTCTGACACATATTACCCACCCCGGCCGCCATCTTGGATCCGCTATATTGGATTCAACTCTGATGTTTCATATGGGTATAGGTGCAACTGATACATCAAACACAGGTACAATGTTCTCAGAAATTCGTCGATGTAATGAATTTTACCGTAGCTTATACCATTTGCGAGGTATTGCATGGTAAATGTAAGGCACTTCGCAAATATTGAACCAAATAGAAAGTTGTGCCGAGCCCCGTGTGTTATGTAATTTTTTACGTGATTTGTCGTTGACGAAATATTCTCTGAACGTACACACATACAGACACATACATAGACATCAATACGGAAATGGTAGGTCTTCATCGAAATCTGGTCGTATCTGGACTTACATTAGGCGTTTTGACCGTAATACAATACTTCCTTGTTATAGTATAACATGGAGGTAATAACAATTACTCACAGAAATGTAATAAGATTATGACACCAATGGTGTAAAGGGTTTGTTTATACCTACATTATTTTCCCAGTTAGAAATTGTTTTGATTTGTCAACATTAAAAACGTAAGCGTAACTGATATTACTCTGCAATGTCTTTCGCAAAGTGGCTGGAGGGATTTAACATGTAATACCTTCCAAGTGGTACAAGTTACGGTAAAATTCACTACTCCAATGAATTTCTTAGAAAGTTGCACATGAATTAGATGCATCACTTGCACCTATTTCCATTTGAAAAACCGAAAATTGAATCCAATAGGGTAGATCCAAGATGGCAGCCGGGATGGGTAGTACCTAGGTATGTGTCAGAGAAGCAGTACTTGATCCAATTTGTTTTGCACATGTCCACATTTATGTCCAGTTACATCTAAAGAAAATAAAAGCAATTTTGTGTCCGAGCGTTATAGTAGTGTATGATTGAATTCCAAATATATGAAGTCCCATAAATATGCAAATTACCGGTATGGGCCGCTACAATTAGTACAATACACATTAGGGTGGTAAGAACTTCGCATTTGAATCAATTTTACACGTATGTACCTTGTAAGGCAATGCCAATGAGCACCCATTTAACGCAGGGGTGCCCACAAGGGGGGGCTATGACGCAAACTGCGTCATTGAAATATTTGGGGGGGTTAAAATATATATAAATATGTTCGATGAGGGGGGATAAAATTAATCGAAAAGAAGATTTTTTTCATGGAAGAACACCTACGGATAGACAATTGGGGGGGTGCGTCATAGACATAAGGGGGGGTGGGCACCACTGTTTAACGTGTTAGTTAATTTTTAGAAGAACAATCACAAAATTTCCAATCTGTAATATTTTAAACTTGTCTGTCATTGTTTCTTTTTATTATATGAAGCACTTTCGACCAATGTCAATTCTTTCATCTTTCTTCAGATTTAATAAGCATTCAGAAACCAAGTTGAAATTAAAGCTAAATAATCTACTGCATATTTTCTATCAATGATTTCAGTTTGATCAAGGAAACTGTAGTATAATATGTATTAACGATTTTATATTTTGCATATTGAATACGTGGTTAAAAGAGAGTTAACGTGGCCTCATATTTTTCAACCTTCTTGAATTTAAAATGTAGATTTCGATGAGCATTGTGCAATGGCACCACTTTTGATTTCTGAAACCGATCGCTTCAAAGTCAAATTAGGGATCAAAAAGCAAAAAAGTGGGACCATTTGGGTAATGTGGACCAGTGACCGACTAGGATAAAATGGTTGTTATTCGGTTCGTATTCACACGTACATGAATAATTGATACGCCATTTTCCCGAAAATTCTATTTTTATCGCGGAAATTAACGAAAATATGGAATTTTGGATCTTGGAATTTCGTTAAATTTCCGGATAAAAATTGAATTTTCTGAGAAGTGGCAAATCAATTATTTATGTACATGTGGATACGAAGTGAATGATCGGCAACTGGTCTGCATTGCTCAAAATCCCGGGTTTTCGTTAATTTTCGGGGTCAGAATAGAATTTTCGGGAAAATGGCATATCAAATATTCATGTACGTGTGAATTTAGATCGAATGACATCCATTTCGTTCTAGTTGGTCACTGGTCCGCCTTACCCAAATGGTCCCACTTTTTTTATTTTTGACCCCTAATTTGACCTTGAAGTAGTCGATTTCAGAAATCAAAGGCGGTGCCATTTGACACAGCTCATCGAAATCTACATTTTAAACCCCAAAAAGTTGAAAAATACGGAGCCACGTTAACTCACTTTTAACCGAATACGTTTATATTATCTGGTGAAATTCTAGAAACGCTTTAACCTGTTGTATTGAATATATTTAAGTATTTGAACAATCCAGAATTTACTACAATTCATGTTTCCGAGTGCTTATATACAAATCAAAAACATTGTTAAGGAGAGCTAAATTTCTTTCTTCCTGTTTTGGATCTTTTAATACTACAACATTTGCAGTGATATTTCTGGCAACACGGTTTCAGAATTCTCCTTGCAAAGTTGCTCTTCCATTTTTTGTAGTATTTCATTTGTTATTTAAGTGTCTATGTATGTATGATATGCATATCAGGCAACAAATATTTCAAATAACTTTTATACATTTTTCAATTTCACTTTTATATATTTCGCTCGTCGCAATTTGTTGCCTAAACAAATGTGCATTTCATAACCATGTCATGAATTTTATACATATTTTTTTTTAAAAAAAATGGCTGCGCTAAGTAAATCTGCACATCATCATAGTAACCTACTTTCAATTATTTTAAGTACACACATACAAAAATCAATAGAAGTAATTATATAGGTTGGTTGTATTTTAAGGTGCATTATACTAAGTTTCTAACACTAAAAAAATACAAAAAATACCATTTTTCTTTTGCTTGTTTTTCTAAGTGAAAAGAGATAATGATGAAATGCAATTTACCACGATCATATGTAATGTTATTCTACAACTCAAAATATGAACTTGAAGAATTTTCAGTGTTCCAATCCATAGAAATTACAGTGTTACCAGAATAACATTTCCCCCAAAATCTAAATTAAGGCAGAGACAGGAACGAACTCAACTGCATTTGATTACGCATCATGTTGTTTTAGAATCCTCTGAATTACTTTTTAAATAACATTGTTATTTAATTTTAATAACTGTATGTTAAAACTATTTTGTTTATTGCAAATTAAATTCAATTATTATTTAAAAAGTAGTTCATAGGATTCCAAGACAACATGATACGCAATCAAACGCAGTTTAGTTCGTTCTTCTAGTCGCTGCCTTAACTTAGATTTTGACTGAAATGTTATTCTGGCAACACTGTAATTTCTATGGATGGCAACACTGAAAATTCTTAAGGTTCATATTTTCTGTTGTATAATAACATTATCTATGATTGCGTTAAGGTGCATTTCATTATCTCCTTTCACTTTTGGAAAACAAGCAAAAGAAAAATGGTAAATTTTGTATTATTCTTAGTATGTCAGGCTCTTAAGAATAGATTTTAGCATGTAATTATGACATAAGGATATAATAAAATGGACAGATGAGAAGTTCCATTTCCATTTTACGAAGGACAGTGTCATTTTGGGCAAAACCTCTCGCCTAAGGATAAATGAAACAAACAAATTTCTTGCTTTAGAATACGTTTCTCAAACCTTTGCTTAACAAATGGATCTTCAAAATTTTGTGTAATACTTTTTCCATGAACGAATTCAGTGAAAACCTCTTCTTTTATTAAAGAGAAACTATTCATCTGAGATCAACAGAATGCATATTAGAACTTTGGACGAATTACACCATTTTCTACGAAATGTTAACTTTTGTATGAAAATTTGTATAATGTAGATAATGTCTGATGTACGAAACTTCAATGAAAAAAGTAATAATAATGCTAAAAATAATTCTTTGGCTTTGTATATAATCTCTTCAAATTATGGTCACCATAAGAGTCTTCATCCCGGCGAAATTAAAATACCGCTAATTTTACTGTAATTATGTGATATTTTCAAATAGATAAAAGATAATCGAAATGTGGAGCAAGTGCGTCATAGACAATATTATTTAACATGAGAAACCGTTATCACGACTCACTTATCTGCTTTCGATTTCCAGCCATTTTAAAAATCGGCATTTACTATCGCGTTTCTAAACAGCTGAAAACGGAAAGCCACTAGTGATAGTGACTTGTGATAACGGTACCTCACGCAAAATAATATTGTCTAGGGCGCTCTTGTTCCATATTTCAATTATCTTTTATCTATTTGAAGATATCACTTAATTACTGTAAAATTAGCGGTATTTTAATTTCGCCGGGATGAAGACTTAAGAGGTCTTCGTGAATTTTCAAAGTATCTTAACGTATAACGAAATGTTGGGCTCAAAGCTTTGTAGTACTTTGAAAGTATTTAGAACAAAGTAGTAATTGAGGTACTTTATAGAGTATCGCTTTAATCGTCTATTAGCTGATATCTTTTTCTTCTCCTTCTTCATTTTCTGTATCTTCTATCACATTTTCTTCCATATATATAACCATCCAAATAGGGTCGTGTGCTTTCGATAGATCCAGTCACATTCATAAGATAAAGAAATGAGTTTTATAATATACAAGGCTACATAGGAATGCAAAGAAAATTATCGGCATTATAAGGAGAAACATATTCTCTAAGTTAAAGGAATATACAGTATAAAGAATTCGAAACAATTTAAATACAGCAACAGCAGAAAAGTCCAAGTTGTTTTTAATAATTAAAAAAATCAGCAGAAAATTGAAAATATACATATTTTTCACATTTCTAATACTTCAACTAAGAGATTAATAAGTGTTGGAAATATTGGCATAATATTATTACAGTGTTCGAAGAAATACAACACAGCACCACCGCCTTAATACTTTTTTGAGATTTTTTTAATAGTATTCGTAAGTACTGTAAGTAACAATATTTTAGCAAATAATATTCACAGCGTTTTAAAATCTAGAATTGTCTACAAGATTTCTATATATTCGCTTGGACTTCTGGAGATATCCTCCTCTCTCTTCTTTAGACTGCTTGACTATAATGTTGTGCCATCTTTATATACCTTCGACGCCAACACTCTTTGTCTGAATAGCGATTGTTTGTGTGTCTATTCCGTGTACCACTCAAACTCATTTCAAATAATATTTAATGTTTGTGAAGGGAAACACACATAAAATGAAATAACTTTCCTTTTTCTTTTTTCTTTGGCTCTTGTGATGATGGATCATAAACAAAGTCATTTCTAAAGTTTCTAAATTCCAAGTGCTTCTTCAACTTCTTAGGAAAAGCTGTCAAAGACATCGTTACTCGTAAAGTATTACAAAATATTTTTTAACCCTTTATTGGGCAGTGTTGCTCTTAAGCAACATCGCATTCTATTGCGTTATCCGCACGAATTATAACCTCAGTGATCATTTAATTGGCATCATTGCTTTCATACAATATTCATATACATGATTTGCGGGTCGCCTCTTTAGATACTTCTAATCTTCGTCAACAGGAGACAGTCAAATTTAATATTGTAGAAGCTTTATCTCCTACGTTCCGCGAAAGTTCTTTTTTTATTTTTTTTATTTGTGGTTTCTTGCTCTGTACGAAAATATTTCAAGAAAACTGTTGGTAATTACTGAGAGTATTCTTATGATATTTGACCATAATAGGGCAATGCTGCTCAGTAGCTACACATACGACCTATTTTTATGGCAATGTTGCTTTGAAATAAACACCCTGTATTTTGTAACCAAAGTACAAAAATACTTTAAAAATTACGAAATTATGATCAGGAAGACATGGGTTAACCATAAAAGCAAACTAAATATTTTAATGGTAATGCTATCATTGCTTGCCAATTAAAGGGTTAAAAAATTCATTGAACATTTCAAAAACAGCTATTGCTCTTTTTATTCTCTTGTCAATTCATGATTTGTATTAATAAATAGTTAGGGACAAGATTCGTTGTCGTTTTCGTTTCTTCACAGGTTATTCAAATAGAATATCGCTTGTCTTGTCGTATCGCGCGATTTGCAACGCCAGGGTTGCTTCACTGATTTCATGAATTCTAAATTCGCCTTTTCTAGTTTAGCACATTTAAGATGACACAACTTCAAACTGTTCGAGCACTGTAATTTAGAAGCTGTTTCTTGCTCACAATAGTCTTATTACATTCAATGCAGGAACTCATCGTGATTCGATGTATCGAAACTAATAAACCGCAATAGTCTGTGCCCAACTTGCAGATTAATGTGGGTTTGCAATACTGTGTTTACATTACAGCCTAATACACAGCGAGGAAAATTTACGAATAAGGCATTTTATCTGTGATTTACCACAGTTTACATACAAAACAATTATCTACAGTACTTACTGTGTTTAACACATTCACCAAAACCCACTTAGATGATTATATTTTCACATTACATAATAACTTGTTGGAAGCACAAAAACAGCGTTCACTAGCCACGCATCACTGTCGCCAGTTAATATTATCATATATTATATCATATAACAATCATTATCAATATTATCATACAGGTAACTAAGTGACTGTATGGCTTATGGAATCCGGACGTTCAATGCCGTGTTCACAAAAGCTCTCCATTGACTTCTATCCTTAGCCAACTGGATTCAGTTTCTACTTTGTATTCGTATTTCTGCGAGATCCATCTTAATATTGTCCTCCTATCTGCGCCTTGGTCTTTTTCGTTTTCCGATTAGGTTTTCAGTTAAAATTTTGAAAGAGTTATTTTTTTTTTTAAATTTTGGCTACATGACCTGCGCACCTGAGCCTCCTAGACATGATGACCCTAACAATGTTTGGTAAACCGTATAATTATGTAGCTTCTCGTTATGAAGTTTTCGCCATTCCCGCTCCTCTTGGGTCCAAATATTCGTCTTAGGATCTTGTTCCCAAATACTTTCTTCCCTCAGAGTAAGCGACCATGCTTCGCAACCATACAGCACAACAAGCATGGTTATCGTTTTATATATTTTAAGCTTCAAATTATTCGACAGAATTTGCGACGACAAAAGATTTTGAACTTTATACTAACACCTGCTTTTAGTTGACATTTAATTTCTTCGTGAATATTGTTTTCGACTGTTAATATTGATTCTAGATATTTGAAAGTATCCATATTATCGAAAGTATTATTTGATATTTTAACGCGTTTATTATTTGCAGAATTACAATCTCGAAACTCCCATTTCAATATATATATATAAATGAACGTTTCATTTCATAAATTATATATGCTTTATAATTTAAGCTTATTTATAAGGCGTTATTTTGATATATATATATATATATATATATATATATATATATATATATATATATATATATATATGTCAAGATATAGATATTGTACATTTCTAAAATAATTTAGTGAATCAAAAGAATTCATCAGATGTTAAAATATCCATAATTTTCATTACTAATTTATTGCTAATAGTACAGAAATACTAATGCAATTATACTCTTATTTTAAATTTATACATTACCATCACTCACGTTTGTAATCTCTGAGGGATAATTACTTTGTGTATACATATAACTAAAGTATTAATATTGAGTAGTTACTAGATTCTAGTCATTAGGGCGATAAATGAAAATAGAAAACGTGTGAAAGTAATTTTTGCTGTATACATATTGAATATGAACAGACCGTATGTATTTGTTATCTTAATATTACGTAGTAATCTAATAATTATACTTGGTGCACTATGATATTTCAGTGTATGCACGTGTTATTTTTCAAGTTACATTTATTTTTGCATATCCTGTGATGTTAAAAAGAAAACAATGTAACGCTATTTATTTGCATGATAAATGTAACTTTAAATCAGAGAACATAAAGCAGACTGTATTTTTTGGTGTGTTTTTAGAGCATTCGTGGGTAAATTTTCTTTAAAATATTCGTTTCACGTCTTCAAGATTCAGTTCCTTGACTAACCAGGGATGAGTCCAAAGTTGAACCTTGAATCTGTGGATAACCCTATATATTTCCTAAGAAGGGTTTGACGAACAAGTTCCAAAACAGATTTCAATTCCTTGCCCGGAAGTGACCCAACCCTTTCTAGTTGGAAACATATAGAACAACTTGACCTTTATATCAAAGGACTCCGCATGACTAGTAGATTAAGAATATAATATACAATACCCAGTTATATCCTATATCGAGGTAATAATCCCAGAAAATGATTATTTTACTATAAATATCCTTTATTAGTGAACCTCAGTATCAGCCATAGAGTGAGTGTGAGACAATGAATCCTGGGAGCACGATCTTGCCGGCAAACAACATCCAGCCGGAGCCTTCTTCTCTCTCACTATCTGGGCCATGTCGTGGCTAGAGAGCTTAAACCCTGAAGAGTGACCAATCGGGTTTATATAGCTACAAAGAAAGAACTGTTCGGATCGAGTAAATAAGCTGAAATCATCACTACGACTACTTTCCACCTAATTAGTAACTCAAAACCTATTGAACGCTTTTGTACCGTGTGACCTATCAAACTCGTCTAGATGAGCAATTGACGAATATATAATGAACGTACTCATCTGACAACGCATACAGGTGCAATCGAGGGAAATATAGAAATTGAAATACGTGCACCGAATGTATCATAGCTAGCCATAACGATCAGTCACATTAGTTGTGATGGATATTATAGGTATTCTTTATTAACTATATAGATCCCTAATATAGGATATTTATAGTAAAATAGTCATATTCTTTTTGTTTCTTCTTCATTAATGTAGGATATAATTGGGTAGTGCATATTATATTCTTAATCTACTAGTCATGCAGATTACTTTGATATAGGACATATAGGTCAAGTTATTCTATATATTTCCAACCCTGAAGGGGTGGGCTCACTTCCGGGCAAGGAGCTGAAACTTGTTTTCGAACTTACTCGACAAATCCTTTCAGGAACAATATAGGTTACCCACAGATTCAAGGTTCAAATTTAGAGTCATCCCTGGTGAGTGGTGAAAATCATATGTTGTTGTTGTAGGAGCACTCATATACTACCATAAATAAGAAGTTCAAAAATTAGTTTTTATATGTTGAAAAACTACGCGTTCAAAATTTTCCTATTTCTCTACCAGAAATATTTGTAATAACTTAGTTTACAAAAGCAGTATTTTTTTTTAAATGTTTATTTGTAGCTTTTAGTTCCAAGGCTATAAATCATATAGAACAGGGGAACAGACTTTAATACAGAGTTGGAACAAGTAATGGAACTTCATCCTTACTATTACAATTATATTATGAGTATCTTACAATTTTCTTATCATCTTGCTTCCGCATGGATATTTTCTTAGTAACCCATATGAGATTATTCGTCGTTGTAGTGTTTCATTGAGACAAACAAGCTCAAAACCTAATAAGTAACACAAAATAAACGCAAACATTGCCATCAATCTTCAATGAAGAACATTTGCTAATGAAAAAACGTGTTACTATTGCAAGAAACTAAACACATTATTATTCTTATTATTTACAAAAGAAATAATTAACTTACATTAAAATCTTGTACTGTGTTTCTACAGTTTTGATGCAATGGTAAAATAAAGGGACTTCTCCAAAATTTTATAGGCCTCTTTTAATTTTATGAAACTTAACATTTAAAAAAATGCGGAAAATTAAAAGCCTTGAGTTTCTAGTACGTACATTTTCACTTAATTTATATTTTAGTAAGAATAAACTTCAAATCACAACATACATACGATGTTTTATGCCATATTGAATTGTTCTTTCTTATGTATGTGTGTTTATTCTTGCCTTAATGCACATAAATATCGTGTTTTGAGCATGGGTGGATTTACAAGTTGTTTGCTGTGGGTGGCGGATCTTCCGGGGGTTTGGAATACCTCTCAGTCAAGTGGAAATCCGGAAGTTTTCCCGCAGGAAATTGTCAATATATTTTAAAAACTCGGTTCTTGAACATTTTCGTGTATAATTCTCTATAATATAACATAAAGGGATTATTTCTTTTTCAGAAAGTTGTTGGCAAGGGATTAAAGTCTATCCATGCCCCCTTTCCCCCTGTAACTACAGAGAAGCTCTCCGGTGGTTTTCAGTCATTATGTAAACAAAAATGCAATCTTCTAGGCAGCATACCCTTACTATTTTTCAACATTTAGATAGCTGGTATGTCGAGTGAAAATCGAAATAAAACATACCACGACTGCTTTTTTCCAATTCGAACACTGATCTCCAAGTATCGTTCACCATTCATGGTGCTGCATAGCACGTATGGACCAATGGATCTGGTACACGTCATTCCACACCAGACGGTTACCTTTGGTTTCTATTGTATTTTTTCAATCGTTATATTTGGATCGAAATGTGACCAATAATCACAATTATGACGGTTCAGTGTTATATTCCTACCTCGCTCTAGCGTCCACCATCTTTGCACTTGCACCACCGACCTCCAAACTTCATTCGTGGCTGCAATCTTAGCTCTGTCTTCTACGCTGTATACACCAGCCACTTTCCGGTTTTTACTGGATCAACATCTGAAACTATAAATGGTAAACCTCACATTACCTAGGTAGTAAACAGTATTACACGCCAGCTAGAGCTGATGCTGGTTTCTAGAATCTAAATTAAAAGTAGCATTAAATTTAAAATCACCCTGTATATTGTAGCATTAACATAGTGCTTCTTACTAATATTAAACTTAAGTTGCTGACCAAAAGTTGTTTAAAATAGAACATTATCTAAAAATATCTCGAAAGAAAGTTAACTTTTCATACATATTTTGTGACAAAACTGAAATTTAATTAATCCATAATCAGCTATTGTAGATATACTATTTTGTAACTAAGAAGTGGGAATGGAGAATTCTTTGCATGTGTGTGTGTGTGTGTCGTATCAATACGAAAAACAGTATATAACTTCTATGAATGTATTTGTTTGTTACGAGCACACATTTTAGCTTTAAAATTGTATATAGAAGCTTATCTTGCACTTACGGATGAAAAAAATGTATTTAGAGTATGTAAAGTTTTCTTTGCACAAATGTAACAATACACATACGTAGTACAGAGAGAGAGTGTGTGTGTGTGAACTTAATGTATAAAAGTAAAGCAATTTAATTTTTATTAAGTGCATTGTTTTGTTCTTGGGGGAGGGGGGATTTTTAATTTATTTTTATTTATTTATTTTTTTTTGCATGTGTTGAGTAGTTTTATAATAGGCATGTGTTTTTTTTAATGTGACATTATAACTTAGAATAGGCTAGTGTGAAGCTTGTGTTTTTTGTTCCAGGGTCAGACGGGCGTGCGCGGCTATCCGGGCTTTCCGGTTGGTGGACGCTTGTTTTCCAAATTACTGCCGTCTTGAAACTAACCCAGTAGCAGTTCTAACTCCAACATGATCATCCTGGTATTATAAATAAATGCTTACAGCTAACTCAGTCAGGGACAGTTAAAATATATTTTATAACCAAACCAAAGTAGAATTCGAAACAAGGTTCGTTGTTAGCAATGGATAAACGAAGATTATGTTTGTCAATATGTAGGGAACGCTTACACTTGCCGTCACTTTTGTCCTGATTTAGGATATCATATTGTTTGCTTTTTCGTGCTAAATCTCTGCTTATATTCTAATTTTTGTTTTGAATAACTATTTTATTTTATTTTTTATTTATTTATTGTTTCCAAAAGACATTTTGTGAGGTTTTATAAAGATTACGGGGATTTAATGTATGCCAGATGTATAGCAGGTGTACAAAGCAAATTTCGTTTCGGAGCAAAAACAAAACCCGGTGCATGCACTGTGGCTTTTATATAAATCAGCTCAAAACCTATTCATCAGCTTCACCTCCTTAAGAGGACCCATCTCGATTAAATTAAAATACCGCTAATTTTACAATAATTATGGTACTTGTACCGATTATGGTCCGGGTCCCTAACATGGCCCACAGACAATATCTCTGCAGATTTACGTTGGTGCTACTAGATGACAGTATAAACTATGTCCTCATGACAAGCGTAAGCATATTTGCGCGGCTCAGAGGACATAGTTTATATTGTCATCTAGTAGCACCAACGTAAATCTGCAGAGATATGGTGGGTGGGCCATATTAGGGACCCGGACCATAATCGGTACAAGTACCATATGTGATATCCTCAAATAGATAAAAAAAACGAAAAATGGAACAGGAGCTCACTAGACAATATTATTTTACATGAGATATCATTATTACGATTCACTTATGTGCTTTCGATTTCCAACCATTTATAGAATCGGCATTTATTTTCGCGTTTATAAATAGCTGCAAATGGAAAGCTACTAGGTGACACGTGATAACGGTACCTCATGTAAAATAATATTGTCTAGCGCGCTCTTGTTCCAAATTTCGATTATTCCTTATCTGTTTGAAGATATCTATTACATAATTACTGTAAAATTAGTAGTATTTTAATTTCGCAATGATTAGGTCTCTTAAGCTACACATATACAACGTAGTGTACTAGTAAAATAAAAAGCCTAAAAATTCCAATTTTTTCCCCTTCGATATCATTACTTAATCTCGAACCAGCTCCATTTCTGTTTGTCACATCCATAACTTCTTTTTGCACTAATGTAGCAAAATCAGTTACATATTTGTTGAGCTGTACTAAGGTTATAGCCTGATAAACATTTTAAGCTTTAATCTCAAAGCGGTTAGTATGCAGAGCTCTCAGACAATAACATATTTTAACTCTGATAAATTAATCCAATCCCTTATATCAAGATCTACAGTATAGTTGTTACTTTATTATTTATTTATTTATTTATTTATTTTTTGCGTAAAAGAAAAAAATGGAAGCATTGAAATTAAATACAAGTAAACGGGAAAAATCTTGGCGGATATCTATCTATCTATCTATCTATATATCTATCTATCTATCTATCTATCTATCTATATATATATATATATATATATATATATATATATATATATATATATATATAGATAGATAGATAGATAGATAGATAGATAGATTTGAATCTATGTATTTATGACATATAAATAATAGAAATAAGTGTTGGCATCCAATCCCTACTTTTACTCTGTGGTAATATATATATATATATATATATATATGTGGTAATATATATATATATATATATATATATATATATATATATATATATATATATATATATATATATATATATATATATTACCACAGAGTAAAAGTAGGGATTGGATGCCAACACTTATTTCTATTATTTATATGTCATAAATACATAGATTCAAATTTTTGTACAGGTCTGGCATACTGAAATTAAAGAAAGGAAAAAAAAGTATCGGTTTGTTCAACCAAGAAATATATAAAGCGAAAACAAGCCAAATTCTATTGAAATCGCAAAACTGGAAAATAAGATTTGTAACTAGTGATGAGAATAAATTCAGTATAGTATCGCCTTACCATAGTCTCTTACTGAATTTTTAAAATTTTAAAGTTACGTCCAATTTTAAAATATTAGAAGGAGAATAAATCTTGCTAAGTAAGGGTCGCCTTACTAGACACTTTTACTGCTGTTTCCGTTTGAAAATGTTATAGTTATGTCAATGTTTCAATAATAATAATAATAATAATAATAATAATAATAATAATAATAATACAACTAGTAAAAGCGGATATCATAATAAACGCTTCATTGAACTTATTTTTTGCATGAAGTTGAGTTGAGTTGATTTTGAGTTTAGCGTTCCGTTCATTATCAAGGCTATATAAGACGTGGACCAACTGATTAACGTGAAATCCGAACCACATGAGCTCCCGCCGGGAATCAAACCAAAGTCCGCCACGCCAAAGGCACGTACGCTAACCGCTTAGCCACGAATGAGCCCTAGCATGAAGTTGTTACAAATAAATGTTAGTCCTCGAGTTTTAGATGTGAATAGAACTTGGTACAATTTTCTGTTTCTATTCTTCTAATGGTTAATCAAATTCGTAAGTAAAATAGAACTTTGCATCAAATTTTGATATAGAGGAAGATAATACGGTTGATTACGTTCAACTTCACCTTATATGCAACTAATCTCACTTTAATTAGATTTACTTGTAACATATAGTATCAGAATTCAGAAAAAAATATCTTTGGTTTCAGTTTAGTAAGAACGTTCTTTTCGACTAATTTTTTATCAGGGAAATTGCTCCCCTCACTGCATGATGAATTGTTAAACATCTTTCTATTGTTCTATATGTGAATTGAATGGTACTTTTTGATATCATTTTTCAAAGCAGCAAAGAAGTTTGGTAAAATTCGGATGAATTTAGGACTTTCATGTTCACATATAGTATTGATTTCAATTTCTTCAAGATAGAAACAGATATTATTGATTCAAAATTAAGTAGAGATTGGTAATAAAATTCGAAAGAAGTTGTAGAAAAAAAATTTTCACTCAATTTTTTTTAAATACAATTTTTTTTCCAATGGGTGCAATATTATCAAATAGGGTACAGCATGGTGAAGAGTACTAATCCTCACTTGAAACCATTGATTTCGTCTCAGGTCTTCTGTTGTTATTATTTAGTTGACTCTAGCACTAATACTAAAAATTTCAAACTACTTTTTTTTCGCATTATGTATTATACAGTATATAGGTGAATACCTCCTTACTATAAAATCGTATTACTAAATTTCATAATATGTCCAACATTAATATTGAAATGAGAGTAGAATTTGAGCTCTTTAAATTGTCTGATACTGTTTTCTGTAAGAAAAGTTATACTTCACAATTTTTTTTTTAAAGAAAACTACTAGCTAAACTTGTGCCCTCTACACAGCCCATCATTCACATATGAGCATGAATCTCCTTGTCATTCCTCACAACATCTGTAGGCCTACATATTCCTTTACAGACACAAGTGAAAAACGTCTTGATAAAAATCGGCAAGGGGTATTATTATAAAGGGGAGATTTTATCGATTATTTCTTTTCAATATCTCCCACTGTTTGCAAGATTTGAACCTACCAATTCATGTATGATCAGTGTTTTCTTTCTTCTTGAATGCAGTACGTAATAAGCAAATACATCACACACACACAATTAATTGTAATGTCAGTGATATATGGTGTTCATTGGGCAAAACACTCGAAACAATAAAAGTCATCTCAGTCTGGAGAAATAGTTATCATTCGTTTCTCATTATTATTTGGCCATGAAACAAATGCCGGAGAGATATACTAATTCTGTATATAAATTTTCAATACTTCCAGTGTACCCCTAAAAAAATATTAAAGAAATAACGGTCATTTTTATAATATTCATGTAAAATTGAACAATCTACACAAAATTTGCAATCGATCAGTGAAAACGGCATCTTTCTAGAGTTTGGAGTTCCCGAGATATCATTGTATAAAGTACTGGCCACAAACATATAAACTTTTCTTGACCACAAATATATATAAATATACCTAGCACTTTAATATATAGATTATTATTTCTTCAGCTATATTAGAATCCATCATAAATGGCATCAAAATCTTGAGCGGAAATATCTTATTCAGAAATTGTTTATTTTTACGAAAAGTAGCAACCTTTAGCTAAAGTAATATGTAATAGTGTATCATGAGAACGTAATATAACTTACCAGAATATCGAAAACATATGTACCCAAATAACGCTTGTAAGGGTTTATAACATTGGTATCATTCTAAAATCCATTTATTCTTCATAAATGTTGATACGGAAACCTAAACAACGTACAAACTGTTTGGCTATCAAGTAGCACTCAAATATTACTTTAAGATGTTAAGAAGAAAATAAAATAATATGCAAAATTGTGCAAATCCAAAACTTAGGCAAATTCGGCAAATTCTCTCTCTCTCTCTCTCTCTCTCTCTCTCTCTATATATATATATATATATATATATATATATATATATATATACCACTTTCGAGTGCTGGGCTCTGAAGTGCAGGCTTTGCCAAGAATGCTGGGATGTTGTTTTATACAACCTCTTAAAAAATTATACCTCAAAATCTAGAAAAGACAAAATAATATAACATGCACAGTTTGAAAGTTTATAACTTTTTCTTTATTCTTATATATAAAATATTCTGTATTCCAACCACAAACTATTACAAATCACAAATAACATTTACACATAGTGCAAGGAAAATGAATGCGAATATGAGAATTATTATTTCAAGTTACTTATTTGATCTATCTGATTTTTCTGTTCCTACATAGTCTGGATCATTCTCACAATCGTCCAATAACTCTCCTTGAAACAAATACCATCACTGTCACTCAATTCCACTTTTAAACTGAAGCGTATTGAATCAATCGTTCGACAGGCTGTTTCTCGCTATTTTGACGGTCAAACAATAAGCATATGGTTGTTTAACCCTAGCGGTAACAAGGTATTAATTAGAATTTTCACGCCATCTATTGACGAAATTGCAAACTACGAAGTCCAAGGGATATTTCAAAACTGCTAACTCCGTATAATAAAGGAGTAAAATCATTGAAATACATTTTGAATCAAATCACGTATAAATACGGAATCCACAGTCTACAAAAGATCAGGTACTCCGTAAAAATACGGAATTAGCACTCAAAGTGTTAAATGGGACAGAGTCTTAAGGTATATTAGGATGGACACCTTCACGAAGTATCAAATTAGAGACGTAAAAGCACGTATAATGAATGTCAACATATTATACAGATACAATTTCTTCAAACGTTTAGTGCAGCGAACTTTTGTTCGTAGAATAAGTGCATTTTTGATGTGAATTTATACAGTGAGCTATAGTCTGAAACGTTCAGTATTTGTTTGTTCACTAAAGTGCACCGGATAATTTTCAATGGTCTAAAGTTAAATAACATAATCGCTGTTTACATTCATTACACACTGTAATACACTGTTATATATACACTGTTTAGAGAATTATGCACCATTATTTTACGTTTCAAAATAGTGCAAAAATTAAAAGACAAATATTAAAATCTTACATTCCAGATTTTAATACTATAAAATATAATAGTGAATGTCTTTAAAATTAGCTCATTACTTAGCCAATATACCATCAAAATATAGTCTGTTCACAGACTAAACCAACTTTTTTCCTTGAAGCTCAAGACCTACGGGTGACCTTATTTAAGGCAAGAATAGATCAATGTTCTTAAGCCTCCTGGAGACAATGTGCCTTGTGGTTATCCCTTTGCAACTGAGGTAATATTGACTCATTGACAGCCTCCGTGTGGTCCTTATGACCTTTCCACAGCTTTAATACTGATAAGGAAAGTTGGTTTAGTTTTCAACTCTCCTCTATGTGATGTTACGGAGGGAAAATAAACTTCTGAAGATCGTTGATAATTCTAGACCATAGTTGTTCGAAAGTACTGGAATATTTTATGAACTTTGATACTATTAAATTTTTGCAATATTTTGAACAATAATGAAATATTCTTGGACTGTCAGCGTATGTGATTGAATGATATCCCTTCTAGTAAATGTAGTATTACCATACTACAATATATACCAATTGGAATGAAATATATGTACATATGGTGTATATAGTTTTTTTCTTTTCATTTGTAATTAATGAATTAGAAAATCTTTGACTGAGTTGGCTGTTAGCGCATTTTGCATCCCCTCTGCTCTGTGGGTGGCTTTGTGCTATTACAAATTTATGTAATTTATTTGTGCGAACATATTACCTATTAACATTAACAATGCAGTTTAACATGTTTATATTTCTTGCACTGCCAATTACTAATCATAAAACTTATGTTGAAGTAGCTGGATATTTGGATATTTGGATATTTGGAAGCAACTTATGCTGTTATTTTTAAGTATTTTATTGTTATTAGTTTGCATTGAATGGAGGACAAAAGACACAGGTATATTTTTATTTTATTTTTACTTACGTGATAAAGAGAGATGGTTTCCCGTTATTTTCTTTTTCCAAAGAATATTTAATGATAGATCAGGGCAAGGTTCAATAACTCTTCCGGTTTATAGCCTTACACAAAACCTCAAAACTAAAGTTGCCATTATTTAAAAAAAAAAAAAAAAAAAAAAAAAAAAAAAAAAAAAAAGCTGTTATAATGTAATATTATTAACTTCAGAATTAAATTCAAGCTGTTTTAGTGTACTGCAAGAAGTTCCTTTGCTTACACATAATCATGAATTTATTTGTAGAATGTATATTATGTGCGTTATTGAGGATTGTGTAACCGTGGGAAATAATATCTTCTAGTGACATTTAAACAATTTTAGTATTTCATAAAATAACAAGAACGTTATTATTTAATTTTAATAACTGTATGTTTAAACTATTTTGTTTATTACAAACTAAATACAACTATTATTTAAAAAGTAGTTCAAAGGATATCAAAACAACATGGTAAGTAATCAAATGTAGTTGAATTCGTTCCTCTAGTTGTTGCCTTTAACTTTGATTTTAGCAGAATTGTTATTCTGTCAACTCTGTAATTTCTATGGGTGGCAACACTGAAAAATTCTTGAGGTTCATATTTTGTGTTGTAGAATAACATTATCTATGATTGTGGTAAGTTGAACTTCATCATCTCCTTTCACTTATGAAGAACAAGCAAAAGAAAAATGGTAAATTTTGCAGCCCATTTTTAGTATGTTAGGCTCTTAACTCAGCTCGCTCACTTGCTTTTTAGGCAAGCGTAAAGATTGCCTAATGTGCAAAGATAAACCGGAAAAATAACTAGTTTAAAAATACTGTTTTTTTTTTTAATGTTTATGAAAGAAAAGGAAAGATAAAGAACGTCTTACCTGTGACTTTTGTTGATTAATTCTTATAATTTAGTTATGACTTGCTTTTGGAGCTTTCTGTGGTATTGTTTATTTTTCATTACTCTGCACTAAAGATAAAAGCTTCTATATTTTAATGCTTTTTATATGTGTGTAGTCTTATATGTGTTAAGCCTAAGAATATTGTGCTTAAGTGTTTAGTAATTTCCATTTATTTAATGTTAGAAATTTGTGTATATATATATTTGGTTAAGGAATGTAACAAATGCTATATACATATGTATATACATGTATATGTACAAGAAGCATGTATTAAAGAAAGGAAAATATTTCTAATTTATCAAAAAACAATTGAGAAATTTACGAAAGATTACTGTATTCTTAACTTTAATAAGGTAATTAATAAATTTAATTTTTGCAATTTAATATTCGTATTCAAATATTGTTTTATTTTTCTTCAGGGTCCAATAGGATTAGATGGTCCGAAAGGAGAACCAGTAAGTCAGTAATATCTTAAGTATGGGTAGTAAAATGGTAGAAAAAAAATTTTTTTTCTTTTAAATTCCAAGCAATATGGCTTACAAGGGAACCTATCCAAGTGTAACTCTGACTTCGAGTCGAGACTATGGCCATTGGATACCTTGTCCCAAAAGAACATAACATGAAAAGGGATACATCCTCGATCTCAACTGTTGCGAAGATATAAGCGTGAAAAGTTAGAAATTGAGCTCCACACTATACATACTCGAAGTCAGAGTTACACTTGGATAGGTTCCCTCGTTAGACCAGGAAATGTTTTCATTTTGAAATACAGAATGTTGGAAAAGATTTTTCTTTACTATCAATTGCCGCAGTGAATAACCGCTTGATTAATTCACTTCAGAGAATGTTAAAAGATACCTTACACCGTAAACTCTCACATTTTTCTTTTTTCTTTTCTTTTCTTTTTTCTTTTCTTTTTATTTCTTTCTTTTTTTGCATCTGACACATTTTTCATTTAATTAACACATTACCAAAATGGAATCCGTTGAGTAAAATAAATAGATGTGATTCATTGAGTTTATCGGATCACAGGGTATGGATTCGATATATTTTGTTATACAGAATCCAAATTTCAAAACCCTGGACGATTGACGTTATCAATTCCTTTTTATGGGTGAAAAAACTTGAGAAATTTGCATAGAGAGGATACATGTAACACAGTCATACAAGAAAACAAAAGTTCTGTGCAGTGGACAACAGGGCATGGATTCGATTTATTTTGTTAAGACAGAATTCAAATTTCGAGTATTTTCGAGATGGAGATCCCCCGCATTTTACTGTAGGTGCTAGAAACGTTCCAGGTAAACAATTTGAGGGCTGATGTGGCCCTATTTTGACCATCGAGATAATCGGACCTTGCCTATTATGGGGTGATGTTAGAAGAAAATAGTGAACGCTTACAAACATACCACTTCGAAGGATCTGAAAGCAGAGATTTGATATGTTGTTTCTATTATGTCATTATATAAGTGAAACCAGTGGCGGCCGGTGGATTGTGGTTTCGGCTGTTGCAGTGCGAGCGATAAGAGACAGAAGATATAAAGTTGACTCATTGACTAATCAGCATAACTTTAGATGCAAATGCTATGTGACATGTTAAATTAAATAAAATTCTGTTTTTAAAAAATAAAAAATGCAGAACATTTTATCCGATTAATCACCTTAATTAATTAGTAAGTTCATTTTCCTCTCTTTGATTGGAGCAAATTGCCTAATACATGCTGGTTGAACTCTGGTATTCTTATTGTAAGGTCTTTTTCGATGGAAAGCATAACCAATGGTGATAACCTTTCTTGCGACATTCAATTCCTTGAAAGTGTCAATTCTTTCTCATGTGGAAAAAAACTTTTCGTCTTTTGCTGACGCCAGAGGTACTGTTAATATTAATTTCAAAGCTTTGTAGATTTACTAAATATTTTTTCTAGATTATTCCGAACGATTCATTCTAGCAAACTCAGTCCTTGACAGTGATCCGAATTCCTCTTCAGCGTTGACTGAAGAGAGTTCGTAGCAAAGATTAGTGTTATAAAAAAATGTACATTGAACACACTTTATTCACAATTTATCCAGGAAAATTTAAAATAAATTGAGGAAATGTATCTGGTGCAAACAACACTACTGCATAAGATATCCTGTAAATTTAAACTGGATTTTTTTTTTTCGAACACTCTCCTGAATTGCCCTTTTCTTGTTTTGTCTAAGATTTAATTGCAAATTTTTCCTCAGCTGAAAGCTGGTCAATGTTTTTTGTAAGTTATTTACAGAAGTCATGGTATACAATTCATTCAGAATTTGTAGGTTATTTACAGAATTAAAGCACACACAATAAAATTAAACCTAATAATTAAAAACCAAAACAGCTGATACAAAATAGGTACTGGTATATGAATTCCGAATGTCACATATTCATACATCAACACACACACACACACACATGTGCGTAAAAGAAAAAAACTACATTCCAAATCATCCGTCTTGCTTGTTACGCAATGCACGATGAACACAATATACTTCCACATGAGTCGAAACAATGCCTACCAATGTGATATGTTCTGGAAAGGAAACCTCGAAATCCGCCAGATGAAGGATCAGCATGTAACAGAAGCCAAAAAAATCAAAGAACATCAAAACAAACAGTACTGCCAGTTCTACACCCAGAAATATTAACTGGGAGGGGTCCAAAGTATTTGAGGGAGGTCCAATACGTCTACATAATATGGAACCTGAATTATACTGCACCCGAAAAGACGATAAGTAATTCTTACTTACTATCACCTATATTTTTAGAAAAAAATAATAGAACGATTATTTTTATAAGAATACAAGAGTACATGATGAGGCGTAAAATAAAATATTTAGCCTACATCAATCGTTTCTGTGTTAGGAAAGTATAGTTTATTAAGAAAGTCTACAAATGTTAGTCAAGTTTTGAAATTTTTGGGAGGTCCGGACCCGGTGGACCACCTCGTGGCTACGCCCCTGAGCATTGCTAATTAGTCCCAAATTCAATGTGGCGTTCCCCTCATACAGTTTTATGTGGAATTTACCAAGAGTATAAAATATACTTATTTTATAAAAGAAATATGTTTATACTAAAATACTATCCACAGAGGAGGGGGGAGCGATTCTACATACTGACTTATTAATATTTGATTCACAAATTACTGTAGAAGAAGCCTTCATTATCAATATAAGCTAAGAATTAACTTGTAAATGTGGGTCTACTTTCATTTGTTTTCCCCTCTACTTGATATTTTCTTTCTTATTTTGTAATTTTGCAATCACTTTTTTTTTAATTGCCATTATATTGATTTACTTCAGTATGGTCCCATAATTTAAAAATATGAATTCATAAAAACAAATTCCATTTGTTAATTGCTAGTGAAAGAAAATTCAGAAATCTTATTTAGCGTGAAAAACCTTCTCGTTCACTGGAAATCGTGCTGTGTTGCAGAAGCACTGCAACGACCAGTCCCTTTAACGTCTGAGATAGGGGAAAAGAGACTTAACATTTGCTCCAATCCCCGCGCTGAAGGAATCTGGTCGTTGCATGCTCGCTGCAACACAATGTAAATTAGAGACTCTGTGACGGATTATTTTTCGCTTTTTAAAATGGATTAACGGAACGGAGAGTTACAGAAGTAAAAAATATGTTATTTAAAGTGTATATATGCAAGTATTAAAAAGTATTTTTTTCTGTTCTTTACTACTATTGATAATAATATTTTTTTCTTGAAATACTTTGGTCGTTGCGCAACGCTGCAACACTTACATTAGCCGCCACTGAATGAAACTTTCATGACACTCCTACGGGAATATATAGATGTTATTGGCCCAACTTAATATTTCTAAATTATTACTATATAGATATAAATTGCAAGAGTCTAAGTTGCATTCTAAAAGTTTTCGAAACAATCTACCAAATGGTTATGCGTTGCAGTTAATGATAATCAGGAAAAGATTTTTAGGAACATTCTGTATTTCCTTGTTGTAACTATTAAATATTACTTAAGTCTTCGCGACGAGGTAGAATATTTTTAGCATTAACACGTAGATATATATATGAAATTAGACGATAGTAAAATTATCCCACAGATTATGTAATTCCTTATATATTTAAAGTTTATTGTATTTTAATCTTTCTTTTGGAATCGACGAAATACTCGTATGTGATGCCTAGAGCAAATAACAGCTTTATTTCATATTTGTTTTAATTTTGTTAACTTGGTGATTGCTGATGTTATTAATATTAAAATAAAAAGAGAGGGTCCATATATATATTTAGTGAGTTAGTTGAAAGTAATTGAAATGCTTATTTAACTTGTTTGGTATACTTTGGTATACTTTTGGTATACTTTCCATTTGGTATGCTTTGGTATACTTTTATAGAAACGGAATAAATTTTAAATACTGTTCTTTCCCATTAGCAGTTCATTAGACATTTTCAAGAGTATTGGTAACTGTTACTATTGTTATACCTGTGTATAAAGCAAAATAATCCCGATTGAAAGAATAAAAAATGTTCTGGAGCCAATTTTTTGAACATAAAATTTCACCAAAATGTACAATTTACAAGGAAAGTTCGGTAGAAAGCACTCGCTTGTAGAGAAACTAAGCATGCCATTTGAAGGACCAACGCATTCTGATTTCAGCAAGCTAATAAAACTCCTGTACGGTTGAGAACTGTTCGAGAGATTCAACTTGGAAGTTTATATGAGAAAACGAGTATATGTGCATTTAAACACGTTAAGGCCAATATTGTTAGCAACGAACACTGATATATGAATTGAAATCTATTGGAAGTAACAGAAAAACTGTTTTGTAATAACTAACGAGTAATTAGTCATTATATTGTTCACAAAAACGATAGGTTACAGTTGAAAATTGATCATTGTTGTTCTGTTCTATGAAGAAATGACGCACCGAACAAACTATATACCTTTTAGTCACCTGTTGAACTTGCTTTTCGCTTTGATTATGCGAACTGTTCCCTTGACGGATGCAATGCAATTGCACATATGAAATGTTCATGGCGCAAGGGAGTCTTTTGCCTCCGTCATTTCTTCATAGAACGGAAGAATAACAGTGATCAATTTTCATCTCTAACCTATCATTACTGTGAAGCAGTGGTGGAAAGCCATACCGTCTTTTGTTTTTCAGTGATGAAGGCATACCGTCTCTAGTTTTTCACTGATCAAGACATACCATCACTGGAGAGTAGATGCTAAAAACCTTTAATAAATCCATTTTTATACACAGTGATTGACGAATAGCTTTGAGGGTAAAAAGATTTTATTTCGTATCCAGAAATAATTTCTAAGTTGACAACACCGACATTTCTGTTATATTTTTCTACCTCTTATTTTTAAAATAAAGCGTCTTCAAAGAACTTCATCTAGTTAATATTTTTTGATGTGTCATATTGAATTGTTTCTTCATTATGTATGTGTGTGTGTCTTCTTGCCTTAATGCATATAAATGTCGTGTTTTGAGTGTGAGCGGATTTAGGGTATGTTTGCTATTGGGGACGGATCTTCCGAGGGTTTGGAATACCCATCAGTCGAGTGGGGCCAGGCAGTTTTCCAACAGGAATTTTTAAATATAAAAACTCGGCTTTTGAGACTGTTCGTGTATAATTCTATATAATACAACATAAGGGAATATTTTTTTTTCAGAAAGTAGTTGGCGGGAAATAAAAGTCTCTCCATGTCGTCCTCCCTGTAACTACACAGAAGCTCTCCAATAGTTTTTCAGTCATTATATAAATAGAAATGCAATCTTTTAGGCAACATACCCTCACTGTATTTCAACATTTAGGTAGACGGTATGTCGAGTCAAAATCTTACTAAAACATACCTTCTCTGCTTTTTTTCCCACTTCAAACACCGCTGTGAACAGTATAAGAACTAATTTTAACTAACAAACCCGTTAGTTCTTGCAAAACAGTTTTTTTTCTGTTACCTCCGATAGATTTCAATTCGTATATCAAAATTTGTTGCTAACAATGTTGTACTTAACGCGTTTAGATGCGTATATACTCATTTTTTATATAAACTTCCAAGTTGAACAGTTCTCAACCGTACAGCTTTTATTAGCTTGTTTTAATCAGCATGCATTTGTCCTTTAAATGACATACTTAGTTTCTCTGCAGGCGAGCGTTTTCTCCCAAACTTCCCTTGTCAGTAAATAAAGTTCTTCTTTTGTCATTTGTATAAATCTATTCAGGTTTGATCTCATTTAAGTGTGTGTGTCGATCGAGTTTATGTACATCTATTGTTCTTTTTTTTTTCAATCAGATCAATAAATGAATTTGGATATGGACATATGGATGCCAACCAAACGTAGCATATTTTTTTAATTAATTAGTATATTATTTATATGACAAGTGATTTACATCTTTTTTTCTTTTCCTTTTAAGGGAAGAGCAGGCGATAAAGGACAGAAGGGTGAACCAGGAAGTCCGGGCTATGATGTATTCTCAACAGCTAAGGTGAGTTATTGAACAAAACGGTGGATTATACGGTATGATATAATATGAATATGTAAGATTAACAATATACTCTTAAAAAGATGAAACTTTGTGTCATTTAAGATCTTTTAAAGTTAATTAGAGTGAATCTTAACTGAAGAAAACAGTTAAATATCGAATTTGATTCTAATCTCTTTACAAATATTAAGTTCAGGAGTGGCTCTAGGATTTTAATTTTGGGTAGGCCCGCTCCCTCGTTTATGGATATATACACATTTGATTGATTAATGACAGTAGGGAATTACTTTTATAGTAGTGGTCGATGCTATTTATTAGATAATTATCTACCATTAATATAAATAGTGGAAAATACATTTACTCTTTATTGTATCTTTTAGCATTTATATATTTTTCAAAATCTTTGGGTAGGCCCGTGCCTGCCCGGCCTACCCTCTAAAGCGGCCACTGATTAAGTTTATTAAAGGTTGAATTTAACATTATCAAGTTAAATGAAAAAGAAATAAAACAACAATATGGCTTATGATGAGTAGTGCAGTAATGAGGATAGACTAAAAAGACCAGTACATTTTTTCTGGAGAACATTCAGGGCCGGCTCTACCATATGTGCAACACGTGCATTTGCACGGGGTGGCATCATAACTATATCGTTTACAATAAATATTTCTTGTTGGAAACAGACTTCATGATGGCGGTAGTTAAATTTACAAGCTGACTTCTTATCTGAATACTACATTCATAAATCATGTTTAGTACGCATTAGTTTAAGGTCACATGGACAATGCTAAAACATATTGTCAAAGAAATTCCAGCATGAATTGCGTGATTGTTGTCAATACAAGAACTCAGTTCTTGAACAGTAGCAAACACCTGTTCCAGTACTTAGTTATCACAGTTTGGATATGAAAACTAATCTTGTTTTTCTCACAAACAAGTTCCTTATAATTGAAGGTGGAAACGAGTTTTTAAATTTTTTTTAACAGATGTAGAAGGAAAATCAAGCAATAAAGTTAAAATAGCTAGTTGCATTGGAATTGCAAACTGATATATTGAGATTTAAGCTCGATATTGAATTCTATAAAAATGATTACTATCTTTCCTCTGCAGGTATGTCTGCTTTATCCTTCACTAACATAATAGAGTATTATTTTAAAAAAAACAGAAAAAACAAAATTGTATTTGTAGTGTTTAGGCCTTGCTGAGTGCGAGTGCACTTTTCCCTCCTCTTCATTGTTCATGATGGGGTAGCATACTTAAATCGTGGCTTTTAAGATTTGTTTTTTTCTGGAGAAAGAAGGGCGGCAAATGATGGCATTGTACGGGGCAATAAATTGCCTAGGGCCGGCCCTGAGAATGTTATTAGCACAAATTCTTTATTATGATTTCTCTAGAAACGTAAAAGGTGGAATAATTTGTTTTTCAGTTATTATAAAATATACAGAATACGTAGAATTATAGAATATAATATGACTTACCCCTTTCCAGAGGAAAATTCAGCCTGCACCAGTGCTGAAAGTACTCTCACGTTCCATTTAGAAGTACTTTTAACTGCGTGTGAGCCTCAGAAATTACTTGAAAATTATTACAACGTAAACTACACTCGTATATTGACTAAGCATCACATGCCATTTCAATCAATTAGAATATATTGAAATAATTATGGGAGAGAATGGCCAAGAACAATCCTTGGTCTTTTCAAAGCTTCTACATAAAATCATAAGCTATAGAGAGAAGTGTTTATGAAGAAAATTGGATTATGACGGGTATATAATACAGTCACAACACTGTTATTATGAGTAATACGTAATAAATATGTAAATGTTAATAAAATAATGTGACCAAGGTAATACTAGTAAGTAACATTCCTCAATTTTATTGTATGCATTTCGATTGGACAATTAATTTACTTATAATTGTTTTTTGTAATATTTATTAACATTCTACGCTAAAATGTTTAAAATATTTAGCATTAATTGATAAAATAGTAACCATGTATTTGTGTGTCCTTGTCATGTTGCGTAAAATAAGATACTAATGTAACTAATATTATTAAAACTGAAGATACATTGACAACTGGAGTAGAATGAATTTCTGAACACTACTCGTACAATGCTTTGCATGAAATATTAACTAAGACAGATGTAATGCATGACATTGGTACGCTGTCAAAACTTATAAAATCTTAAGTAAATTCAACAATACAAGTTCTTATTACTTTTTTTTAATATGTGAAAGTAATTAGAGATTTTGTAAACGAGTATTTATTACAATTTTTCTGAGAATATTCTTGAGATGCAATGAGGTAAAAGAGTGAAGAAAAATTTATTGGAGAGTTTATCTTTTGATTACAATGTGTTGCCAATCCAATGCATCTTTCGGAGAAATTTATATGCTAGATATGAAAGATCAGATACTAATAATAACTGTCAATTGTATTTGCAAGAACTGTTAGTTGTTTAAATATGGACAGTATGCTTGAATCGCTGACGTTAAGAGTTCTGGCTTCATTCGCGGTTTAAATTGTCAGTTTCATGAGAGTACCATCCTACGTGTTATAAATCGTTTTTATAGAAGTCTTTATTTTTATTCAATAAATTCTGTGATACCAGTGTTGTCTACCTACATAAAAAGAAATTTAGAAGTTATCTCTTACACTAAAGAAGTTGTTATTTTTAATTTTACTAAGGTAGTTTTCCGATATCCAATCATATTACAAAACAACAGAACGCAACGAGAATCTGATATACATTATAAAACATGACAAGGACATTCGAACTTCGAATGAGTGCATTATTGTATTATGTACACCTTCCGTGAACATAGTTTGACTGTTGTAAAATGTTTCTATTGTGGTTTATTGATTATGCTTGACAATAATACAATTTACCAACAACTAGCCGCTTTATTTGCAGGGATTAAAACGATCAGTTACTACTCTAAGAGGTGGTACGTTAGGGTATGCTGAGATTGTAGCTGTGAAGGTGAGCTGACTGTTAGGGCATGATGACGTTCCAATGTCAACTACCCGCATTAACATTTATTAACTTTTTTTTTTTTTTCATTTCATTACAGCAGTTCTTGAACTGACCATTTTAATTTCTGTTCTTTTTTTTAAGTGTCGCATCAGCTAGTAGAAATTAATGCTTAATAAACATTTGCTTTATTTTAAATTAAATCCTAACATTCTACTAACATATTTATGTCCATTAAACTCAACCATAATACAAATTTTTAAGTAATTCATTATGTTACTAATACTGAAGCAGCTACTAATTTCACAGTACTAAATCAGAGCTCAATAAAACACTCCTCAACTTGACTGCAGATTTTCAATTAAAGTTGGGTAGATGATGTGCCATAAGCGTATTAAGAGCCTGATGTACTAAAAATAATACAAAATTTACCAATTTTCTTTTGCTTGTTTTTCATAAGTGAAAGCAGATAATGAAACGCAACGTACGACAATCATAGACAATATTATTCTACAACAGGAAATATGAACTTGAAGAGTTTGCAGTGTTGCCGTCCATAGAAATTCCAGCGTTGCCGGAATAAGATTTTCCCCAAAATCTAAGTTAAGGCAGTGATTAGGTGAACGAACTTAACTGCATTTGATTACGTATCTTGTTATTTTGGTATCCTGTGAACTACTTTTTAAATAACACTATTATTTAATTTTAATAACGGTATGTTAAAACTATTTTGTTTATTACAAACTAAATACAACTATTATTTAGAAAGTAATTCACAGGATTCCAAGACAACATGATACGTAATCAAATGCAGTTGAATTCGCCCTCTAGTCGCTGCCGGAACTTAAATTTTGGGGGAAATGTTATTTTGGCAACGCCGTAATTTCTATGGATGACGATATTGAAAATTTTTCAGGTTCATATTTTCTGTTGTAGAATAACATTATCTATGATTGTGTTAAGTTGTATTTCATTATCTCCTTTCACGTCTGACAAACAAGCAAAAAAAAAAAAAAAAAAAAAAAAGGTAAATTTTGTATTATTTTTATTGTGTCGGGCTCTTAAGGCCGACAGTTATTTCTGTCTTTAATTGAAACAGTTTTCTATTTTTTGATTGACGTACAACCCAGTTTTTTACTGCCTCAACTTCAAAGTTGCATAAGCATGTACAACGTTAAATTATTCAAATATTTTAACCGTACAGAGAAAAAGACGGTAGTTTTAAACAGCCTAAAAGAAAATATGTGCTGAGAAGATCCATGTTGTTCACGAGTAAATTTTAGTATATTTTATTGTCAATTTCGTTAACTCACGCAAATAAAATTAAAGTTAATTAATAGTAATCTCCCTTTCAATTAATTTATAGTACTCGTCCTTTCAATTTGATAATTAAAAAGATCTTTCGTGTTTTGACATAAGAAAATTCAAATTCATTATGAGTCTGACCAATATTTCAAATTGAATATCCAAAATTTGAGACTTTATATTCATAATAATGATATTTGAAAATGTATGAAAAATCACATAGGGAAGAATTTCAGTGTATGTCAATATTTTTGTAAATTTCACGAATTTAATTACATTTGGAACTAGAAAGATTAATAAGACCTAATCTATTGCAATAAATTTAACTGTTTGGTTGCAATTCAAATTATTGCTTCAAGCCAGTTGAATACTCATATTCAAGTTGATTATGCCTTCTGTATTCAAATTGATTTTTACAAAAGTTACCCAATTAATTGTATTAGAAATATTTTGATAAATGCTTCAAATGAATTCAATATTATTGTAAAATAAGAAATTCCAATTACTGTACAAGATTCCCCTAGTTTGGCATTTATTTATTAGTGTAAAAACGTTGCAATTATCATTATGCACTTCTACAGTATTGAAATAATGCGGTCAAAAACTACAGCAGTTGAAAAGTCGGACATTGAGTGTAAAGAATACATCCAGGTCATCATAATATCCATTATCTTTTCCAAAGTACTATTACTTCTGATTATCCATCCTAATATGTACTAAGAGTAGCGTGTTTATGAATGTTTGTTACGTACAATATATTTGTTCTTTTTTTTATATTATTGTTTTTTTACTTTTCTGTTGTTAATTTTTGCTTCTTTATTTTGTGATGAAAAAATATAGTTTGTATTATGTTTTACTTATTTTGTATTAGCTTATTTTTTCAGGCTTATTTGTTCGAAGGAGAACATTAATGTTCCACCCAAATATTTTTTATCATCTACATTAACATTAAAGGGAGAAAAAATAAGATTAACCCAGAACTAACAGTTACTAATCATTCTAGGGTCTGCAAGCGTTGGGACATAATGTTTCTGCTCAAAGCATTTTAATGCTTAAAGTAAGTGTTTGAACACCAGTATATTTAGGATAAGTTGATTGAAACATTTGAGAAAATAAATGAGTTCAAGGAGACAAGCTTTGAAACCATTTCCATGCCTATTTATTTCTCTGCTAAGAAATTTCACTGACTTGCTTCCAATTCGCTTTAAATACACTTAAGAGCTTTATTCATTTTTTTACACGATCTCTGAAGTTCTTTTGAAAGAAATTGAGTTTATGTGCAACAATCAATTCAGAATTTTGTAATGTAAATTAAGCAACATAGTACTGAACAAGATTCATTTGTAAGTTTTCAGTTTACTATTCAACATAAACAAAAATTAACTGGAATTAATTGAAAGATTATGACTCAATTGCACATTCGGATTTTTCAATTTTTTGAATCAAAAGATCCAATATATTTCAATAAAAAAATTTTCTTGTAGGCCTTATATCTGGAGAACTACATATAATGTAGCCAAAGCCAAACTATCACTTAACTCAGTATGGTGTGCTTATTCCGTAGAAAATACGAAGCAAACTCGATTTAGGGGCCTTCAAAAAGTTTGTGGTCCCTGATCTAAAAACTAATTATTGTCCAATTGACAAAAAAATAATAAATAAATAAATAAAAATAAAAATAAAAAAATAAAAGCACAGTTATAGATCACAATCTTTTGATCCATTTTTTGAGCATTCCTAAAATTATTGTTCACTCATTGATCTAGTATGGTTTTCAGGGTATGTTTACAAATTGTATTTCAAAAGTTATGATCTTATACATTTATTTAAATGAATATTTCAATTGGCGGAACTACTTTCCATGCAAGCTGTAAGTTGACAAACCTTCATTGTTCGTTTATAATTTCCAATCATCCATCCTTGCTAACGTCCGAGCACATTCATAGTTTTAACCAAAACATTGATTTTAAACTCATTGTTTACATTTTTCACACTTTAACAACAATTTGGTAAAAAAAAAAAAAAAAAAAAAAAAAAAAAAAAAAAAATTACTGCAATTGAAAAATCATGCCCTGAATGTAAAGTACATTTTCATAGAAATATCTCGTACTACAACTAATAGTCATTATCAATTTTAGTCTACTCTTAAAACTAATGTGTTTTGAAATCATTTTTTAGTATATTTGATTTTTTTTGTCAATTTTGTTGAAGGACACGTTTGTACATCATTTTCATTAATTTTACTCTAATCATAGCACTGTCGTAGTAATTACGAGCGTTACACGCAATAAAATATATGTTCTTAAAATTTTAGTTATGCAAAGGATTGAATTAATTTTCGAATGAATTGTCATTTCATCATTCTACAAGTGCTTTGAGCTAATGGGTACTTTTCTTAAAAATCAGTCACCTTGTATCGATTAAAAGACCTGCTTAATGTTATTATTTTAATATTAAAATACTAATTGAAAAGTTGTGAACTAAACATGGCACATACTATCTTTTTTTTTCTGAATCTAATTTTACAATAACCTGTATTGCATATTGCATGATTTTCTAACAAGTGCATGTTTCATTGTTATTAATATCATTAGTGCATGCATAACATAAAATGTGTAATTCTAATGATTAAATGGTATTTATATAATACTAATATTCCTTTCATTGTAAAGCATTAGCTTATGTTTTTTTATTTTGTTATATTTTTATTCAAAAATCCTAAAATAAAAGTGTACTTTTTATTTAAAAAACACATATTTACATAATTTTGCATATAATAAATCAAAAATAGAATATGTTTAAAAGTTTTAGTTAAAAGATTTTTTTAAGTAGGAAATCAGGAAGTTGAAGTTATTATTCTGTCAAATTTTCTCTGGTATCTTGTATAGTTATTTGTAGAAAGTGTCAAATTTCAATAAGCTTTTTACAGGTTTATTCAAATTACAAAAATTTCAAACAGTTTGTTTTTATTGTGTAAACTTATTACCAGTTACAAATTTTATATATTCTTTTTTATTAGTCTATAGAGAATAAAGCTGTATAACGTAGGATGTGGAACTGTTTTTTTTTATATTCTCACAAGTGTAACATTCAGTCACATTCTAGAAATGGTTTATAATGTTTAAGGGACCAAATCACTGCTAAATTCAAATACCACTAATTTTACAGTAATTATGTGAGATCTTCAAATAGATAAAAGATAATCGAAAAGTGGAACAAGACCTCGCTAGACAATATTATTTTACATGAGATACCGTTATCACGACTCTGTTTTCTATTTCCAGCCATTCAGAAAATCGGCATTTATTTTCGCGTTTCTAAATAGCTGTTAACAGAAAGCTACTAGTTGACTTGTGATAACGGTACCTCATGCAAATAATATTGTCTAGCGCGCTCTTGTTCCATATTTCTGTTATCTTTTGTTTATTTGAATACATTATCTAATTAATATAAAATTAGTGGTATTTTAATTTCGCCGTGACGGGGCCTCTTAACAAGCTAAAACAAGTATTATTTACATGTTTATCACTTTCATTAAATATTTTATAGTTAATTACTGTGTTTATAGAAAGAAATTGACTCACATTAATTAAGAGATCTCCAATCAAAAGAGTTCATAATTCACAGTTTTTTATTCTTTTCAGTAACATTGTAGTAAATGAACCGATATAATCCTAATTTTCAAAAATAATATTTACTCTATACATTGATGAAAATTGTAATAAAATACCCCACGCATTTCAATGATATTAGTAAAGAACACATGAGGGGTCCAGTCCGCAGGGGAATCAAGTCTATTCTTTGGTCATTTTGGACATTTTTATGTTTAAGATCTCTATCTGTAGCTCCTTTCATGGGTTAAAAGATTTATGTCCAGATATTGTAAAGTAACTTACGTTTTGAGAAACAGTTAACTTTTTCATTTACATAATGGAACCGTACAAACTTTGCCTTTTTATCTCAGAACTTTGATAACTGGACTTGATTTTGTACAAATTTTGCCTCTTTTCCTCGGAACTTTGATAACTGGACTTGATTTTATACAAATTTTGCCTCTTTTTCTCAGAATTTTGATAAACTGGACTTGATTTTATATCAATTTTGCCTTTTTTCTCCAAACTTTGATAAACTGGACTTCATTTTATGCAAATTTTGCGTCTTTTTCTCAGAACTTTGATAAACTGGACTTGATTTTATGCAAATTTTGCCTCTTTTCCTCATAACTTTGATAAACTGGACTTGATTTTATGCAAATTTTGCGTCTTTTTCTCATAACTTTGATAAACTGGACTTGATTTTATGCAAAGTTTGCCTCTTTTTCTCAGAACTGTGATAACTGGATTTGATTTTATATAAATTTTGCCTCTTTTTCTCAGAGCTTTGATAAACTGGACTTGATTTTACATAAATTTTGCCCCTTTCTCTCAAAACTTTGATAACTGGAATTCGTTTGGTACTCTGAATGATCAATATGTGGGGTAAATGTGCATTTTTATTTGTTACTGTATCCAAGATCGTACTTGATGAATTTTACAAAGATAAATTTATTTTCACTTTAATTGTAATAAATAAGATCTTATGATGGCGTGTGTTCAATATTTTAGTTTCATTAGTGTTTATACATAAATATAGCCTCCTGTTATTAATTAATTAAATTCTTACATTACATCAATATATCTTTTTTTACGACCTTCAATTTATTCAAATAATAAAATAATATAGTATGAATTAAATAATAAAATAATATAGTATCAATACTGTTTCTTCTGTATTAATTCATTAATTATAGTAAGCAAGAAAATATACTCATATTCGTGTAATCGAAACTTCAATTTAATACATTGTTTCATTTGAGTTTAACTCTAGTAAGAGAAAATAGGTTTATGTATCGAAACAATTTATTTAGTGGAAACGTTTTTGTTAAATTGAAATCAATTTAGTAGAAGAGCTTTAAAATGTGTATTACATATTTTAAGGGCGAACCGGGAGAACCGGGACCTCCAGGACCCCCAGGTCCTCAGGGAAAAGAAGGACTTCCAGGCCACGATGGGAGACAGGGTCTACCGGGTGATACAGGTCCACCAGGGCCAGCGGGACCTCAAGGTCCTATGGGACCACCTGGCTCCCAGGGATTACCTGGTGCCCCTGGACCTAAGGTGAGTCAGACATTTACGTTAAAAGAAATGGAATTATGAATTAATTGTTTCCCATATTCAACTATGTTGTCTAACCCGAAATCATTGTTATTTAATTCTATATCTGTTAATATATTTTCAGACATAGTATAGTAAATAGGACTCCATTCGTAATTTTATGAAGTTCATATCGAGTAAAGTAGAGTAAGTTTCAGTTTCTGCCGTTTGTATTATAGATCATTTGTCCGAATTTAATATACATATACAGTATATATATACACACATGGTGTCCATAACCTCTTGGGTCAAATTTATGCAGGTGATAGAGAGGTCCAATATACATATTTTGCGATAGGAAACCCAAGGTCGAAAACGGCCAGAACAAGTGCCACATCATCTTGTGCAGCAATTTGTGGAAACAAGTACGACGTTTCAATAAAAAATGTGTTTATGAAATCGATGCAACCTGCTTTATTGTGCATAACACTACATCTGAGTATAGAAGGTTTAGTACAAACAAACTACTACTGCACTGTACGTACCGCCGTACTTGATGACCACAAACCTCGACGCACGTAGCACAACCACTAAGAAAATTTTGCCTTACTCGCTCAAATATCCCCGGCACAATCAAGCAAGCAGCTAGGACTCTAGCAAGCAAGTCCTCCTATGTGCCTGTTAGGATTCTACTGCCGATTTATACACAAACGACATGATGTGTCCTCAAAGTAAAAAGTCGAGAGGGTTGAAATCCTGGGAGTGCGCTGGCTACTGGATGGGATCTCTTCTTTCAATCCAACGATTATCGAAGGTTGTATCCGAATAATGGCGAACATCCACATCGAAGTGAGCAGGTACGCCGTCATGTTGCACCCACATTCTCGCGCGGACACCAGGAAGTACAGTCTCTAATAGTTCGGGAAGTACATCACGAAGGAAGAAAGGTCCTTGGTGTATGAATCGCCAGTAGAATCCGAGGATAACTTGCATTGCAAGAGTCCTAGCTGCCTGCTTGATTGTGCAAAAAGACGTCGGGGATATTCGAGGGAGTGAAGCAAAATTTCCTTAGGCGTTGTGCTACATGAATCGAGGTTGGTGGTCGTAACTTTGTACAGTTACTGTGAGTTTTTGATACGTACAGTGCAGCTGTAGTGTGTTCGTACTAAACCTAATTACTCAGATGTAGTGTTATCCACGATAAAGCAGGTTACATCGACTTCATAAACACATTTGTTATTGAAACGATATATTAGTTCTCACAGCCGTTTTCGACCTTCAGTTTCCTATCTCAAAATGGGTATACCTGTCTCACCTGTATAAACTTATATATATATATATATATATATATATATATATATATATATCACGTTCTTTATTATCAATGGTCAGTTTAGATACTTTAACATTATTATTTACAGCTTCATTAACATTTATGTGTAGATTCCTGTAATTATAGATTGAATTACGTCATTAATCTCACAATTTATCTATATAATAAAATAGGAGCAATTATAGTATAAATAAAGTACTCTCATGGCTTGGGAAATTGTAAACTATCTATTCCTGGAGAGGAAGAAATGCAAGTTAGATTTTTGAGGTTTGTGAGAGTTTCTCGAAGTTTACTCGTTTCTTCCCACTTATAATCCACCGAATATTGTATCGTTACTAGTTTGTATTTATTACTCTCTCTCCCAGCCACAGTGTTTCACTACTTTCATATGTGTCTGCTTTGTTAAACACCAAATTCGTGCAAATCCAATGAAATTACTGATTTAAGAGGCCCCATCACGGTGAAATTAAAATATACCTAATTTTACAGTAATTGTGTAATATCTTCAAATAGATAAAAGATAATCGTAAAGTGGAACAAGAGCTCCCTAGACAATATTATTTTGCATGAGATACCGTTATCATGACTCACCTATCTGCTTCCAATTTCCAGCCATTTAGAAAATCGGCATTTATTTTCACGTTTCTAAATGGCTGCAAACGGAAAGCTACTAAGGTGACTCATGATAACAGTGCCTCATTCAAAATAATACTGTCTAGCGTGCTCTTGTTCCATATTTCGGTTATCTTTTATCTATTTGAAGATATCACATAATTATTGTAAAATTAGCGGTATATTAATTTCGCACTGATTAGGCCTCTTAAACGGGTTCATTAATTGGTGGAGTAAACTGCTGGAGTTTCTGTGCTTATTACTTTAATTTTTGTAAATCATGTGCTTTCGGCTTCGGATAGGTTTAGTTACTTCTTACTAAAGTAACGTTGAAAAACATCTAATTCGTGAATTAATATATATCCTTCTACTTTGCTATAGAATTATGCAATTGACTCCTATAACCAATTTCAGGGTTCTAAAGGTGAAACGGGAACTGAAGGGCCTACTGGCCATGTTGGTCTTCCTGGACCCCCGGGACCTCCAGTGAGCAATTATATTATTCTCATATCTCACTAACAGCACCACATTTAAGATACTAACCGTATATTATGTGTGATACTCATTTCATTCATTATAAATCACCTCATTGCAATGTGTTTGTTTCAAGTTAAAACGAAATAATAATAATAATAATAATAACTGCATGTTCAATCTGAGTTCTAGACAACCAGATAGTAATTTTCCTTTTTGCTGATATAACTTCATAACAGTTTTCAATGTATGTTTATTTCTATACGAAACTTATATTACTTTTTTTTAAAATGCCGTTTCGCAAGTGAATTTTAAAATAGTAAAAGTTCACAAATACTTGTAAATTATGCCATATATAATGATTACTGCACATACATTGTAAGTTCATATCTTGCAGCGTTTAGGATATATGTGCGTAAAAATGTAAGAGACGAAAAAATCATTCTACTTTCAGCAAAAATAGGATATTTTGTTCGAATATCATAATTTAGCTCACAAGAACTTGAACACTGCATTCTTTTAGAATTATTATGTAGGCGCACGAGAGGATGATTCAAATTAACAAAGAAGTGGTTACTTACCAATAAATCCTTCAGCGGGGAAAACTAAATACTCTGCACATATTTCGGTACAACAAGCTAGTTGTCTTCAGTGGTAAGTAACAAGGATAGAAACTGATGATAGAAAAAAGGTGTAGAGAAAGGAATACATACCACAGAATGGGTAAATATAACATAAAGGATACTAAAATACCATGAGCAGAGCACAGTGCGAAAGAATGAGCCGAGTTGAAGGAAGAGCGATATCTATGTTACGTCACTGGTACATTATACCTTTTACATTAACCTATTTATATTGTGTTTATATAAAACAAAGAAACAGAGGGAGATTAAAGAATCTTTCTTTATCCATAAACATAAACTAGCTTTAAATCTGGATTTTGGTAACATTGATAGAATCTGGTTTGCATATGTTTGATGTATATTTTAGATCTGACAATAATGACGTAACATAGACATCACACTTCCTTCAACTCAGTTCATTCTTTCGCACTGTACCCTGGTCGTGGTATTCTAGTATCCTTTATGTTATATTTATTCATTCTGTGGTATGTATTCCTTTCTCTACACGTTTTTTTTTTTTTTTTTTTTCTCAATCATTATTATCGTACTTACCTTACTACTGAAGACAGAACTAACTTGCAGTTCCGAAATTTATGAAGAGTTTCTAGTTCCCCCACGGGAGGATTTATTGGTAAGTAAACAATTCTTTGTTAATTTAAACTGCATTCTTTTGTTCGAAATTGGATCAATTTTATTTAAAAGTAAAACAAAAAACATTTATTTCGGCGGAATATCAACCCTTAACAAACAAAGTAAAGTAATTTTAATGTATAAAATGTAGAAACTGACACGATTTTGTCTTTTCAGTATTTGTTTACAACCAATATGCTATATATATTCAAAATATCCAAAATTGATGTTGTTCAAATTACGATTTCGTTTACAACGTCTCCCTGATACGATATTAAACTACTAATTGTAAGTGTTATTGTGAAAGTATAGTGCTTTTGATTGATTACACTCATCAATTCATAGAGAAGTTTCTTGATGCCGCGGTGGCTCAATGGTTGAGCGTTCACCATTGGTGCGTGGGGTCTTTGGTTCGAACCCAGCTGTGTGATTGACAAACACCGTGATCGTGTGTGTGTGTGTGTGTGTGTGTGCGTATTCAATGAACTGTCTTTTAATATTATCCCACCTGTTCTGAAATTCAACTCAGTGCTCAAAATCACAAATTCGAAACATTATTAAAATAAAACAAATGGAAAATTCTTCGTGGCCGGTATCTATAGCAATTTTACTTTAAATTTTATAAAACAAAACTCATGATTTATTTCGTTCATCTGATAGAAGTAACACAATCTAAATGACCCACTACAAAAAAAAAAAAAAAAAAAAGTATATTCAACCAATGAAATATGTATGACTATTCAATTCCACGCTATTGGGCTTTATTTTTTGTTCTTGTACTAACAAGTATTTTATGAAATTCTAAGTCTTAAGTACTACGTTCACATTAGACACAAATGCCTCATTTGTATATTACTTTTAGCTCGTATTTAGTTTTAACGTATTCTATATAAGTATTAATTTGTGATATACATACATTAAGTTTTGCTTTGAAAATATAACTTGAACGATAAATTTCAAGAAATGTAAGGTAAAATGGTATGCTTATATTTATGTTCTTTGTTACAAGTGGGGCTAAATTGGACGAAATCTACGGTTTGAAGTAGGATCTGAACCACTTTAATACATTAAATGCTCTCCTATCGGGAATCTAACCCATTCTCCGTTCACAAAAGGCACTCACGAAAGCTGTTAAACCATCAAGGAGAGGATAAAGTAAAAGTATACAAACTTTCATGTACCAGAAGTTCCACAACTTATTCGTGTCCATATGAAATTTTTGCGCACACAGTACATGAAATAAATTTTCTTTGGAAATAAGTGTAGGGCTACTACATAATTCAGCAGCTTCATGTTTCTGAAAGATTTATTCTTTGTTTTTGTTTTAAATCTCATTTCTGAATATTTGTTCATTGTTTTCCTCTTTTACATAATGTTTCTGAAAGTTTTATTAGTTTTCTCTTTTAGATCTTATTTTTGAATATTTTGTTCTTTGTTTTCATCTTTTACATAACGTTTCTGAAACTTTCATTCTTTGTTTTCCTGTTTTAGGTAATATTTCTGAATATTTTATTCTGTATTTTCCTCTTTTACATAATGTTTCTGTAAGTTTTACTCTTTGTTTTCCTCTTTTAGATATCATTTCTGAATATTTTATTCTGCATTTTCCTCCTCTACGTAATATTTATAAATATCTTATTCTGTATTTTCCTCTTTTACATAATGTTTCTGAAAGTTTTATTCTTTGTTTTCCTGGTGTAGATAATATTTCTGAATATTTTTTTTTTCTCTTTTACATAATGTTTCTGAAAGTTTTATTCTTTGTTTTCCCGTTTTAGATGTTTCAGAAAATTTTATTCTTTGTTTTCCTGTTTTGAGTAATGTTTCTGAAAATTTTATTCTGTATTTTCCTCTTTTACATAATGTTTCTGAAAGTGTTGTTCTTTGTTTTACTCTTTTACATATTTCCAAAAATTTTACTCTCTGTATTTTCCTTTCACAATATGTTTCATAATACTTAATTTTTTGTTTTCCTCTTTTACGTCACTTTTCTGAATATTCTTTGTTTTCTATTTGTACTGCATAATGCTTCTGAAAATTTTATTCTTTCTTTTTCTTCTTTCAGGACATTAGATCATCTTTCTTTGTTTTCTTCTTTTAGGACATTAGATCATCTGAGATACTGGAATACAAAATTCTGATTATATATTAATTGTGATAAAGAATTTTAGATTTGGGGTTTGAGTCATATATTAAGAGCTATTCTGTATGTAATATATACAGGGTTTTAATGAAGTATACCGACAAGCTGTAAGAGACAGTTTTTCACTTCAAAATAAGACAATACGTTCATATGAATCTTGGAAGGAAAATGCATGGTTTCAGAGCCTGGGCTGTCCAAAATCGAGAAAGAGCTAAATTTCAACACACACTATTTCGAATATTCGAGAAACTGTAGAGTGGCGGTCCATTTCAGTGTAAATATTGTCATACGTGTACGCAATCTAAAAACTCATATTTCATCAGTGTGCAATGAGTGTCCAAGGGATATAATTTCCAGATATAATCTCAACAGAATTCTCAATTCTGCTCTTGACTTCAAAGTGGCTCCAGAGGAATATGGTAAGCGTTGAAAGCAGATAACACCGAATACTTCGGCGGAAAGTCGGAAGCGTTATGGACCGCTAACTCCACGGTTCCCCATGTTTGGAATAATGTATATTGCGATGTATTTGTCACGTATATTTAACGTTTTTTCCGACTTATAAGCTTGAAACAAAACATCAAATTGCGCGTTATTTCAAACAAGAGGTTGGAACTGGAGAGTCCCTAGCACTTTCAACCTATCGTCAACGTATTCCGTGTTCACTCTATCAAGGTTTACGTTTTCCCTATTTTAGACTCACCATAAAGTCAGAGCATATCCAAGGATTTTGATGAGAGTATGTTTAGGAAAAAATGAAATGAAGTTTTTAGGTTTTACGTCCCACAGTTATGCCGGCTAGGCTAGAGGAGACGATGATGATGATGAGAAGTGAGTAAAATGGCGGAATGAAGAAAGTGGGAGGAAACGGGAAAACCCCAAGGAAACTCACGCGCACGATGTTTGTCCACCACAAAACTCACTTGGCGCGAGCTGGGATCGAAAGGAAGACCCCATGCACCAGAAGTGAACGCTCTACCACTGAGCCACCGCAGCCCCTAAGCATGTTTAGGAATTACACCCTGTGAGGAATTCCTTGCACACTCCTTATATATTGATAAAATATGCATATTTTTTGGCTTGCTTATGTGTGACTTCCTATATGTTTATGTGAGCCGCCATTCCACGGTTTCTGGAATTCGTAATAGCGTGTGCTTTTCACAATTTTTGACTTAGCTCTGAAACTATGCACTTATGCACTCTCCCCTACAGGTTCATATGAACTTTTTTTCTGATTTTGATGTGAGAAACTACCTCTTACAGTTTGTCGATATAGTTCATTAACACTCTGTATCATATATGCCTAGAATATATACCCAGTGGAGTTTCCATTTTTTTTTAGAGTTATATCATGGCTTGGGACAGAGAACAATCTGTGTCCTAATAATTTGGATATCTTTGGGATAGACTCACTCCTTGTTGTGTATTTTCATTTCCTTGTTCACGAGCATCTTGTGATAGTTTCAACCTAATATTCGAAGTGTGTTACAATAGTTATGCTTTTTTTTTTTCTTGAATATTTTTAACTACCCATTAAGTAGGTAGACATAAAGGAAAATAGAACCATAACGGCAGTGTTGGTGGATATTACTAACACAGTTTGATAGTCGTTTCTTTCTTTTTTTTTTCTAAAAAAAAAAATATTCTGTCATTTATATTCATACTGATTTTACTTATTTATTACTTTTCATATAAGCAACAGTAGTCAGAATGGAGAAGTTTAAAACTGCTTTGAAAAACTTGACTGTTTCAGACCCGATTTTATTTTAATTGAAAAAAAAATATATATTTGAAGGACTTAAAAGGGATGTAAATAACACAAGGCAAGTTATCCTATTGACGGCACAATTTATGGTATCAGATGTTCTCAACTCAGATATATCGTTATAAGTATAAAAAATAACACTACGTAGATGCTGAAAGCGTTAAGATAAAAGTAGATAGCGATGAGGGAACATAATATAATAAACTAAAATAGTAATATAATATTTTTATTACTTTTTTTAATATTCCTGGCTGAAGAAATGTAAAATTGAGAAGGCACTAACTTAAAAGATCAGGTTTCTACCGTACCTAATAAAGTATTACGGAGCAAAATACATTCGCTTTAATCAGTGTTCCCAAATGTCCTGCTTTAACAGTTTTTTTTTTTATTTTTTTTTTTATAATGAAACTACGTAGCATGTAAAAATATATTTTGATTTAGGAAGAATATAATTTTGTTCGTGCAATACTAAAATCAATAATATGCATGAAATTGAAATCAATACTACATATACAATATATGGTCTAAGGACTAACATTGGGTTCAATTCATATTATTTTACTCACGGTTTATGTTTTGAATTCTAACCTAATGTGACTTTTCTATATGTATACATACTTATAGGCTATACATAATATTTTATTTGTATGTCTTTCCAATAAAGAACGCGTAGTTGCCTTCGATATACCTTTAACACAAAACTATTTGTGCCATAAATATATTCAAAAACAATCGGTCATCACAAAATATCCGTTCGCAATTGTTTACCTCGCGATTATTACATATATATTAACATTTATGCGTAAGCTCTAACGGCATGCTGGTTTGATGTAAGTAAATATTTATAGATTAGTAAGTGGAACTAGTATACAGAATTTGAAACTAGTACACAGATTGTATATTCTAACTTTTTTGAACTTAACGTTGTAAAATATTAAAAGATGTTTTCCTTTAATTTTAATTTTCCTTTTTGGGCTATTGATGAGACAGCTTTTCGTTGAAAGTTTTATTCAAAATCTTTTATCATAAAACGTTGCATGCTGCATGTGTTCAACATATGAGTTCGCTTAACATATGTTTTTTTTCTTTCTTTCTTTCTTGCTGTACACGCATTGTCAAATTGCAATGTACATGCCTTTTGTCATTAAATATTTTAAACCATAAAAATTGTAAATTGTCAAGGTAAGTGGTGGCATTAAATGTGTTATATTCTGCTGTATATTTGTGTTAGTCTTGGAATCATTGAGTGTAACTCAATTCCTGTTTAATTATCTCTGCTTATATTTATATTTGTGCATATGAAATGTCAAAACTTGTAAACATAATGTGTAATTTACTTCTAGCTTTTTATTAAGTCTTCTCGGACTATCAGCCAGGTGAAGGTATTGACATCCGACATTGCATTCATCTTCAGGGATTGTAATAAAGAGACTGGAGATATGGGTATGTATGTATGGTGACTATTTAGAGGCTGAGCTACGAATGGGGGCTTGTGATTGACTGAAAGAAGTGCTGGGTTCTGATTGGCTGAGGGATGCTGGCTCCTGATTGGCTGTTGTTGTGCCTACAAGAAATAGCTTTGTTGAATGTCTAGTTTTTTTTTATTTTATTTTTATTTTTTTCTGAAAAGGGCCGACCAAATAGGGCTGAGTTGAACGCATTGTTTCTTCAAGGAAGCCATAGCTATCTCACGGGAAGGGAACAGTATCAATAGAGGTAGGGTTTCAACTCAGTCCTATCTGGTCGGTCCTTTTCGGAAGAAAAAAAAAAAACAAAACACACACAAAAAAAGACATTCAACAAAGCCATTTCGCGTAGACAGAACAAAAGCCAATCAAGAGCCAGCATTCCCCTCAGCCAATCACAAGCCCCCCATTCACACCTCTGCCCCTCACTAGTCACCATATATACATGCCCACATCTCTGGTCCTTTCATTAGAATCCCTGAAGATGAATGCAATGTCTATATCGAAACAACGGATGTCAATACCTTCACCTGGCTGATTGCCCGAAAAGACTTACTAAAATCACGTCACCAGGGAAAATTCAATTCTTTCTTCTTTCTGCCTATCTTTATCGATATGAAGATTCTAATCTTTATCTGTATTCATTGGGAATTCAAAATTAAAGAATAACACTACTGTGGGGACAAATTTCTAGGAGTTACTGAAAGTAACGAAATGGAAGGTGGTGAAGGATGGTAGTTATCACTTAGATGAAACATAGCTTATATAGGCATAGCTGAAATCTTTGTATTATTTTTCTTAATTAAAAGAAAAAAAAAACTTCAATAATGAAAAATGATCTGGTATGTGAAAACATGCAGATCATACCAGCGGGCTCATTTGACAAAGTGAAGCTGTCAGTCAAAACGGGTTCAGTGAAGTTTTCAGGCAATTTACACCGGAAACAGAGAAACCGAAAACAAAATTAAAGTAATTGCTTCTAACTTTTACGCAATAACATCGTTACCACTGCCATGATTTTATTATCAGAACTCGATTAAAATAGCCCTTGCAGTATCTAGCTATTTTTTGTAAAACACACTGGGGTCATTTTGTGCCCACCTGTTAAGATTAAATATATCTCAGGCAATTCTAAATGTCAGGCATATCTCCTACTAACTAGGAGTACTTTGTGTCCACCAATTTAAAATAAAGTATGACACACACTAACGTGACACGCTTTAAAAAAAACAATACCCAGGATAAGATTAACCGCCAAATTCAGAAAAGGCAAAATACTACTATTTATTATGCTGCCATCTAGGAGTGACACTACTAAATGTCAGTCACATCTCCTACCAACGGGAAAGGGGGTAGTTTGTGCCCACTAACCTAAAATAGTAAATTTTATGAGACAGTCTAACGTTCAATTTGAACCACAGTAAGGTATTTGCTTTAGCTAATGATGTTGAGCAATAACACATTTTCTTACAATTTGTAAAAAAGAGATTAGAAGAGCAATTAATATATATATATGCAGGGTGAGTCAAAGTAATTGTTATAAGCCAATATCTCGCGAACTATACATCATATAAGAAAAATGTTAAGAGTCAATGTACAATACAGAGAGACCTAAAAGATGGGTCGAATACAAGGTTCCTCCCGCCCCCCATTTTGGGGGAAGGGGAGTGTACGTGAAATTTTTAAATAGGAACATAGGTCGAGTGATACCTCGTTCGAAAGAGCTTGGAAAATTGAACAATTTTTGTAGGAAACAATTTTTGATATGGGGCACCGTTTTCAAGATGGCCCCCAAAAAATGGTTCTGTATTAAATAAAATTTCCAGTACTTATAAATCAGAAACGGTTGATTAGAAAAAGATAAAAACAAAAAAATGAAAAAGTAAAAGGCCATAGGCAACATGGAATGGTATTGTCACGGTGTCCCCAGGGCCCCCATCATGGGGCCCCGGGACCAACTTGAAATTTCAAATGGGAATATAGGTCGAGTGATACCTTGTTTGATAGGTCGTGGGAAACCAAACAATTAGTACAAAATTTGTTTTGATTTCGAGCAAACCTGTTTCAAAATGGCCTCCTTCAAAATTGAAGACCTGTGTTAGGAATTGGAATGCAGGACTAAAATTAGCGAAAAGTGGGGCAAGTTATTGAAAAGACTTAATTTGTAGTTAGTAGTTTTTTGCTGGTCCAGGGAGGGAAATGGATTTATGGTGTTTAGTTTTACTTTTGTTATGATTGACTGAGTCCGTTCTTACCAGCCAATCAGCGTTCAGAACCAGTTTCTGGGGTCCTGTTATATTTAGGTGCAACTTTCTCCTGTTTCTACCAGGATTGGCTGCTTTAAACCAGCTGGTTTTTTCAAAGAAACTAACTGGTTTAAATCAAAAAACGAAAAATGTTTGTAAAAGTGCAACTGCTAGTAAAATCGTGATGAACACACATTTGTGGGTTATCACCTTTCACTCCTGTATATTATTCGTATTATATTCAGACCTAAATTCCCCATTCATTACTCAGAGATTATGAGTGATTTTTTATAGCTTGTTATTATTGTTATGCAATTGCAATCAAAGGAAAATTGTACATATTTTTTCGGTTTAATAATGTTTACAATTGATAAAATGCCGTAATTTTCAAGGGGGAGGTCCTACAAACCCCACGAGAGGCATTTATTGAAATCAGAAGTATCTTTGGTATCTATTTATGTATAAATGGGTCAGAGCCAAAGTGGACTCAAATAATTCTTATCTTTATTCAGTTTTCTTACTGATATGCGAAGTAAGTCATTGGATAATAAAAGTCGTAGTGAACTGACTGGGACTAAATTAGTTCTTCTGTACTCTGCAGTATTTTTAAATTGTTCATATGTAATTATGTATAATGGTTTCACTTGTGCAATTGTTTATCTTTTAGTCCTTCTGAAATTACTCTTGACAATCATATTAACAAGTATGTAAAGATCAGTACAACGTATTTTTGTCAGGTGTCCTTCGTGAGTGAGTCGGCAGACGTATCGCATTTGTGGCCAATTAGTCCCGGTTTCGAGTTCAAATGGAGGACAATTTCTCTCGGATGTAAGCCGAGAAGCGGTTTGGATTCCGCTGTAAGCTTATGTGACCCCTTCCAGCATAACCTGGTTGTTGCATAATAACACCAAGAAGAAACAAACTTATTTCTGTCCATATGTGATATAAATACATAGAGCATATTATTTAAACCAAAAAAACCTGGTTTAAACGAAAAAAGCCAGGTTTAAACCAAAAACCGGGTTTTTTGTTTTTTTCAATAAAAACCATGATTTTTGCCAACCCTGGTTTCTACAGTGTCTGATGAAGTCAATATGTTTAGTTAGTTGGCGAAACTGTTACACATTCATTATTTTGCTCAGTGATTTGTACACCGTATTTCCAGTTTAAGGTTAGTGTAAAGGGACAAGTTTTGCCGATAGATGTCACTACAGTCTACCTATCTCTCCCATGCAGTTTTTACCTTTCACGAAAATTTACAATTTCTTTTATAAATTTCAACCTAGAGACTTCAAATTTTTAGAGAAGGAACTTCATAACCTATTAAGGAAACAATCCGTGCCCATTTTTTTTTATTTAGAATTTTCTTCATTGTCGAAACAGTTTCATTGTTAACGATTTGGATATCCATTTGAACAATCAAGCCATTTCAACAATGAGGAAAATTCTAAATAAAAAATCGGCACTGATTATTGCCTTCGATAGGTTATGAAGTTCCTTTTCTAAAAAATTGAAGTCTGTAAGTTGAAATTTGTAAGAGAAATCGTGAATTTTATCGAATAAATTAATATAAAATTATATGGAGCTTACATTATGGAATGATGGAAGATTGTGCTATGAGTCAAAATTAAAAACAATACAATAGCACACCGTGTAAATTCCATTACTGATTATATTTATGACATAAAACTAAATATATTTGAAATTGTTATCTTGGGATTTGCATTTCATTTTATCGTATTTAAAATGAATACTTGAATATGACGTGGGAATCTAGCTACAATAAGAAATATATGAAACAGTTTCTAGTGCAAATTGAAAGTTATTTTTCTGGCATGTAGTAGTTTTTGACTTGAATCATGAAATCAGCGTGCGCAGCAGCGCATGCAGCCAAGTTCCAGCCGCGCTGCAAGCTAGCTTTAACGCTAACGACTGCATAAACCACAGTTGTCATTTGCAAGACACCACTGCTAAGTAATTAATAATGTCAGAAGCGCCAGGTTTCATACAGTTACTAGTAAGAAATGTTGTACAAAGGTACCAAATTTTACGTGTGGGGGACCATTGGGGTTGAGATATGAATCCCCTCTGAACTGTGGCTTCTGTCTGACTCACTCACTGATATAAATGTTTGGTATGTTCCCGACGAGCTAGAGATACGAAATTTCACACTAGAGTACGTTTGTTGTATCTTGGCACACTTTCCGCCAGTGCACTTGGTTGACCTTTAAAGTATTTTCTGCTAGCACTCACGTGAACGTTTTAGCCCAATAGACTCTTATTAGCTTTGTGGTGTAGGTGACGTTACTTGTCAGCCAGACTATCAAATGAGATCATTGCTATTTGGCGGGTATTTGAAGTGCTCATTTGCCATACGCGAACAAGTTTGTTACTGTGATTTGTGAGTGGTATCGCGTTTTGGTGTGTTTCCTAGCGTATTGTAACTGTCAACTCAACTGTGGCGTGGCAACAACGCGTGGCAGGACAGATCCATCCTTTAGGCGGGAAGCGTGCCAAGAAAAAACAAACGCACTCTAATAGGAGGTAACGTATACATGTCCAGAAAATTTCAATATTTCGGGTACCGCTGCTAAGGAGGCCAAACGGCACAATCAATGCCCCAAATAGACCGTAATGGCCATTTTCAACTCATCACTGTTAAGTAACTAAAAATATTTAAACAACACCAATTTACGCATAATTACGTATAATGACGTGTACAAAAGTACCAAATCTTGCTTATGGGAGACCATGGGAAGTTGAGATATGAGCCACCATAAACTACATTTTTCGTGTTTTCTGGCTGACTTACTTACTTACTGACTAACATAAATGTTTGTTATATTTCCGACTAGCTAGAAAATGAAGTCTCACACATTGCTAGAGGGTAACATGTACAACTCCAGAAAATTCCAACACTTCAGATGCCCTTGCTAGAGAGTCCAAACAGCCATCTACCCCAACATAGACCAAAATGGTAATTTTCCAACAATATTTTTGAAATACATATTTCTGGGCACTACCGGCATGTATGACCTTAAGCCCGTCACGTATGAAGGATGACGTTCCTCGACGAGCACACTATTCGGAGAAGGGGAGAAGGAAGGAAACGGCCTGGGACCTGTATATTAGGTACAATCCCGGCCTTAGTGTAAATGAGGAAAACCCAGGTAAAACCTCACTGGTTTGGAAAATAATCTTACACCTTTTCGACCGAGCATCCCCACCGGGAATAGAACCAGAAACCGCTCGCACCAAAGGTGAGAGCGTTAGCGACGCGAGGTCTTATTGTCATTTTCAAGACATCACTGTCGAGTAGCTAATAATGTCAGTAACGCCAAATTTCATGTGCTAAAGTATCGTATTTCTATGTGTGAGGTTCAGGTGCGGTTTTCGTGGTTTCTGGTTGACTCACTCACTGATAACGAGATTTCACACATTGATAGGGGTTAACCTGTATATCTCCAGAAAACTCCTAATCTTTTTGAATATCACACCTAAGGGAGCTAAACAGCGCCATTGACCATACAGATTATCCCTTGTATAGATCAAAATGATAATTTTCAACACGACATGAGTTCTGACTATAACTATAATAATGTGAGCAACGCCAAATTACAGGCAATTACTAATAGCCCCGTATTAAGGGCGGAACAGTCACTGCAGGGCTTCACATCTAAAGGGAACCCGAAGATTTTTAAGAACTACTGAAAACATATTTTCAAAAACTCATATACAAAGTACTTGTTCACCACAAAGCTCACATGATTCGAACCAGGATTGAACGAGAGACCCCACGACGGAAGATGAGTGATCTATTAGTAGTTCTTGTCACATCTCTGCGTACTATTGATGAAATGTTCTACAAATCTACTAAACCTTAAGTGCGGGGAGTCATGGGAGATTGAAATTTGAATCCATTTGAATTCCATTTTTCGTGTAAACTGTAGATGAGATCGAAATGATCATTTTCAAGACATTACCGCTGACTAATGAAAAAAATTGAACAAGTTGAATACCTTTACGTTATCTTTACCCAGATCTTTATTTTAAAAAATTATGTTCATGACTAGCTACTAATACTAAATTTGCACATTGATTTGAGTAACAGAAAATTCTAACATGTCGGGTACCATTGCTAAGAGGAGAAAAGCATCATCAACCTCTCAGAGTATTCCTTTAGTAGAGTCGAAATAAAAGAAAAGAAAGAAAGAAAAAAGGAAAGGTACCGTTAATTTCCACAAAAATAATTTCCGCCTTAAAGTGATGCCAATACTCTTCCAATTAATACATTAAAAATATAGATAAATACAATCACGTAAAATATATTTTTCGGGGGGAGGGCACGGTGGTTCAGTGGTAGAGCGTTCACCTCCGGTGTTTGGGGTCCCTGGTTCGATCTCAGCTTGCGCCGTGTGGACTTTGTGGTGGACAAACACCGTGCTCGTGGGTTTTCTCGGGGTTCTCCCGCTTCCTCCCACTTTTTTCATTCCACCATTTCACTCATCTCTCATCATCACCGTCTCCTTTAGTTTAGCCGGCATAACCGTCGGACGTAAAACTTTTTTATATTTTTCGGCTGCCATTCACAGAATGACACCAACATAAAAAAAAATACGAGAAATCATATGGGATATCAAATTACATGTAATTTTATACTTTTCCTCTTTGTTTGGAATCTTATCTTTCCCAAAACAATTTACTGCAAAGCATACTGAAATAGGCTGTATAAAGTGCAGAAAGAAGCCCGCTCGTGAAGTATTTGAAGATATTGACCAGCTAGTTACGTTATTAATGGATCCAAATTCTTCAACCAAAGTAAGTCATGATATCGATTTTTCCAAGTTCTTGAAATATTTCTTTTACATTCTGAATGTATTTGAAAAACTTGGTCATCTGATTATAACAGATCATAACTTATTTTGGCTGTGATAACGGAACTAGTTGGTCAAGTTCAGGTTCTCTCAGAATGAGAAAATTTATTTCAAGAATTTGGCAGAATCGTTATTATAACTTACGTTGGATTAAGAATTTGATTGTATTGATTACTTTACATTTTTATACTCGTTCGGAATTTCGGTTCTTTTTGACATGGAGTGTTTTTGGATTGAGATAATATATCTTACATGACTATCAGATACATTGCATTCTTTCTATGCTGATTAACAGAGATAAATAACCTATTCCTATTAAATTCTCTTAAATATTACAAGTATTGAAAAATAAATTTTTCTAAGACAATTTTGACTGTAATATGTAAAATAGTTTAGGAACTATTGAAACATTTTAATTTTTAACTCCAACTTTATTAGTTAACTAAAAACAATTATATTTTGACATTAGTAAGTTAGTCCATAGAAGTACATTTTGTTGAAGTGTATATGGAGTGAGGCTTCCAATGCAATAGATTCGTCTTCAAGCTTAGAACACAGGTTTGTGATGACTTTCAGTCAACAGATTTTCATATATATTTCACATTACTGAATCACACGTTTGACACATTTACATAGTATTTTAAGCAGGAGAACAGTTTCTCTTTAAAATAGCTCCATAAAATTCCGATTGATTTAAATCCTGGCTTAATTATACCAATATAATCAATAATTGTAGCTGTCTGAGTAACGATTGGACGTCACATTTTTATCGAAAATTATCCTTAGAACATTCAGCGCTGTATTTACTGTGTAGAATTAACTTCATCTTGCATAAACCTTTAAGTATTAATTGGGACATCGGTAGCGAAAAAGTTTAAGCACAAAATCATTTTCAAACATTTAAATTTTGCTACGAGTTAGTTGTTTCATTGAAGAAATTTACTCTTCATCCATGGTTGGATAAATCTTGCCCCTCTGCCACTTTCTCCCCCCCTTTTTTTGTCTTCTGAGGTCGTGGTATACGGTATTTGTTTACAACTATCGTATTGAAAATAAGTCCTACCAGATATCAATGTGTTATTGAATAATATGTAATTTTTACTATCCACCCATTATACATATTGCAATCTTCTTTCTTGCTCATGCTGTCCAAGTTTCTGCTTTTTGTATGGGCCAAATTCTTTGAATTGTGTTGCCGAAAATTCGTCTTTCTCTTGACGCTCTTCGTATGAGCTTGTGCAGGTTGCATTACATTGTAACCCAAGAGCAATATGTTGAAGATGGTGGACACCCTTCTCTTTTATACTTCTATCTTCATTTAACTTTCGCTATATCTGGAAAATTCGCTCCTCGAACCGGAGAATTCAGTCCTCGCTGGAATCCTCTGAATGGATATTTCTTGACTGTTGCTGTAACGCTTGGAATCAACACAAAAAAAAGTACTGTGTTAGTTTGGCTCTCAATACACAGACGTCTGTGCCCTGACATGGCTTCTTATACATTGACAATAGATCTGTGCTAACTGAATTACAGGGTGTTTCAAAGAGAATGACCTGATTTTAAAAGTTAATATGTATTGATAAAAACATACTACAAAAATGGGATAAATCGCAGAATACTCACAAAATCTTCAAGTTTTAGCTATGCTATTAGAAATGCTCTATGTGTCCACCATGAGCAGTACGAATACCATCTAGACGATAGCTAAATTTGTCATAATCTTTACACAGTGCGAAGGCCGACGTGGAATCTTACCTTTGCCCAAGCATCCTATCGCTTCAAATTGGCGATACCAACGACGAATAGTATTAGGTCCAGGCGGATCAGTGCCAAAACAATGACGAAAGAGACGCTGAACCAAAATCATTGACTCAGTCTTTGCAAATTGCAGCACACAAAACACTTGTTGAGCGGGCGCCATCTTACTTCTGACTGACTGCAAACTGAAAAGACGCATTGACTGACATCTAGCGGTGATTTTTGAAACTCTAGGCCACGCCCTATTTAAACAACACTCATTTCCTTGCCGGCTTGTCCGATGTTTCGTAATTATTACCGTCCAAAATGAGGTCATTCTTTCTGAAACACGGTGTATTTCAGTAGGCATTTTCATGGAACAGAGAAAGCGTGCGTGAAATTTGAGTACTGTGAAGAACAGTCATTGTTTTATTCGATTACTACTGTATATTATCTGTTTGTGGGTCACTCTGAAGTTACGGAAAGTATACGTTACATGTCACGCTGTTGTATCACAAAGTTAGTGTTTTAAGTTAGTGGAATAGAAGAACGCAATAAAATTATTTTACTCGAACTTTTTTATAGTCTGAATTATTATACTTTTTGTTATCAGCCATGAAAGTGTTAATAAAAGAAGCTGAAAATCATTGTTGAATACCTGAATGTTAGTGAGAAGAAGTAGATGTTTTCTGTTACATCTATTAAACAGAAATATATTATATATTATTTACAATAGCAAATATTTTAATATAAAAAACAAATCACGTGGCATAATGGCCCATTTCTGAGCCTAAGTCTGTCCTGTGCTATCCGCTAGCGTTCGGCTGAACTACGGTTCCAGCGGCAAACACGTGGTTAGCGCGCTGCGACGCTCTGTCCCTAATAGATGCATTAGGAGCTCTCTAGATCTAGTGGCCGTCACGTCTTGTCTTCAAGTGACTCCCCAATTTACCTCATGACGCTGGCCGGGAATCGAACCCGGGACCATGTGAACATGAATCCAACGCTCTAACCACTAAAGTACGGTGTTCCCCAAATATTTTAATATAAATGTCTTTGTACTGTTTGGAATTTACTTTTCTCATAAAGTATATAATGTGCGGGTATTACGCAACATGTACGAAAATGAGAAGCATAGATAACGTATCTTTACGATATTCCATCAGTGACAGTAAAATATTTACAACGTTTCGGAAATTTTCTACAAGACTTAAATATATAGGTTTATATAATATATAAAAGCGAAAACAAAAACCGCCTACCTATTAACATCTATAAGAGGATTCAAATTTATTTCACAATTTGCAGTAAGGAAGTTGAATAATATTCTTCACTTATATTAGTACATACGAAACTGCAATAACTAGAAAAGAAATCGAACTCCATTGTGCACCCATGTGTGACAATTAGGAAGTATTGTGTTGATTAGTATGTAGAAATATGCAAATAGTTGAATCATAAATTCAATTGTAATTTGGTTATACTTACAAATATTAAAAGCATATATTTTGTCAATAAATGAATATGTTTTTTTTAAAAATATCTAACTAGTAATGAGTCCATAAGTTGAACCTTGAATCTGGGGACACCGTATGTATTTTCAGAAAGGGTTTGTCGAGTAAGTTCCAAAACAGGTTTCAATTCCTTGCCCGGAAGTGATCTCACTCCTTCAGGGTTGGAAATATATAGAACAACTTGATCTATATGTCCTATATATCAAAGTGATCTGCATGACTAGTTGATTAAGAGTATAATATGCACTACAAAATTATATCCTATATCAAGGTAATAAACCAAAACAAGTTATTATTTCACTATAAATTTCCCATATTAGTGAACCTCACTATCACGCCGTAGAGTGATCTTGAGGCAGTGTGAGCTACGTGGCTATCATACCTTTAAAAAAAGGCCAAGTCCTGACACCACCATCTTACCAGGACCGTGACGTGTGAGTTATATGACTCTCACACATAGCCAAAAACTATCCGGCAAACAACATCCAGCGGGAACCTTGTTCTCTCTCATTACCTGGGCCTTGTCGTGGTTAGAGGGCTTAAACCCTGAAAGATGACTAATCGGGTTTATATAGCTACAAAGAAAGAACTATTCGGATAGATTAATTGAGCTCAAATTACCCACCATGAATAGTTTTCACCTAATTAGTAACTCAAAATCTATTGAACGCTTTTGTACAGCGTGATATATCTAACAACTCTTCTAGATGAGCAGTTGACGAATATACAATGAACGTACTGATCTGACAACGTATATTGGTGAAATCGTGGAAAATATAGAAATTGGAATACATCGAATGTGTCACATCTAGCTATAATAATGAGTTACATTAGTAGTGATACCAAATGAATTACTGTTGACTGGATAGTATGGAAATGGTTTTTTCAACTTTGTAAGTCCACTAATATAGGATATTTATAATGAAATAATCATCTGTTTTGATTTGCTACCTTGATATAGGATATAATTGGCAATTTGGTAGTGCATATTATATTCTTAATCTACTAATCATGCGGAGCATTTTGATATATAGGACATACAGGTCATTTTGTTCTATATATTTCTAACCCTAAAGGGGTGGAGTCACTTCCGGGCAGGGAATGGAAACCTATTCTGAAACTTGCTCGACAAAACTCTTTCAGGAAATGTATAGGTTATCCCCAGATTCAAGGTTCAACTCTGGACTCATTCCTAGTAAGTCAACTTTCATAGCTAGAGAATATTTGCAAATTCATAATTTCTTTTTGTAATCTTTATATAAATTATAAATTATCTTCTAAAGAATAAATCAAATATCTAAGTAATGAATACTAGTTACATCACAATCTCACTAGAAAACTAAACTAAATGAAGGAAAGGACCGTAAGGAAAATCAACATTTTTAATTTACTTGACAGAGTAAAGCTAGGTTGCCACGCTGTAAGAATCTTGCATCCCCATTTAAAAATCTTGCAACTTCATCTTTCTATTTATTGTTTACACATTACAATATTTTTGAAAGCAAGAAAGATATCTCCGCCCATGCAGCGCTGCATTCTAGTGGACAAATAGTGAACCTCCTCATTAAAAACGTGTATTTTCCCTCCCCGTCCAAAAGAATTCGTCGTTTCGGAAGCGGCGAAAGAGTTCTTTTTCTTTAGAGCGATAGCAGATAGCAAGCAAGACGACCCAGAAAGTTGTACATGGTTTGACTCCTTGCAAGATGAAAAAAAAAATGTTGCATGTCCCTTTCAAGATTATGTTTACATGAAGAAGTATTGTAGGCTTGCAAGTTTTTTTTTTTTTTTTTTTTTTTTTTTTTATTAGTGACAACTACAAGATTCTTACAGTGTGGCAACCTAGCTTATGAATACTCAATGTTTCCATTATTTTAGTGTTAGTTGGAATATTCTTAATAATTTTCTGATTTGTTACACATGGATTGTAAATCGTGCCAATCGGTTCTTTGCAGCACCTCAGTTATAGTTCAGTTCAGTTAATCTTTTGAGAATCCAGAATACACTTTTGAAATATTACACGCAAATTCATTTGATTTATTGGCTCATTTTAGTAGATTTTTGTAATTTCGTAGTTGAACAGCTTTTAGCAAGACGAGAATTTTTGTCACGAATTTTTCTTAGGTGAAATTTAATTTAAACAGAGGGAGGAGGAAGGTAAAAAAGGGATTTTTATTTTTAAAAATCACTTTTTTCGAGATTTTTCCGCCTCAGATATATGATGAAGACATGTGAATGGTACCGTTTGAAAGGCTGTTCTGTTTTAAGAGAGTGAGATATGAACCATAATCCTAGGGTAATTTTTACCTGAGATCCTATATACGGGAATCTGGGGCATTGTATGGATATTCTTAGCATATTGGTATTTTTTTTTTTTTTTACCTTACTTTTCAACATAGAAGCCTGAAATTTTGAACATCTATTCAGTATACCCATTAGTAATTTTTAATTTTGAGATCTGTGCGTTAACACAAAGGGGAATCAGGAGGGGCTCAAAATAAAAAAAATAAAAAAAAAACTCAAACTTTCCCACCTCAGCGACATGATAGGTAAATGTGGATGGTACTGTTTGAAAGGTTGCTCTATTGCAAAAAAAGATGAGGTATGAACTATGAACCTACGATAAATAGCAATGAAGCAGTACCTGCTTAACTGAAAGACTATAATTTACCTAAAAAAAAGGCAGAATTTTGAAGGGGTTAAATCTCTGTATGTTATGTTCTTCCAACATATTACATGAATACAGGCTATATATTATTATCTGGATATTTAAAGAACCTTATTAATCAGAATCTAAAGAAAACACAATCTCAATGTAAGGGATACTCTCCACTTTGCAGAGCATAACACACAGCTAACATATCTGCTAAACACAAATCCTTTTTGGCTTTATCACTTTTGTTATATTTCATGTGAATATAATAAATTTACTTTCTCTTTGACAGTTGATGCTGATATCAACAATAAGAAGTGTGAAAAAATCCTTTTTCTTGTATATTGTACGTAATTATTTGTGAAAATTCTTTGCAATTAGGGATCACCTGGTCCAAGTGGAAAAGACGGGTTGCCTGGTCCAGAAGGGCTCCCTGGGTTACCTGTAAGTTTGTTGAAATATCAAAGACCTTGTTGTTTGCTGTTTTGTTTCTTCTGTAGTCGTGTTTCTAATATCACTTGTATCTTCTTTGTTTTGTTTTGGTGTTGGTTTATTTGTTTTCTGCATTTAATATTGTGAATAATATGTGTACTAGGATCTTTCTTTTCTATCCTGTAGTCTTTGTGTGTCGGAGCATTAATGTGCATAATTTTCCTCGTTTTATTCATGGTACAGTCCTATTTGAAATAATAACATTCGATTAACATAAATAACCTGTTCTAAAACTTTGTATTTATTCCGTACTAATTTAATTTATTTATTGTTAATTTCTTTTTAAAATAAATATTAGATAACTTAAATAATAAAACATTTTAATCCGTACTTCATTTTAAATGAAACTTTTGAAACATTGTACAATAGAGTCCCTAAAACTCAGCTCACGATAACACGGCAGTCTAGATAACTCGACCACATCCTGACAGGAAAAAAAAAAAAAAAAAAAAAAAGAAAAAGAACGCAGACCTATTCAGACTCGCTAGTTAATTTTCACTATAGACAGCTTTATGCCTTTATAAAGTATTTTTCTGAGGTTTGTCTTATCAGGTAAATTACTGTACAGTGTGTATGCATTAATTTTCATGTACAGTAAAGGCTCTATGCCTTCATAAAGTACATACTTTACCTTTGCTTAAGGGAATTTTGGCAGTTTATTCTCTGTTCTATTCTCAAGCAAACAATACATCAAGTACAGTACTTTATTTTCTGAGGAAACACTCGTACTTATTCTATTTTAACCCCATTCTCGATAACCCGGTATTTTCACAAACTCGGCCACTTTTTGGTACACATTAGGTCGAGTTTTCGGTACTCTACTGTATCTTCCATAATTCTTATGAAATGGATTTCTTCATATGGCGATATTTAACTGAATTTAATTGATTTTTTTAAAATTTATTCAATAGATAAATATTAGTACAAAAAGCTGTTTAACGTGTGTAAATGAAATTAAATCTAGATTGGTATTGGTATATAATTACAAACATTAGATTTCGTAAAATTAGACTTATTTCAAATTTTACATTTCGATCGGGAGATGAAAAGATTGGTACGGGACCTATTCCCGTTATCAACTTCCATTTTGTATACCATTAGCATTTAGTATGTAAATATATTGATGTTTTAAGAAGGAATTCGTTTAAATTGTAAACTGCTTAAATAATTTTAAATTCGAAAGTTCGTTTTTTAAATTTCGTGGGTAGATATATGCTAATTGTACACACACAACAGTAACTCGCACGAAATACTTATATTTTCAGTGTTACTGTAATGTTCACTACTTTTTAGTACCGTGTTTCTGTTTTCAACATTTGAACACTTATTTTAAATAACATATAGAGTGTGAAAAAAAAGAATTAACTGAACCGAGACTCGAACCCGAGACCTCCAACATACTGTGCAGATGCGTTAACCGCTACACATCGGCACGGTATATCGGAGGTCCTGGGTTTGAGTCTTGGTCCAGTCAGTCACTTTTTTCACTTTTTGTGTGTTATAAATTAACATCTACAGAAGATCTGGTGTGTTAAAAAAATCGATTTGTTTCATCTTTCATTGGTATACATTTATTTAGAATGTTGATGAAATGTTGGTTGCATTAATAACAATTAGCAGGGAAAATTTGAATCAGTGATACTGTTGCTAAGAATGTATAAAAAGAAATATCTTTTAACATGAAGATATTAAAAGTAGATTTTCAACTAATGCAACCAGTGAGTGTAATATATATTTTTTGAACACCTCGTGTTAAAAAAAAAGAAGAAAAAAAAAACGGAATATTAGGTGTTCTCATTGTGGATGTTCTAATTTATATTTAGCTGTAAAAATTATTACGAAGTTTAGTAAACCTTCCACTTTTCATAAATTGAATCAAAGTTACATTTGCTCCAAACTTGAATATGCGACGCTTGTATGGAACCCAAATACAAAAGCAATCACACTAAAAATAAATCCAAGTTCCTGAGGAAGCTTGTTTCCAACCAAACATTTTGTCAAGAACTGAGAACTGCTATTTATTAAATAGGAATTTCGAAACTTCTTAATCGGGCCAAGGTATAACCCTTAAGCAAAGAAGAACCTTACATAACATGATATTTTTGTGTAAAACTTTTTATAATAAACTAAATTGAAGTGTTTTCGGACTTTCAAATAAACGTACCAAATAGAAAAGCACACAATTTCTTTTATTGTACAAAATTCCGGACGAATGTGTTAAGCAAGTCACCAACATGAAACATCAATCCAATTTGTAACAGACTTATAAAAAGTAATATTTTTTCAGGCCAGCCAACCTGAATGAGGTTTTCCTGGGTTTTTCTCATTCACACAGGCAAATGCTAGGATGGTATCTAACATACAGGTCCCAGACCGTTTCCTTCCTTTCCCAATTCTTTCTTTCTTCCCTTTTCTTAGATAGTATAATCACTGAGATACGTTGTTGATCGTGGCGGGCTAACATGACCATAGCTGCCGAAATCCCGGAAATCAAATTCCTAATCCTAATCCTAACCACTAAATAAATAAGTATTTAGTGTCAACCAGAAAGCGTTGCTAGTGTATTAGTTTCCCTGAGAACACAAAGGCAAGCAGTACTGAGTCTGATTGATGTGATGACATGTTCGTCGTTGCATTGGGCCATTACGGTGTTAATCCAGCTTTGTGAGAACAGTGGAGGAGATACTTGAATGAAAAAGTAAAAAACCTCGGTCAGGACAAGTAAAATTAATGGCAAGGTAAATATCACATATTAAAAGCATAAGCACCAAAATACGGCTAGCAGGTCTTTTATTTTTTATTTGAGGGCATAATTTGACGCATATTATATTACTGTTTAAACTGAGTTTTTAACTAATATTTTGTTTACTGCATCGAAAGTATACTGTCAATATACTATATTGTTTCGACAATCTCTGTCATCTTCCTCCGAAGCTCCGAGTGACTTACATAAAAAAAATCTGTCACTTCACAGAACGCCATAGTACGCTTTTTCTTTCTTTTCTTTTTTTTCTTTTTTTGCTTGTGCACAGTTGAGAAACGATGAAATTAAAATACTTGTTACTGTAAATCTTTTGTACTTGAACAACTTTTTTTTAAAAAATGTTTCTCTTGCTACTACATGACTTGCTAATCCAGCAGACAGAAGATCTCTAATGGTACACTTCTAAACAGAGCTAAGGTACCTATTTCTACAAGAACTAAACTTTCTTCAGTACATAGAAAATATTACTTTAATAACTTACAAAGAGTGAAAAAGTGATTTGACTGGACCGGGAATCGAAGCCGGGGTGGTATGCCGGAGATTCCGGGTTCGAGTCCTAGTCCAGTCAAATCATTTTCTCACTCTTTGTAACTAATTGAATTCGCACCTACAGAGGATTGTGGTGTAAAAATAAGTTTAAATCGGTTGTTTCCTTTTTCCATTAAAATATTACTTTAATTAACTACAATGTAAATATTGAACGTACTTTCAAGTGTTGCTCTAATATAAAACAACTATATTATACAGAAAGTACGATTGTCATATGATTGAGAAGAACCGCTGTAATATGAACATTGTAAAAATGTTTCCAACGTTATGTATTGGTATGCATGAAGTAATAACTAACAAACGGACTGTGCATATTTAAACTGTAAACTAATTTTTCATATTCTAAATTGTAAAAGTATAAATAAAATTAATTATTTTATTTTCTGAAAAGCAAAAACTAATATTTATGAATCTTATATCATAAATCTATTTTATAAACATTTATTAAATTTTATTATGACATTCGTGTACAGAAGAATTTATAAGAAAAAAATAGTAAAATGTATTATGACGAAAATTTATAAATAGTAGTACGTTTGCTGCAACTCTCTGATTGAGGAAACGCTTGGTGTGCTGCTGAAATAAATAAAATGTACATAAATAAAATAATCAATACAATGTTTCCAAATTGTTTGGTTGCATTTTAAAGATTATAGGTTGAAATTTGCTGGTAAAGAAAATAATATAATGTATATTGCACAAAAGAAATACTGATCAAATGTTCAACACACACTGTATTGTAAACTATAATGTGTTACAGTTTCGGATATCTACAATATCCTTCATCAGACACTATACAAACACTCTATAGAGACACTGTCTGTCAGACACTATACAAACATTCTATACAGTGTCTGTATAGAGTGTCTGTGTAGTTTCTGATGAAGGCTATGGTAGATATCCGAAACTGTAACACATTATAGTTTAGAATACAGTGTGTATTGAAGCTTCGGTTAGTATTTCTTTTGTTCATTATCCAATCCAAAGTCATGGATAATGTTATTATAATGTATATTGCGAGGAAAATTATCACAAAATAACTTAGAATTTTTTTTTTTTTTTTTAAACCTTAGATTGCACTACTTTGTTTTTCGCCTGTACTATTTCTTTCTTCATGTGAATGTTATTGGTGTGTTATACTTACATTACTTATTTCTCTGTTTTTATTTTTAACACTAATATCTACCTTAATTCACGAAATGGATTTACATTTTCTGATCATCATTCGGTCATTTGGTATTAATCTGAAAGGTTTTTAATTAATTTTTTTGGAGATTTCTTAACGTCATCTTAATTATACCTTCGCTTTTTGTTCTGTTGTCACGAACTGCTGTAAGATATTTTTCTTCAGTTTTTATATTAATTGTTTTTACTGCACTAAATGAATGTTAGCATTGTCAATGCGTTACTACTATATAATATTTCCTATGCTGTATTTAGTATAGCTGTTAGGTGAAGCAACGTCTAAGTTAGTAAAGATTAAATTACGATATTTCTAATTAAATTTCGCTTTAAAATCGACGCATTCTTGTCAATTTTATTTCTTCCGTGGGCTACATTTTTAATACACATATATAGGGTGTCCCACATAAAACCGGTACGACTCAATTTCTATCTGCCTTTCACGCTTTTCTAGGGCCATTGCTATTTCTTTCCATGGATGATCTACTTTCCTTTCTGTCTTTACCATCAACGAACATTCTTCTCTTTGCTCATGATTGTAAAATTTTCCATAAAATCTCTTCTATAGACAATGCACTACCACATCAACGAATTCTTGCTAAACTTACTGATTAATGTGCGACTTGGAATTTGAAACTGAACTCTCAAAAATGTTGTACTCTTATTTTTTTTAAAGAAAAATAAAAGTTATCACAGATATTATATTAATAACAGTCCTATCGAAGGAGTCGCGACATATAAAGACCTTGGAGTATTATTCGATGAGAAACTTACATTTGCTGATCACATTACCTTTACTGTTAAGAGTGCTATGATAATATTGGGTATTCTTTACAGATTTACTGAAATTCTAAATCTCAAATCACTCAGTGTTTTCTTAAATGCTTTTATATTTGCTAAAATCGAATATTGCTCGCCGATATGGAATATGGTCTTGCTTCAAACTTATCCCATTTTGATTCTGTACTTAACTTTTTTTCTTACCAATGTCAAAGATTTCCTTCAGTTCGTAGTCTTAATAAAACAAAGCTCCTAAACAAACTCAATATTCAGACTCCACTTACTCGACGTATGGTTGCAGACTTACTATTTCTCCATAAAATTATCAATGGGAAAATTAACTCCAAATTATTGGTTTCAGTTCTCAATTTTCGCGTACCTTCTCGCCTTACTCGCAGATTATCAATTATTCAACGTTCCTTATACTTCAAGCAGGCATCCTTGTATGATAATTTATTGTCAAATGTTGATATTTTTGACTCTGCAAGTCGTTTTAAAAACAAGTTAAAGTCTCTGTAAATATGATATATATTCTATGTATACATAAATAATATAATTTTTTATTTTTTATTTTTAAAATTTTTCTTCTTTCTTTTTTTCTTATTTCTTATTCTGAAACATTTACAAACAAATAAATAAAAAAAAATGAAACATTTTACATTACTTCATTTGTAAATATCACACACGATGGTAGATAGTACAGGAAACATCAACTTATTGAGATAATCTCCTTATCGATTTCTTAGGGTTTCTCAATATGTCATTGCGAATTCTGTTTATTATCACTGGGGTCCTCACTGTCGGACACTTATTCTTCGTTACTTTCTCAACGGATCCTGTAATCCTGTATTTCTTGTATTGATCTTGAATTGTATTGGTTGTGGGAGGCGTCATACCAGGGTATTTCGCCACAAACACTTCTTTAGACTGTTTAATGAAACCTCTCTTTATGTAAAAACCCCACAATATCAATTCGGTGTGGAATTAGAAACTGCACCACTTCTTCACAACACTTGCACAACAATTCCTTTTAATCTGTTGAACTCAACTTCAACGTCTCCCTAGAAGTAATCTTATATTTCAGTGCACGCAACTATATTAGCCTGATAAGTAATGAGGCCAACATACATTTATTTATTAACTTCGAAGTGGAAGTGAGGCGTACCGGTTGTATGTAGGATACCCAGTATGTTCCATTATTACACGCGTTTTGCATATAGCACAAAATTTATGTTGGACTTTGATATATCTCGCAGGAGCCAAAATGTATATTTTTTCATAATAATTTAATTCTTTAGAATTTGTCCACTGACAATTTTATAATTTTTTTTTTCCGGCTACTTGTATACATTATACCAAGATCGAGAAGGAAAGAATTTTAATCTAATATTACTTCTTTCACTATGTGTTATGATATATATTTAAAAATAATAGCTAATTTATACTTTTTCGTTTTATACTGATTGATAATTGAAAAAAAAATCCTGGTTTTAATTTTTATTTCGGATATAAAATTCCACGACTCGAAAGTACCTGTTTCAGAAAGCAAGATTCGAAAATTCCAATCTGAAATATGTTAAGAAGATTATTACTGTGGCTTTTATAATATTACTTTCGAGACATAAATTTTTGATAGTAAGGACATAATAATGCCCCCAGTTCCAATAGATTAAAACAATAATCAAATTTTTGAGATCTTCATTAACGTTTTAACTGAAAAAAAAAAAGATGGGAAAGAAAATAACCATATTCATTACAGCTTTTGATAACTTGCAACATAAGTTCTATGGAACTTGCAAAAGTATTCTATGGAACTTAAGGAAGAGGGGTTCTGCTCGCGAATACTTCCGAGGGAGAAGAATTCTTATGGACCTTCATTCAAGTGCACTGAAAATTGAAAAAAAAAAAAAAAAAGAATATTCGTTGAAAAATTAGTTTTCCTAGAAGACACAGTATACAATACGACTATGAAAACGTACTTCAGTCATAATTTCAAATAACAATATTTTTGAAATTCAACTAAATAAATAAAAGACAAAGCGCTTAAAGTTATTCTTGTTTTATCTGGTGAAATATATAATTCAAGAGCAAGAATAACCACAAATAGACATCTAGCTGACGAATTTAATATTCAAGATTCTAGTTATATACAGCGGCCGCGGTGGCTCAGTAGTAGAGCGTTCACATCTCGTGCTTGGGTTTCTTGGTTCGATCCCTGCTTGCGCTAAGTGAGGTTTGTGGTGGATAAATACCGTGTGCATGGGTTTTCTCGGGTTCTCCCGTTTCCTCCCACTTTCTTCATTCCACCATTTCATTGATTTCTCGTCACCGCCGTCTCCTTTAGCCTAGCCGGCATAACCATGAGACGTAGAACTTCAAGATTTCATTTTCTAGTTATACACTTTTGATTATGCTTGAAAGAGTAGAGTAAGACCTTTATTTTAATAATACTGACAATAATAAAATAATATCTTACGAATTTAAAACTGTGATACTTCTTTTCTGTTAACCTAACATTCTGTTTATATAACATTTAAACTTCAATGAATTAAGGTTATGCCATTGTCCGATAACGTAATGAAGTAATCGGTATACAAGCAGCATTACGTTCGCACATTAATATTTAGATATACAGTAAATTGTTTATTTTCCTTTTCCGATATGCCTAACTGAGTATTTATGTGAATTTCAATCGAATCTTGACATTATATTATTAAATGAATTTTCTGCATTCAATATTCAACGTATGTTGTAGTCAAAATCTATTCCATTGGTAATTTATTCTGTTAAGTGCTTGCCTTCATAAGAATATCGTCATCTTTTTGATTCTTACACACAAAAAAAGTATTGCGTTAAATGTTTTGGAAATACAAATACTTGTCCTTTTTAAGTTTATGCTCAGAGTTAACAAAATCCGTTTAATTTGTTTAACAATTTTGCGAAACTGAAGTAGAATTTTAGTGATTTTTAAGGATATTTATTTTCCCTTATTCTTCATCTTTTTCGCGTTTTGGACTTCTAAACAAAAACATTAACTAAAGCGTTTACATATATTACGTGAAATAGTAATGTCTTGATCAAGTTTGACTTTGAAACTTTGCGTGAAAGAAACGTTTAGCAGTGTTTTTAACATTACAGCAATGTCTAGAAAACTTATTTATAATGTGTTATACATATTGCCAAAAACTATTAGCTTTGATATAAAACTTTAGTAGTAAAGACCCAATTACTCAAAATGCGTGCTTTCGTCAAAACAATATAGAAAAATTCAATATAATATCAATTACCAGTTCCACGATTATAGTAGGTATTACTGTAAAATAATAATAAATGTGAGTTGTAACTACTCTAATGTAGATTTAATAATTTTCAACTGATCGTTCTGGGTGACTATTTAATGAATATAAAATACAATATAACTTTTCTTTCGGATCAAAAGATCCAACATATTTCAATTAAAAATTTTCTTGTAGACCTTATATCTGGAGAACTACATACAGTGTAGCCAAACTCAGTTTATCACTTAATACAGTATGATGTGCTTATTCCGTAAAAAATACGAAAACTCGATTTAGTGGGCCGTTCAAAAATTTTGTAGCCCCTGATCCAAAATACTAATTATTGTTCAAGATCGTAATCTTTTGATGCATTTTTTGATCATTCCTAAAATTCTTGTTGAAGAAATTCTATCTTCAAACATACAGTGAAGGAAAGGTGAATATCTTAGTACTGTTTTATTGTTCTAAACTTCGTTTTACAGAGTATAAATTAAGTGCAATGGTTTTTGCACAAGTAAATCGCTTCTAAGAAATAATAGATACAATTCTTCTTATTAGTGCTCAGAGGCGTATTTCTTGCTTACATGTTTTAGGATTTCTTCCTCATGCTAAATTGAGTACAACGCGTGCGTGTTTCTTTCGCGGTATTAATAGTGTTAATTAATTTGATCATATCACTTATTAGTTGATTATCATTTAATTACTTATACACTGAGGCCAAGGGAGACAGTGATAATGGGGTGGATGATAACGATACAATGAATAAAGTGGGAGGATACGAAAACTCCGAGAAAACTAAAGAACATGGTGTTTGTTCACCACAAAATTTATACAGCGCGGACTGGGATTGAACCCGGTTTAAAACATCTCGTTCTTCTTACGATACCCTGTTGCATAATTAAAACTTCAATAAGTTGTTTTCAAAAATTCTAAAATGTCTAAACATTCTCTACGGAGGACAAACATACTAGTTCTACGATCTCTCAAAGACTTGCCGTATTGTTTCTGGGTCATTTCGTCAGTTAGTACACTATTTGGCATTCTAAGTACAACTATATTTAAATGCAACAATATCATTCTCATTTGTAAACATTTTACTACCGCTCCACCCGGAGAGTAATTATAATTCCCATTTATAATGATGTTTTTTTTTCTTTAATTTAAATGAATAAAAATAATTTGGATTATGGGTTATTTTTCACAATTGCCCTTGTGAGTAGCGTAGAATAACTTTTTTTTCTTTGAGAATGTAATTAGCATTTAATCAGAAACTGAAACTAAAATACAGTAAAGAATTATATTTATTTACTTCTTCAAGTGCATGTTGGGTTTTGATTAACTAACGTTTTTGATAGTTCAATTAGTTTTATTTTATATAGTGTAACTCTTTTCTATAATTAATGAATCTATTAATATAATGATTTATAAGTTAATCCAGCATGAAATTTGTAACACATCTGTGTTTTCTGATTGTATAAGTGTATTTTCATTAGATAATTATGTACGATTGTGGCTTATGAATATCATTCTTAGATTTAGTATGTTTTTAGAAGTAGGTAAAAAATTTTAGATAATTGTTTTTAAACGTTATTTTATGACACACATATGTACTTCTGAACGTCTACAAGTAATATCTCTACAATTTAAAACTTAATTAAGAATATTGAAGTTTTCATGAAACTTCTACTGGTAGATTGTATGAATATCAACTTAGTCATTTTTATGTTAAAATAGGAAATTTTAATGTAGAAATAGATCGTATTAAAATAATACCTTAATTTTACCTGTTTTCGTGATAAATCTGTGACTTTAATCTTTGAAGTTTGCCTAATAAAAAATAAATCGTAAAATCATTATAAACTAATGTATTAAATAAAATACTCTTAATTTTGAGAAGAAACGTAAACAGATATGTAATAAGGAAAATGAGTTTAGTAAATACAAATCTCCAGTATTATTTATAAATTCATATAGATTATTAAGTTTAACCACTCTTTAATAAAGCTAACTATACACATTATTATTATTATTATTATTATTATTATTATTATTATTATTATTATTATTATTATTATTATTATTATTATTATTATTATTATTATTATTATTATTATTATTATTATTATTATTAAGTATTCTGCCTTTCGGCAGGTCCTGCGACTAATGTTTTCTTTTTCAATTTTAGATCTAGTTCTGGAAATGTTTCTTCCACGTTTTTCGATCTTCAGCTTCCTCTTTTAACTCCCAATATTTTCTTTTATTTTTCAAATGATCGATCAGTTGTGTTCTTCTTCCTATTCCTCGCTTTCCTTCCACCTTTCCTTCTGTGGCGGTATGAAGAAGACAATTTCTTCGCAAGATGTGTCCAATCCAATTAGCCTTTCTACAAAGGATGCTGGTTAGAAGTGTCCTCTTCTCTCTTATCCGTTTTAAAACATCTATGTTGCTCTTTCTGTCCATTTTATTTTCTCCATTTTCCACCAACACCACATTTCGAAGCTTTCTAAATATTTCTTCTCTAATTTCCGCAATGACCAAGTCTCTAAACCATAAAGTCCAGTGCTCTATATATAGCACTTGACCAACTTCTTCTTAAGTCCAATATTGAGCCTGCTAGTTAAGAGTGATCTTTTTCTTGTTGAATGCTTCTTTGGCTATGGCAATTCTTGACCTGATCTCTTTGGTGCAGTAAGCATCTCCTGTCAAAATACTCCCCAGACACTTGAACTTCTAGACCTCTTCAAGTTCTCATTGTTCTACTCTGACCTGTAAGGGAGCATTTCTACGAGATATTCTCATGATTTTCTACTTTTTGATGTTGATTTCCACTCCATATAGTTTCTCAGTGTCATGTCCTTCTGCAGTTCTTGCTATAATAACCGTATCATTAGCATACCTGATCTTGTTAATGGTTTGCTTTCCAACCTTTAAATCCTCAATTTCCATTAATGCTTCCTTCATTAAACATTCACTGTAAATACATATAGGTATAGGAATATGAAGTAGACTCTGTGGTGTTTGCATTTTGAACATTGATGAAGTTAGGTTAAATATTATCAAAGTTTTTTCACAAAATCTGTATATGTTTCATGGGTGAGTGAGACCAAAATTATAGTTTTGTAAAAATATACTTACTATGTTTATGACACATTGTGATCTGCCTCCCCGTAAAAAAACAAAAAAAGTACAAATAAAAATATAATTTCTTTTCAAAAAATATTATGTGTAATAGGACATTGAATAAAAAAATTTCATTTATTAACAATATTAAGTAACACAGTATGTACAATAAATTAATACGTTATAAAAGACTCATTATAATAAATTATTTTTGTGAACATTAATTTCCAACGAGTATGAAACATAATACAATGTTTCATTTAACAAATCAAGAAACGTTGAATTCATTGTATCACGAGTCTAAAGTATAGTGTAAGAAAATTAACGGCAAATCTTTACTTTGGCCATTTTATTTATTTATTTATTTATTTATTTATTTATTTTTGATTCTTCGATTCAGTGATTTGTTCTTTTGGTTCCGCACAATTTTATAAAAATGGGTCAGAACTTCCCTGACTAAAAGCTAACCCGTTTCTATCCCTACCTTATTTATCCCTATCTTGCTCTACTCTACCCTACTCTACTACACTATACCCTTTTAAAGCGGTCCTACTTATCGATGCGCAGCTGGGGCATCGAAATCGAAAGAACAAATCACTGAATCGAAGAAATATGAATGAAATGTCTAACGAATGTAAAGACTTCCCAAACTAACTTTTGGATCGATGATAACTCATAATTTCTTGAATATCTTTAGTAAAATTTAAGCTATGCTAAGTTTGAAGTAACAAGTTATTTAATTGCTCAATATGTAATATTTTAACCTAATTTCCTTGAAATATTCGAGCTAAGTATTGCGATTACAGAAAACCATTAATTCGAAATTTAAATATGGTAAAGAATCAAACGTAAAATATATTTAAATGGAAACCAGAATGAGTTAAACCAGGATTTAAAGAACAATTCATTAGATATAAACGTTCCACTTTGGGATCTTAATACTGTATTTCTACAATATATTAAGTTCAAATAAGTTCCTAAAATGCGTGCTTTGGGCAGTTGAATGTTATACACTTTAGATCACAAAGGAATCCTAACTTTCTATAAATTTAGGAATATGCGTGTAAATTTAGGAATTTCTAATAATAAGCGTGTAAATTTTTATTTTCTGCAGAAGTAGCAGAGTCCAACAACATGGTAATTTTCAATTGAAAACGGAATTCCAACTCTTTTTGACAGAAATAAGAATTTTCTTACAAACTTTACGTAGTACGAAACCGTTAGAAATAAAGAATGGCATTACGGTGAAATAATAGAACACAACAAAACTAATCATCTTAAAGAAAATTAATTTACTTTTATACATTACATTGATTTCATTTCTTGAACTTAATTAGTTTTTGACGTAATTAATAATACGATCCCGAAAACAATATGACCTATATAGATTATTTACATAAAATACAGATCTTTTGTTTTGATTTAACGTCATCTTTCGTTACCAAGAATATTATAGCCGTGAATTTACGGCTAAATATCAGGTTTAAACAATGATCTGATACGATCTGAAACTCCCATCTGGGATCAAATTTGGCTCAAATGATAATACTTTTTTTTTTTAGTTGTCAAGGATTCAAATTAGTCATTTGTCTAGAATTACTAGTTGAAATGCCCGTTCTTCGCATGGAGAAAATAGATCGGTGGAAAATGTTTGAACTCTCCTTCCCACCTAGGATACACATTTCAATTAAAATGCAATGATCATGATCCAGTTATCCTCCTTACCCAGTGTCAGTTAGAGCAATATAAACCAATTTCTAATTATTCTTGAAGTGTTTTCATACGCTATCTGCTTAGTGACAAACACAAAACGGCATTTGCCATTTTTATAACAATTTGTGCACGAACTCGCTAGCACAAACTTCCAACCATTATTACTTTTTTTTAGTTAATAACCTTTCATTTGCGTATTTAAAGGAGAATTATACTTGAAGTTGCCTACAGTATAATCAGTGGCGTTAAAATCGTAGAAATAAAGTTTTAACATACTTAAAAAGAAAAAAAAAAATTGGTTACTATAGAAGTCAAACAAATAAAATGAACATACTGTTATAAAATGTTACCTTTTTATGTTAGAATTGGAATGCCGTTGCAGGGAAGTTTTCTTCATGAAGGGAAGACTTTCGCGGAAACTAATGTGATTTAAAAAAAAAAAAAAAAAAAAAAAAAAAAAAAAAAAAAAAAAAAAACTTGGTTAACCATAGCCCACTCATATATGGAAAATAATAATAATCAGTGAAGCAAAGTAGGAGGAATTGACCACTAAATATTTTTAAATTTTATTTATATAGATTGAGAGCTAACAGTGAAAAAATCCACATTTAATACAATTCATTAACCTCTGTTCCTTTATCTCGTAATAATAATAATAACAATGAGATGATCTCCATCTCATAAATAGATAATAAGTAAATTTAATAACGGATAAGATAATTTTTTAACAGTTCTTTTCATATTAATTAAAAGACTTAATTTTGTATTGTAAGTTATATTAGAAGAGATTTTGTTGAACAATCTGACTTAATAAATAAGAGTGAATGAATGTATAAAAAATAACTACATAAAACAAACAAAACGAAAATACTAATGAGATTATTGGAGCCACCTGTAGTAACGTAATCTTCAAAGATGACTTAAAACAAATGCTGAGCATGAAAAACTTACTTAACTTATAATCATCAATACAAATACCACTGTCGTTCAAATTAGCACATATTTATTTTAGTTTATTTTATTTTTAGATGTTTTGGTGATATTAGTAACTTAGTGGTAGCATTTAGTTGTAGTTTATCTTATTTGAATATGGGACACCAATTTCATACGTGTGTTCAATTCACTAGTTGTAACTTGTTTCAGGGAGACAAAGGCGATAAAGGAGAAAGAGGCTTGACCACGACCTTGGATGGTAATCAATTTCCAACGGGAATAATCGAAGGCCCTCCAGGACCCCCTGGGCCACCTGGTTAGTGTATGCATACTTCTTTTACCCTATTTTTGTGTGTAGGTAGTAAACATTTCTCTTTTCACATTTTTACAAATAAAGTCTGGATTTACAAAACATCTTTAAAAGATAGATGCTACAAAGCCTGATACATTATTTGATTAACACATAAATAATAACGAAAGAGTGTAAGAACAAACAGACCTTTATACTTTTTATACAGTATCAAAACATTTTGTACTTAGATGCAAATGACGGAAGTACTAATTGCTTTTTAATGAATCTCGTGTATTTTTTTTTCTTCTCGGAGGAAGAAAAGAATTCAGCGTTTCTATTGAAACTCTCTGCTCTCATGCATTCAAAATGTAAAATGTATTTGCTGTTTCTTTGTCTTCTTTTTTGTTTAAATTTTGATTTATCTACATAGAAAAAATCTAATAGAAATGTTCACAATTTACACATTCCCCATATTTATTGAGCTTAATATACAGAATAAAACACATGTGAGTCCAAGTATGTACATTTTGCTACAACATAGAGCTGAAAGTGCTTTGGCTTCTCCTTGAAGGCTCGTACAAAATTAAGAGGAAACTCTTTGTCACTGCTCGCTTTCTGCCACGTTTCAGGGAAACAATGTTAAGGTCTCGCTTACAGGAGATTTGAACTCCGATCGTAGTTTCATCCAGTGGGTTGAGATCAGAGCAACCAGCCGCCTGTTCCTTCCATGTGATAAATAACACGAGTTCTCATTTTCTTCGTACTCCACTCCATCTGTAGGAAAAATTAGAGATTAACTAGATATTCATTCATTTATTGTGTACGGTACTATCATAAACAAAAGAAAAATAACATACTTTATATATAAGGTGTATACAGGATGTTTCAAACAAACACCGACAACGTTTGGGAGGTAATTTCTGACACCAAGTTAAGACAAAAAGTATAGACCAACCTGGGTGCAGAGATGCTTCCTTTCGGAGTTATAGACTGCCGAAAACATGAAAAACTGAACTTTAAAGGTCCATAACTCCAAAAGTATGGGACCTACCGTAGTCGGATCAAGACTTCACTTAGGAACTAGTATGTGCGCTATCCAAATATTCAAGTTTCAGAATCCTGCGGTACTTCTGCAACAATTTTTATAGAGGTAATTATGAGTACTTCAAATTATATACCCGTAACCAAACTCCCTCTATAAAAATGTTTTGTAATTACCACAAAAGTCTGAAACATGTATTTTTGAGTAGGAAGTTAATGCAAACTACCCTACTGTGAAAATCAAAACTTAAAACTGGTTTGTTCACTAGGTTTTCTACTTTTTTTTTTTTTTTTTAACTAGAATTGTCCACTTTCACACACTTCCACAAAAGACCGTTCACTAACCTAATAAGTGGAAGATTATTAAGGCAAATTCCACTTCATTCTTTGTATTTTTAGATACTTTGTTTTTTGCATTATTACATTTTCAAATCAACTTCAGTTTATTGCACGTTAAGCTATTTGGACAAGTAAAGAAATAAAGTAGTTTTGATATAGATCTTTACAGAAATGCAAGGCAGAAGATAGATACGAGATACTAATTTCTAAGCTAATATGGATGAGATTGCTATGTATTCATTATACATGTATCATTTACAACCGAATAATGAAAATGAAAAAGCAACCTATATAAACAATATATTTCAACAAAGTATGAGAATGAAAGCTCTTGAATTAAAATTTTAACTTCTGATGAAGCTTTCCAGATATGGAGTAAAATGTGTGGTCATAACCGTGATTAGCAACATATATGTGCTATCATTTGAAGTTTTTTTTTTTTTTTAAATTCATAGCAAAAGTTGAGTTGATTTTGAGTTTAACGTCCCGTTCAGTAGCGAGGCTATATGAGACGTGTACCTACTGATTAACTTAGAATCCGAACCACATGAGTTCCTGCCGGGAATCAAACCCGGGTCTCCCACGCCAAAGGCGCGTACGCTAACCGCTTACCCACGGAGGAGCTCCGCATAGCAGAAGCAAATCTTCAGCAAGCAACAGGGCATAATTACTCTCGGTAAATGTCGTATGAGATAATATGATAATACGAATCGAAAATATCAAGAAAGATGTAGAAATAAGAAAAAAGTTTGTTTTACTTCAAATTTATTACTTCATCATAGATATTTTGCCCTTATTGGCAGGTCACTTGCCGTAGCTGAGAAGCTTCCATGTTCCACGGTCTTCCTTTAACCTCTTCGTCTTCACGTACACGATTTTTTTGTTATAATATTGTCCATCAATTGTAGCCTCATTTTCCGCCTCCCTCTCTTTCCTGCCACCATACCCTCCAGTACGTCCCTCATGATACAATTCCTTCTTAGCCAATGGCGCAACTAATTTCTCTTCTTTTTCTCAATAGTATTTAAAACTGTTATTTTCTCCCCCACCATTTTGAACACCCTCTCATTCGTTTTCCGCTCGATCAACAATTTCTTCTCATTCTTTTCCACACTCACATTTCGAAAGCTTCCAGTAAATCATTTTTTGCGTAATATCCACGTTTCTGCGCCATACAGTTAAATACTCCATACGAAGCATTTTATCAGTCTTTTTCTCAACACTTTATTCAAGGTCCCTCAAAACAGTATTTTTTTTTGCTCCTAAAGACTTCTTTCGGCATTCCTATCCTTGATTTTATTTCAAGTTCTAACTTCATATCATAAATGCTTTACAAGTTTTTATGAATCAAATCAAATCAAATTTGCTATATGCAAACTAATTTTTACTTTTTTAAACAAAAAAACTTTTGTAGTGCTCTGGATGCTAGTACGGTCAAATGAGACTTCGTATATTACTGTACATAACTTTTTAATATCACATTATTAAATCATCTAATTGCACTGTCAGCCATTATGCTAAAAAAAATGTTTGTTTTGTAAGATAGAGGTTTGAACTGGATATTTAAAATTGTGCTTTATATAGCAATGAGGAAGGAAACGTTGAGCACTCGTAAAGATAGCAATTACAGATTATGCTTCGTTCGCAAATATCTCTACGTGTAAGGCAAAGTGGAGCAAAATGAAACAATACAGTTATTTCTGGCAATAACTGATCTATTTCTTAATATGTAATTTTATTCAAACAGCAAGTCTTGAAAGAAAAATCTTTAGTCGATGTGCGCTGTGCAGATTCGTTGATATACCTAAAATACAAGGGTTTTAAAAATAGTTGTGATTGCTTTATAGTACCCCAATAGCTACTATGAAACAATACATGAGTACAAGATATACTTACCTTAAAAGGAAAACAACTTTATTCTTCAAGTCAAATTCCCCCAACGTTGCAACGAATATTGATAAGTGAGATATCAATAGCACAAGAGTAATAGCTGTTTGCTCTTTTTGTGCTACTCATTAAAGTAGATTTGGGAAGATTTTGTCCCTATTTCTTTGTTTTCTCTTTAATTTTGTTCCTATTTCTTTGTTTCCTCTAATTTTGTTCCTATTTCTTTGTTTTCTCTTTAATTTTGCTCCTATTTCTTTGTTTCCTCTAATTTTGTTCCTATTTCTTTGTTTTCTCTTTAATTTTGTTCCTATTTCTTTGTTTTCTCTTGCTTTTTGAATTAGTGCGAGGCCTCTTCCTTAATTTTCTTTCTGCTGTATATTTTTGTAGACGTGCTTATTGTAATAATGCTTCTCCCTTTTTACATAAAAAAAGAAGAAGAAAGCCTTTTTTGTTTGCAAACGTTTTCTTCTGTTATACCTAAATGATTCTGGTGTGTGAAGTGTTTGTGAATCGTTACGTACAGAATACAAAATGAAATGAAATTAAATCTTTAAGTTTTACTTCTCACGTTTATGCCGGCTAGGCTAAAGGAGACGGTAATGATGAGAAATGAATGAAATGTTGGAATGAATAAAATGGGAAGAAACGAGAGAACCCCGACAAAATCCACGTACACGGTGTTTGTCCACCACAAAGTCCACTTGGCACAAGCTGGAATCAAACCAGGGACCTCACATACCAGAGGTGAACGCTCCACCACTGAGCCACCGCGCCTCCTACGTACAGAATACAGATTTGCATTGTCAGTAGTTGGTCTGATCTGGAAATCATACATGATCTTGTGGCTCACTGCAAGGAACTTAAAGCTTTATATGGATTCGGTGAGCTAGAGAAGGTTACAGTTGTTGATTCAGTAGATTTGGAATTTCGAGATAGAAAATAAGGAAGTTGATTTGAAGAGGAAAATAATTTTGGTATGTTAGACAACAGGAAGTAGTTTTCAGAAGAAGAGTTAAGACCAGGCTTATAATATAAAAATGACCACACATTTCAACAAGAGTAAATAATATAATAGCATTGAATTTGACTTAGAACAAAAGTTAAAATAATATAAATCCAGACTTTATTTCTTTTGATTATTTTTTAACTAAAAATCTTATTAGAGTATAAAACTAACAAGTAAGTTGTTGTGAATGAATTCAGTAGACCAGGCTTTAGTGCTTGTTATAGTAGATCTTGCTCTTGTTCGTTTGAATTATGTAGAACAAACATGGATTTTATATGTAGAAACTAGTAGGAAAAGTCAGTTCTAATTTATATGGATTCAAACAGAGAGAAGTTATGCTTGTTAATTATATTTCTTTTGTGTCTGAAATTTCTTGATAATTTTACAAAGTTTGTTCTCTACCAGTTTGATAAGTGATAGTTTTGTGGATCTTGTGTATGGAGCTGAGGAATAAAGCAGTCTATCAATCAATTTTGAGATTTCAAATATTAATTGAAAATATACACAAGGACGAAGATGGCCAAATGCACGTTATTTTTGAAAGTACTTTTCACTAGCTGATTCTTTAAAGTGTCACAGTTTTTGAAATACTATAAAATTCCAAAACAATCTAATGGTCAACAAAACCAAAGTTTCTAGATAAGTTATATGAAGTGGCTTTTCCTATGTATATTTGCAGTAGAAATAAACGTTTCCTTGTATGATTTGTATGTTACCAGACATTTCGTAATAGGCATCACTAGTTTGAACTAGTTTTAACAGGTAAGTGAATAAAATCAATGTTTCGAATTTCAGTTACGATGAATGTAGTTGCACATTGAACTTATAGTCTGACCACTAGACATATATTTCCATTCTATTTGTAGTAGGATATTTCTAATTTATGTAAAAGGTTCAAAAAAAACGGATAGGACCTGCATTCAATATTAAATAAGTCATTGTACAAGGGAGAGTATAGAATTTTAAATAGGACGTTATCGGATACTTCCAATTAATTGTTGAACAATTATCACACACACTAATTAAAAGAATTCAGCAGTTTAATTTCAGGGTTAAGTATTATCATTATTTTAATTATACAATATCTTCTACTATCTACTACTTTTAATTATACTATCTGAAATCTTCAGCTGCCAAAACTATCTATACATTAAAATGCTAGGTTTATATATTTGTGGTCAAGAAAAGTTTATATATTTGTGGCCATTTCTTTATACAATAATATCTCGGAAACCATAAGCTCTAGAAAGATGTCGTTTCCACTGATCGATTGCAAATATTGTGTAGATTGTTTAGTTTTAATTGAATACTTAAAAACAGTAGCCGTTATTTCTTTATTACATTTTTAGGGGTACACTAGACGTATTAAAATGTTAAAAAGTAAAGTATCATATCCTACGAGTTATACATTCCAACACCACATAATTGTATACTGGGTTAGTATGTCTCTCCGGCGTTTGTTTCGTGGTCAAATGATAATGAAAAACGAAGGCTAAGTATTTCTCCAGTGTAAGATGAATCTTTATTGTTTGGAGTGTTTTGTCCAATGAACACCATATATCACTGATATTATAATTAATTGTGTGTGTAATGTATTTGCTTATTACATCAGCATGAAAGAAGAAAGAAAACATTGATCGTACATGAATTAGAAACTCCAACCGGAAGTAGGCTCAATCTTGCAAAGAGTGCGAGATATTGAAAAAATCTCCCCTTTATGGTACCCCTTGGCGATTTTCATCAAAACGTTCTTCACTTGTGCCTGTAAAGGGAAACTGTTGTGAGGAATGACAAAGAGATTCATGTTCATATAGTGTACGAATGATGCACTGTGTAGAGAGCGCAGGTTCAGCTAGTAATATTGACTTCCATAGTTTAGATTAAAGTAATCGTACTATCAATTGCTCTATCTTTGCTTTAATTTTTATATCGTTCTTTATATTCTGTTCTAGTGTGCATTTTCTGCCAACTGTCCTTCATTTCTTACCTTTAAATGGATTTTCTATTAATTCGAAATGTTTCAAAACTTTTAATCTTTATAAATTAAATCGTAGTGTATCGTTGTCTGTGCTTTTCAAGAAACTCATTTTGTATCATTATTTCCGTGGTGCACTTAAGATCCTTATCATTTCATAAGTCTTACTGTATGCCTAAGTCCAAGCCTATATCTGAGTTTTCCCCTTAAAGTGTTCTAATTGTGCCTCATCCAAAGTGTACACTTACATTTTTAAGTTCTTTTCTTGTATTAAATTTTCAGACTTGGTATATCATCAATTATTATTATCTTACCATATTTGTACAACACGAAGTTGTGACACAATATAACTTATATATTGTGAAATGAAAATTTGAATGAGATCTCCTTCTAGTATCACATATAGTATAATGTTTTTTTTTTTTTTTTTTTTCTCATTTTGGGTCAAAAGATCCAATATATTTCAATTAAAAATTTTCTTGTACGCCTTATATCTGGAGAACTACATATAACCCAAATTAACCCAAATTAACATTTAACTCAGTGTGATGTGCATATTCCGCAGAAAATACGAAAACTCGATTTAGGGGCCCCAGATCCAAAAACTAATGATTGGCCAAGATCGCAATCTTTTGATCCAATTTTTGGATCATTTCTAAGATTCTTGTTTTACAAATTCATCGTATGAAATCGTATGTGTAGAACACTTATATGTGAATCAAGATAATCCAGGCAGATAATATTATAAAATTAATTTTTGAGTAGATTCAGTATGTAAATTAACAGAAAAAGATTTTCGTAAAACTTTGTATGAAAGCTATTTAAGGGCTTTTACCTTACATTAAATTCAATTTACAATAATTCTCTTTAAAAAATTATGGACGCAATGTCACTAGTTGTTATTTCTCTCAAATAATTGTTGATGAAATTATCCCATATTAGGCAGAAAACAACAGTATGCATAGGGATTAATCCTTGTACAGTATTTTAACTGTACGTACAGCATAATTCAAACCTCTTCTCAGTATTATTTTTCAGATATGAGCAGTGTTTGCATCCTACTTCATACTTACTTTTAAATAAGTTATTCTGGTATGATAAAAATATCTTAAAATATTTATAATACCTAAAAATTCTACCATTCACAAATATTGTGGGCACAATTCTTATAAAGGGCCTAACTGGTTTGCCATAAGGAGTAGACTATCTCATATGATCAGATCACAAGTCACACTGCGTGCTAAACCGAGTCAGGAGATTCCAAATCCAGATGTGAGATATTTCAAGTACTTAATCTCCGCTTGGTAATTCACAGAAGATGCATATACTTTACCATCAATATTCATTTCACTCAATTTAACTTTTGACAATATGCTATCCTATTTATCCTACGTGCTATACAACGTTTTTAAGCTCTTCGTTATATCTTTCCAATAAGCTTTTAATTAGCCATCTCCTTGTTATGGTTTTTAAAATATGTGTACGACTTCGTTTGTTCATTGATTTTTTACTGATCATGTTTCGTGATTTTTTTTTTTTTTTTTTACTATGTTTCCTCCATTTTAGAACAATTTGCTTTTGGAATATACAATCTACATAGTCTCTTTTACATTTGAGATCAATTTCAGTCACCTCCCCAAAATCTGTTCACATCATTGCACGCATAGCTCCTTTATTGTACAGTACAAAATAATTAACAGGCTCCTGAAATCGAACCACACCGTATAGAAATCAATTTTCTTCACAATCTTTGTATCTTCACACATCATAACAAAGTCTGGCTATCTCTGAATTTTGTTAGAGAATACAACTAGAAATCCAGCATTCGGTTCATTTTAATTTATTCGGAAGTAATCTTATACAATTTTTACACGGCTGTAATATTCCTAATTTATTCTTATAATTAGCAATATTATACTTTGTTTAGTGCTTCAGTGAATATCGTGAGTATCACGAATCAGTAACTAATTTAAAGATCAGTAACTAAGTAGTACCTATATTTTTATCCCAGTATATAAGCCGAGAATTCAGCATTGAGCTGTGTATTATTATTATTATTATTATTATTATTATTATTATTATTATTATTATTATTATTATTATTATTATTATTATTATTATTATTATTATTAAGTATTCTGTATTTTGGCAGGTCCTGGGACTAATGAGGATTCTTTTTTTCTTCTTCATAATTTTCAGTTTCGACCTGGAAATGTTTCTTCCAAGTTTCTCGATTTTCACCTTCCTCTTTTAATTCTCAATATTTTTCAAATTATTGATCTCTTGTGTTCTTCTTCTTCCTATTCCTCGCTTTCCTTCCATCTTCTCTTCTATGGCGATATGAAGAAGACAATTTCTTCGCAAGATGTGTCAATTCAATTAGCCTTTCGACGAAGAATGCTGGCTAATAGCGTCTTTTCTCTCCTATCTGTTTTAAAATATCTTCATTTATTACTCTCTCTGTCCATTTTATCTTTTCCATCTTCCAACACTACATTTCGAAGCTCTCTACATATATCTTCTCTAAGCTACGTTATGTCCAAGTCTCTGAACCATAAAGTCCAATACTCCATATGTAACACTTGACCAATTTCTTCCTTAGTCCAATATTAAGGCTGCTATTTAAGAGTGAACTGTGTATAATTTAAAAATGAAAGCATTTAATTACCTTGAATAAATTAACATACTATAGAACTTCGTGATATTTAATATGTATCAATCGATTTAAGTATATTTCTCCAATAATTTTGAACAAAAGTTAATAAAACAATTTTTTAAATGAATAATACTTGTGTGTATTGATAAATCTGTTTGTCTCTTTTTCGTCCGTGTAATCGATATTAATTAACTAATAAAATTAATTACTTTTGTTCTATCTTGACGAATAACTTCATGGTTTGAGACACTCGAAGAGATATTGTTGCAAAAATAGAAATCCAACAGTGGATACACCAATTGAAAGTATGCAACTTTAATTTATTACAACACATGAATTTATTCGAAGTTTAACCAGATCTGTAGAAGAGTTACAATTAATTCAATGACGGGTAGCAAAGACAGAAACAAAAAAATGATAGGAGAAGGTATCAATTGACTATGCATAGTTAATTATAAAAGAAACATTTCTTCTAATAATTTTCCAGGAGGTAACGTATCTAAAATGGAAACCATATTGCCTCGCTGAACTTTTCCAATACAAGAAAAAGCCCACAGTCCACTATACAAAACTGACTTGATTTCAGCATATCGAAGTCAGGCTAAAATCAGATTTTCCTTTTGTGATAATATATTCACAGGAAGTTTATATGACAAAACAGTAAAGGAAAAAGACAGCCTTTTGTCCTATACGATTCAGAAAACCAATAAATTATTTTTGAAGAAATTTCAAGTAAAAATAAAGTTGTATGATTGATGTTGATTGTGTGGAGTACCATTTTCAAGAGCATTAGTTTCTACCTTAATCCATGACAATAGTAACAATTTGCTTCTAGTGTATAACATGCTGAAGCAAATACTAAAGGAAACAACACATGAGATTCTTGAATTCAAAGTATCCAGTTTCACTATCACTGGAATTGGCACATCTAGTTTGGATTTTAACAGATTAGCCTCACAGGAAAACTTTCAAATCTTTAGCTAAGTTTAGTTATAAATATTTTTTTTAATGGAGCTTTCAATTTAGCATAAAGCGATTCTAGATTTTTTTTTTTTAAAATACTATTCAGTGTATGTTCAAAGCTCTGTTTTGATGTAAGTAGTTCATCTTACATATATTTTTCATCTCTCTATATATACATATACAGTATACTTAATCTGAGCATCACTCACCACCATCCCTCTTTTATGCTCTTTCCAGGTGCGAGTTGAGGGATGACGTCACCTGTCAGGGTGGTCACTTACACGTGCCTGGAGGGCTGCAGAGGATGTGAGCGGTCGAGTGATGCATGAATCGACAATTGTCACATGGAATCAATGAATGTATGTGAATCTTTGAGTCGATCTTTTTAAAAAATGTGCTCAAAAGCGATATTGTTGATCACATACTTTTAAAGTTTATTACTATGTATCATGCTATGATCAAAGCAAGTAAACAATAATATGAGCACGTGATCAGTTTTCGAGTAATTACCTAGAAAATCATACACATAAAAACATAATGAAGTTTCCGAGTTTTCAACTTGTTCTCAGATAAAGAAAATTAAAATAAATATGTAAAAATGTGGTTAAAAATATAAATGGCGCTTTTTTACATGCCTTTAATTTTCCATTTTCTGGCATTAGGATTACATATAAATGTTTGAAGGCTCATAATTTCATTTTGCTGATCAAAAATCCAATTTATTTCAATCAAAACTTTTTTTATACGCCTTATATCTAGAGAACTACATGTAGTGTGGCCAAAATCAAAGTACCACTTAACTCAGTATGATGTGCTTATTCCGCAGAAAATACGGAAACTTAATTTAGAGTCTGTTCAAAAATGTTGTGGCCCCTGCTCCAAAAGACTAAATATATTTCAATCAAAAATTTTCTTGTATGCCTTATACAAGAAAACAACATACAGTGTAGCCAAACCCAATATATACAGTGTAACCAAACCCAAACTATCACTTAACTCAGTATGATGTGCTTATTCCGTAGAAAATACGAAAACTTGATTTAGGGGTCGTTCAAAAATTTTGCGGTCCCTGATTCAAGATCCAGTATATTCCAATCAAAACTTTTCTTGTACACCTTATATCTGGAGAACTACGTACAGTGTAGCCAAACCCAAACTATTACTTAACATAGTATGATGTGCTTATTTCGTAGAAAATACGAAAACTCGAGTTACGGGCCGTTCAAATATTTTGTGGCCCTTGGCCCCAAAACTAAATATTGTTCTAGATCGCAATCTTTTGATCCATTTTTTTGGTCATTCCTAAATTTCTTGTTGTATATATTTTTTTGGACCAATGTCAATAAATTTATTATTCCGAATGTACGACGATTTCAAAGATGTATAAGATGAACTTAAGTTTCTAGACACATTTTATAACCAGAATAATGATTACATAAAATCTATCAAATCTATTAGCTTGATATATTGAAAACATTCTGCAATAATAATAATCATCGTTCTAGGTATTCTGCCGTTATTGGCAGGTCACTTGCTGTAACTGAGAAGCATCCATGCTCCACGGTCTTCTGCTAACCTCTTCGTTTTCATGTACGATTTTTCTGTTTTTATATCGTGTATTAATTGTAGTCTTCTTGGTCCCCTCCCTTTCTTTCCTGCCACCATATCCTCTAAAACGTCCCTCATGATACAGTTACTTCTTGTCCAATGTTTCAACCAGTTTCTTTTCCTCTTCTTAATAATATCTAAGATTATTCTTTTGTCACCTACGATTTCTAACATCCTCTCATTCATTTTCTGTTCGATCCAGCTAATTCTCTCCATTCTTCTCCACACCCACAATTCGAAAGCTTCCAGTTCTTTTTCATTATTTTTGAGTAATATCCATGTTCCTGACCTATACATCACAATACTCCACACGAAGTATTTCATGAGTCTTTTTCTCAACTTTTTATTCAAGGTCAAACAAAATAGTATTTTCTTCCTCCTAAAGGCTTCTTTCGCCATTTGTATCCTTGCTTTTATTTCACGTTCACATTTTATGTCATCGCTAATAATACTACCCACGTATCGAAAACCTGCTCTATTTTCCGTATCCGTGTTCTATAATCCACATATCACCTGTTCTATCTATATTTGACACTGACTCATTCGGTTCCAATCACCATGACTTTTTGTCTTTCTAACATTAATTTTCATCCCATATTCTTCACAGCCCTTCCTCAAGTTTTGTAACCTCTTATTTTTTTTCTCTCTCTTCAGATACTGCAACAAGCACCAGTATCAACATCAGCGCCAACATCATCTGCAAACAGGGCCGTACCGTGCGAGAGACGAGCGGGGCGACGGCCCTGGGAGCCAAAGTAAAGGGGCGAAAAATTCGGGAGAAAAAAGGAAAAAAGATAGGAAAATTGCTTGGAATATATGTATGGGGGCACCGTCGTATACTCTCGCCCCGGGCGCTTATTTTCCACGGTACGACCCTGTCTGCAAATCCGTATACACATAATCATTCTACCTCCTACCGAAATTCCGTCTTCATTTTGCAGGTTCTTTTTCTCTGTTTCTTCTAGATAGATATTAAATAATGTAAGCAAGAGACAGCATCTCTGTCGAACTCCCCTTCCAATTGACTTCTCCTCTGTTATTTCCTCCCCTATTCTAACACTTACTTGTTGGTTCATGTATAGGTTTCTTATGAGTCTTCGGTAAAAACAGTTATAATCTAAATACCACACGTCAAAGCAATAATAAGGAAAGGAGAAGGTTAAGTTTAAATATAAAATTTCAGAAATAGATTAGAAATTACCTAAAATAGTTTGGAATAAGCTTTAATAGGGTTAAACGTTAGATTGTGCACATTAAGAATATTTTCGAACAGTTAGCTTAGAAATGTTTTGTTATATTTTGTATTTGTTGTTTCTGTTTTTAGTTTGATCTAATTTTAGTTTGATTTAGTTTAATCTAATTTATACACTTCTTAAAATTTTACTTAAATGCACTGTGTTAGACCATGTTTAAGCTTAAATCAAGAGTCTGGTTGATCTTAATGAAAGCAATTCTTGCTAAAAACAAATTTAATGTTAGATTCAGTTTGCACTTTGGAAAAATTAAGTTGATTACTTTCGTTACGAAAGAGAATGCATATTTATCTTGTTTCAGGGAGTTTCCAATTTTTGTTTACAACATTGGTCAAGTCAGGGTCCTTACTCATACCGAGCCAATATCTTATATACAGGGTGTTTCAAAACAACACTGACAACGTTTGGGAAGTGATTCCTGACACCAAGATCAGACAAAAAGTATAGACAAACCTGACTGCATAAATGCTTCCTTTCGGAGTTATAGACTGCCAAAAACATGAGAAAATGAACTTTAAAAGTTCATAACTCCAAAACTATGGGAACTATTGTAGTCGGATCAAGACTTCACTTAGGAACTAGTATGTGCCCTATCTAAATATCCAAGTTTCAGAATCCTGCGGTACTTCTGTAACAATTTTTATATAGGTAATTGGTGAGTACTTCAAATTATATGCCCGTAGCTAAACTCCCTCTATAAAAATTGTTGCGTGGGTACCTTAGGATTCTGAAACCTGTAGTTTTGGATAATACACATGTTAGTTTCTAAGTGAAGTTTTGACCCGACTACGGTAGGTCCCATAGCTTTGGAGTTATGAACCTTTAAAGTTCATTATCTCATGTTTTCTGCAATCTACAACTCCGAAAGAAAGCATTTGTGCACTCAGGTTGGTCTATATTTTTTGTCTTATCTTGGTATCAGGAATTACTTCGCAAATGTTGTCATTGTTGTTTTGAAACACTCTGTATATTTCTCTTTTTTTTCTGTGTCACAGAAGGATATTGTCACCTACACTGAAAACAACCTGAGTTTATGTTGTGTCTGAATATGTTATATAAAGAGCTTCGATTTTCTCCCTTAGTTTGAATTAATAAAAGCTCACTTTTTCCCGATGTGACTTCTGTAACGGGCTGTCACCAATTACACCTGTATATCCATTATAAATTATAAAGCATCAATTTGTTTCTGTCTTAAGTGTTCCACTGAGTTGTCTATCACACACACATCACGCAAATGTTGAAATAAGCACCTTGGATTTAGGACACGTATTACCACTTAGTTTAATAATTGAAACATCGCACCGTAATGGTTGGAACCAGATTAAATATTCGTTCCAATAGAAGCCTCCAGAAACTGGTTTTAGTTCATTCAAACTATTAATAAAGATTTATTCTAATAAATTTTGAAATAAATATTGAGAATGAAACTGCACGGGATGGGCATCTATAGCAAGACGTCGTGAAATAAGATCTTATTATCATAGCAGAGCTATAAGACCGACTTTCGAATTAATTATATTTCTGTTTATACTTCAATAATAAGTTTTATTTGAATAGATCCTATCTTATATTTAAATTAAATGAGTTGTTAGGGCTAGTGTGTATACTGAGCACTAAGTTTATGACATGTGTATAAGAGAAGGGTTAAATTTCTTCAGTAATAATAGACATTCCATTTAGATAAAGTTTTAGACTTGAGCACTTGGTAGGCGATATTGTATAAAGGTAAACAAGAAAGTTCTTTCGCTTTTTGCACTGGTCTGTGTTCAATTTGTCCTCACACCGTGAATTGAATGCGAATGGAGATAAAGCGAAGGTCAGTTGTTGCTGTGGGTATATCCAACATACTACCTGGTTGTGGCAGTTCAGTTGCACCGTGAACTTGCGTAAGGACAGAGAGAACATAGGATTTCCACAGAGTGTCATAAGAGCGTGTATGCTGTACGAGTTCAAACTGGGGTCAAACGTCTTGGCAGCGGGGCGGAAGATATGCCAGGCCTTTGGTGAGGATGTCGTGATTACGCGGACAGTGCAGCGGTGGTTTAACAAGTTTAAGGACGGTGACGAAACACCCAAAGATGCACCACGTACCGGAATACCAACACATGTACAAAACGAAGATTTTCAGGCAGCAAATGAGGCAAACAGTGGGCAGACATGTGAGGAACTGGGACTACAATTCAGTGTGAGTGGAGAAACCATTCGGCACCATCTCCATTAGCTTGGGAAGTACTACAAGTTGGGTCAATGCGTCCCACACGGTTTGACTCCGGGTCAGAAGGCAACGGGAGCAAAGACCTGTGTTTCTTTGTTGTCTCGTGTGAGGAAGGCGCCATTTATGGACAGGATACTGACATGTGATGAGAAGTGAATCCTGTATGAAGCTCCACGGCGCCGTCATAATTGGTTAGCATCCCATGAACTGGTTCCAAAACACCCGAAACCAGCACTGTACCAGAAGAAGGTCCTCCTGTGTGTTTGGTGGAATGCTCACGGCATCGTGAATCGGGAACTGCTACCAACTAGTCAGAGTATCAATGCAATTGTGTACTGTCAGCAGTTGAACCGTGTTCAAGAAAAAACTCAAAATTCTGGAGCCAGCACTTCTGAATCCCAAAGGAGTCCTTCTGTTGCGGGACAACGCTAAACCCCACGTGGCTAGGATGGGAAACGCGGGACACCATTCTACGCCTTGAATGGAAAACACTATTGCATCCGCCCTACTCCCCGTACATTGTACTGTCGGATTCTAACCTGTTCCATTCCTTGGACAATCACCTTAGAGGACGCCAGTTCAAATTCTTAGTAGAGGTACAAAATGAACTTGATACTTTCTTCGCTCCACGGCTCACCAAGATCTACCGCGATGGAATCCATGGCCTTCCAGAACGTTGGCAGAAGGTCGTCGATACTGATGGGGACTGTTTTTGATCTTCCAGGTACGTCTTAGGTGACATATCAATGTTCGAATGTGATGGGTGAAAAAGCGACAAAACTTTCTTGGTTACCTTTATAATAGAATATGTAAATTTCTATTTTAAATGTGTGTATGAACATCCACCAGTAGTATTCGAACATCTGTCTTTCTAAAAAATCGCTCGGTTTAGACCTCTCTCTCTCTCTCTCTCTCTCTCTCACACACACACACACACACACGTATATATATACAGATGATGATCAGAAAAATGGAAACACCTGAACGAAATTGCAACTTACCAGATTAATATGGTGTTGGGCCACCTTTCGCCTTCAGAACAGCCTTGATGCGACGTGGGATGGAGGCATAGAGGTCGTGAATGGTAGCAAGTGGAATTTTACACCATTCCTTGTGCAGGGCATCGGCCAGTTCTGTGAGAGAGGATGGAGGTGGAAATCGTCGCCGGAGTCGTGTTTCCAAGACGGACCACAGATGTTCAATTATGTTGAGATCTGGGGATTGGGCGGGCCAGGGGAGGTGTTGAACTTCATCCCGATGTTCCTCAAACCACGCTCCAACAACGCCAGCTGTGTGAATGGGTGGATTATCATCCTGGAAGATGGCGTCATTGTCCGGGAACAACATCCGGACCATAGGATGCAAATGGTTTCCTGAAATTGCGACATAATCGTTGATAGTAATTCGTCCGCTAAGTGTGACCACAGGACCCATGAAAACCATGATATGGCGGCCCACAGCATCACCGAGCCGCCGCCATGTTTCACAGTTGGGCGGAGACATTGCAGATCATAAGCTTCTTTGGGCGTTCTCCACACATAAACACGGCCGGTGGTTGGGAATAGGGTGAAGGATGACTCATCCGACCATATCACACGTTTCCAGTCATCAACGGTCCAAGTTGCATGGTCGCGGCACCATTTGTGGCGTGCGAAAGCGTTATGGTCCCTAATGAGAGGTTTGGCCCTTTCAACACGACCCCGTAAGTTCATGCCATGTAATTCGCGGCGGACTGTGATTGTCGAAACAGCGTGGGGGAAGTGCTGATTGAGTTCCGCCGTCACTTGCTCCGCAGTGGCACGACGGTTCTGCGTGACAATACGCTTTAATACCCGGCGTGACCTGTCACTCATGATTTTCTTCCGCCCACTGTTCCGCTTCCCCGATGTGGTTTTCCCGTGTGTTGTGTAGGCCATCATCACCTTCGACATTGTCTCACGTGACACATCTAACACAGTAACCACTGCCGTCATACTCACTCCACATAACCGCGCACCAACAATTTGCCCTCTTTGAAAATCTGAGAGGTCTCCTATTTTACACTACCTCCGTCTGCTGCAACCACTAGATACTGCTGTTCCACTGGGCCTGACGTAGTATGGAGACCGATCTAACACACCACCAGCGGTTCGGCGCTGCGGGCGCCACGACACCACTGCCAACCCATACATCTGACGTGTTGTCAACTACAGGTGTTTCCATTTTTCTGATCACCATCTGTATATATATGCACCATATATTGTTCGAAGTGGTAAGTACCACGCATTCAAGATTTAATAAGGAGCCGCTGTGGCTCAGTGATAGAGCGTTCACCTCTGGTGTATGGGGTTCTTGCTTCAATCCCGGCTTGTGCCAATTGCTTTCTGGTGGACAAACACCGTGTGCATGAGTTTTCTCGGGGTTCTCCTGTTTCCTCCAATTTCTTCATTCCACCATTTTATTCATTTCTCATCAACATTGTCTCCTGTAGCCTAACGACATAAACATGGGGCGTAAAACTTACATATTTCATTTCATTTATTTTTAGAAGATTTAATAAAACTACGTTCAAAGACGACAGATATCACGTGTACAATGCTACAATTACAATCTGAATTGACAATTGCCGTGTACATTATGTTAAAACTACGTCTCAAGTGACAAGTATCTCGTGTGCAAGGTTGAATATAAGTTTGTGTGCAAGACTAAAAGGATGGCAAAAGCGTTGCTAATTGGTTGATTTTAGTCCAACCAGTGGCGACTCGTGACAATTTTTCAATAGTTCACAGCCGTTAGAAAACATAATTTCTATGGTCAATTAGTATCGGTACTTCCAGTATTCTAAATAAGAAAAACGATAAAATCAATGAAAGCAACCATATATAGTTATTCATAACAATTTTTAAATTTCATTTGTATATGAAATCAGCTCTGCTGTATTTCTGGGCAGCAAACTTGTCAATAACTCTTCTGAAATTTAGTCTTTACCTACCATTTTTTTTCTCTATTGATACTATAGCTGATGCACTGAGACGATTTTGACTTACAGTATTTCGTTAAGTGTTTTCATATTCTTTAATACAGTGAAGTAACTCTCAGTTACTGAAGTGACATCGGAATGCTTACTAGGATTTTCACGAGTTTAGTTATGTGTTGGAAGATTCATAAACCCCAATGTCTTTCTACGGATTCGCCACCAATTTCACGACGATACACTAATAGCATCCGCATTAAACTCGAAACGTCTGTTGTCCCGTATACTTGAATTACTAGGTATGCTGTTTTCAGACTGTTAACAGTATACACGCAATGTAGTAAATTGTTATGATAGTTGGAGAGATGCGTTAACTACGAGCACTTTGTCCTTATGTTTTTGTATTGTTGCTTCTAGACACTTCAAGATTTTTTAATTTTGTATTTAAGTTTGCTTCAGAGGTTAGGGTATATAGCACAAGATTACTTTAATGTGTTCGATGCTCTCCCACCTGAAATTGAACCCCAAACTGCACCTATGCACCTGAGGCGTACTTAGTCATAGACAAATGAGGAAGGTAAGGCATTTTATGAAGTCAACCAAATCACGGAAAACACCAGAGTTATCTGAATCTTCGAACTCTTAATTGAGTCATACAGCATGATAAAACGTACCAAAAAATTTGATGCAGTCAATCAAACGTAATCGAATGTGACTGTTTTTTATTTATAAGATTATGAAACTGAATAGAAATAATATGAACGAGCTGTGATAGAATATTTGGCATGCTTACCTGCGCGAACCCAGAAATCTTGGCTGTGGTTGGCTCAAAGATTTTTTTTGGGGGGGGGGAGGTGGGGAGGAAGTGGAATAGTACAAGGCACTACATGTATATACTATTGAGCCGCTGTAATTCTGCACCCGAAAAGTGATCAGTAATTGTTGAGTTTTGCCACCTATATTCTCAGAAAAAGAAATTATAAATGTTTTTATAAGAGAGAGAGAGAGAGAGAGAAAGAGTACAGGCAAACTGTAAAATCAAATCTTTAGGCAAACTCAATAATTTCTCGACTAAAGAATTGTAGTTGTATTATGAAAGTGTAGAAATTATGTCGAGTTAGCAGGTTTTGAGGGGGGAATCCAAATCAGGTGGACCTCCCACGTGATACGCCTCTGGTTCTCACACTAGTTAAATTCAGCATAGTGTTGATATGTTTCTTACAATTCTCGTACTTCTTTACTTTTTCAATCAAATGTCTCAAGTATATTACACCTTCAGTTCGACTGCTAATTCCCTTCAAACAACAGGCAAGAAAAGTAAAGTAATATTTTCATTTCATAATCTGTCAGCCCATTTATTGCTTTAAATCAATTTTTTTGAAATTTCGACACAGTTTAGTATTCACTTCCTGATGATAGTTAACTTCGATCGATTATGTCCTAACTTCTTTCTAATCTTTCACAATCCGTCAGTCTACTAAATGATATACAGTAGTTTGCAATCACTCAATAAAATTGTCTACACAACAATGTAATGATAAGATTTTTGCTACAAGATATTTTTTTCGAAAAATGCTTCCGTGAGAAACAGGCCTTAGACTCACTAGTATTGGGAGAGTATTTTAGGAGAACCTAACATTACGAACCTATCAGGGATGTAATGGAGTGTATACGGTAGTATATGCCACACACCCACACAATATTTTTATAGTTCAGCATATATTTACTTTAGTTCAAAGGTATAATGGAGGTATAAGGGTATATGGTATATTTTTGAAAATGGTCGTCCGTATATCTACCAAAAATTCTAGCAACACAACTGGGATCAATGGAACAGAAATAATAAATACTAGCAAACATATTTATAAATCAACTAGTATACCATCACACTACACTTTTCACTTTCTAGTTCTAGTTCTAGTTATCTCCCTTTCGGGAGATTTATAAAGAAAGTCCCAGCCTTCTAACCCAGTGGACTGCTTCGCTAAATTTGTTTTAAATGTATTTGAAAACGTAGATTTGTATAAAATGGCGCGTTCCATTATGGACGAATTCGCCTGTTCTAAGTAAATTTGTTTTTACACTATTTGTGAAATTACTTGGGGGTTAGAGACTCAGGACATATAAAAAAATGTAATAATATATAAAAATTGTAAAGAAATTAAATTTTGTCAAAATTTAAAATTATGAACAAATTCACAATTGCACAATTGAAGAGCATGACACTCCAGGTGTAAAGATGTCCGTCGCCATCTTGCTCCCCCTTTTCACTTTTGCCACTTTGAAATACGTTAAGAGAATCATGTCTTAGCGCATCAAGTACATCTTCGAACTGAGGTAAGTTAAGCAAAAGAACAATTGCCGCGGTTTCTTCAGGAGAGTTACAGCTAAAGTTATGTTATTGCAAATAATATGTTAACTTAGGTTACATGTCTTTTTCTCTTTCGCATTCGTTAAAGAAGAATGTTGAAATTGGAAAATCATTTCCAAAATCTCCTTCAGACTCTCACCATATAGAAAAGTAGATTTTACCGTTGTAGCAACGTTGCAAAGTACAATATGCTCTCATTAGCTATCGCTTTTCTTACAAATATTCATGTCATTTGGGCAGGAAAATCGAAAATAATATTTAAAAAGAAAAAGAAAAACTTGAAAATAAATTGAAATGCAGTTTTATTCTGCATTAACTTAAGAATTTCTGGGGAAAGGTTCTAAATTTTTCATTCCTTTCGGCACGATCTCGGATAGCCAGAAAATTTGTTTCATTAATTTATTTTTATTATGAGAAATTGAGATATAAGTAACTGCAGATAACTGGTTGAAAGAATGAATTACGTATATACTACTATATTCTTCTATTTTCAATTGCAAAAGTTTATTCTTCGATTCTGTTGAAAGCGTCACGTTATGGAAATTAGTCAACAATAGCTATCAATACTGCATTCAATACTGCAATACTGCATTCTTGTTTCGAACATCGGGAGACCACAGTTCCTCGGCTCCGCTTCCTCCTTTTCCGTTCTGTACTACACACAGAGTAGCTCATAACATTCGCAACCCTGTTGTGAGCGTGGTGTGATGATGGAGTCAGAGGCGGATCCAGGACGGACTTCTGGGTTGGGGTCGGTGGGTTGTAATACTGCAACTTAGAGCTACTTTTAAGAGCTCCAAACTCTGGGATGAGTTTTATTTATATACCGTATAAAATAAGAAAGTTTCCTCGATTGTCACGATTGCCCCCCTGGATCTGCCCCTGGATGGAATGCATATAAATAAGAGGGAAATCAAACGGACAGTCTATTTAAAATTTAAGGAAAACTTTTGGTGACTATAATGTTACAGGAAGGAAAAAAAAAAGCAATGGAGTGATAATATAATACTCTAAATATTATTAAATATTTTAAGATACAATAAGAATGCACATTATTTGGTGGTTCACGTATTCTTGTGAACTGCATAAGACGACACACTAACGTCCCTTTTCCAGCACCAAGGCTATATGAGAAGGTACCAAAATTTGTTTAAATTGGAATTTGAATCCGAAGGAAGTGTCACCGGAAACTTTGAACAAGGTTACACCGAGTATACCTGGATTTTGTACAAGACTACACCGAGTACGTGGGGAATTTTGTACAAGGCTACATCGAGTACAGCGGAAACTTTGTACAAGGCTATACTTTGTATACCGGGAATTTTGTACAAGGTTAAAACTACGTTTTAAAACAGCATTCACAATGTTTATAATGCTGAAACTACTTTCCAAGATGGAAAATATAATGCACACAAGACTATAGCTATTATTCAAGACAACAAGTACTACATCCACAAAGCTAAAATTACCTTCCAACTAACAAGTGATACCTGTATAACATTAAAACTATATTTCAAGACACGTACCAACTAGATCTGAATGACATGGCTATTGTTACTGCATAAATTTCACCCTTCTATTATACACACTTTATAAACCTAGTGTTCAGTATATATGCTTGCTCGCACTACCCAATTTATTTAAAGTTAAAGATACAGTGTATTCAAATAAAATTTATATTGTTTCCTGATCATGCAGATTTTTTTTTTTAAATATATATTCAAGATTGTATTTAAAGATTATATAAGTATTGAAAATAGTAAAAAGGTTTTTGAATTGTTCGATGTTGATACTTCAAGAAGTATACTTTCAGTTTAAAGCCAAGAGAATATAAAATGACTCACTAAATATGAAAAATATTTTTATTTGTTTTATGGAATATGATCGAGTCTCGAATGTAGTATCTTTATAGCCAATTTAAGAGAACAGATTTTGCAAGAACAAAAGGAAATTTTAAACTTTTCTGACATAGTTGACCTTAGTCCTTTTTGATACTAGCATAGATCTTATCTTTTGTTTATACTGATCCACTACACTCTTTCTACTAAAATCAACAAAGTTTTTAACGAAATCATGAAGAAAAGATTTCTAGCCCTTTAAATACCTAATATTTTTGTTCTTCTCGGTATTTGCTCTGTAAATATTTTATATTTATGTCCTGAGTATGTTAGGTCTTTAAATGTATGTTAGGTATGTTAGGTCTTTAATTTACTGAGCGAAGTAGCTCAAGTGGTAGAGCGTTGGCTTCGCACTCGGGAGGTCGTGGGTTCGATTCCCGCTGCCGACCATCCTGATTGGGGTTTTCCAGGGTTTCCCTCAATCCTACCAGGCAAATGCCGGGATGGTACCTACTAAAACAGGCCCTGGCCGATACCTTCCCAAATCCTTTCCATTGTTGTTGTTATTGTTATTGTTATATATCGAATATAAAATGGCCTCAGAGCTGTATCTGGTAATTGTTAAATAAAATAAAATAAATACCTAGCCTTTATGTTCTTCTCAGTATTTGCTCTGTAAATACCTTATATTTATGTCTTTCTGAGTATTAGCCCTTTGAATACCAAGTGTTTATCCTGAGTATTAGTCCTTTAAATACGTAATTTAAGTCTTCTTGAGTATTTAAGAAACTGGTAGTGAACGTACAATAGTAGCCATTTTCAAAATTTCCATTTTCTTTTAAAAGAATGGCGCAATATTTCTCAAAATTTCAAATTTCTTTTTTGAAATTTCACCTGCACTGTTGTTTACCCTTCCCCAAATGCTCTATTTCACCTTGATTCTTGTCACTCCTAGTTATTGGTCGTATGTGCACCAATGATGACAGATCTAACAACTATTTCTTTAAACTTTCCAAAGCTTGGCGACTGGAAACGTTATGCTTGCGGTTACTATAATTGTTTAGCATTCGGTTCTACATTTGTGGATGCTAAATTAGTAATATTCCATATTCAGTGAAACCTGTCTTTTAGTTTGTTGTCATTGGTTTTGTTCAGTTGTCCGCCTCACAAAATCACCTTTTGTCCAGTTTACACAAATGACCAACTTGAATACGATTTACACAAGCGATCAGCTTACAAAAGTGGCCAACGTACAATACAGTTTATAAAAGTTGTCAACTTTCAGTCCAATTTACACAAGTAGCTAGCTTAAGTCCAATTTACACAAATGGCAAACAAAGGAAGTGGCTAGCTCAATCCACAATTACGCCAGTTTGCACAAGTAGCCAACTTATAGTCTAATTTATGCAAGTTGCCAGCTTACGGTCAAATTCGCATAGTGACCAGCTTGTGAAGTAATAACATCACATAAAAGGGTTAATGATTCTAGACTTATGGGGCTAAATTTAGGAGGTGTTATATTTTCATTGTATTTAATACCAATACCGGTAGTTAACAATGATAGGACTTTCGGTTTCTTCTTGAATTACTTGTAAGGTAAGAAATTTATTACTATATCTCTTGGTAGTATTTGTAATCTTATGTTCATACTCTTTTGTTTTGTTTGTAGTTACATTTCCTGGAAAGTAGTGTAGTACGTAACAAAATTTATTATCTGTTTTAAGGACCTGGTGGCCCCCGTGGGGAAAAAGGCGAGACCGGCCCTTCAGGCCCACCTGGAATGCCTGGTGAGAAAGGAGCTCGAGGCAAGCGTGGGAAGAGGGTAAGGTGACGTTGGGATGGACTACTGATTCCCTGTGTTCCAACACTTTTTCCTGCATTATTTTTTGTTTAGTTTTTGTGTGTTTAGTAAACTTATGTATCTGTTTAACTCTTATCTATTGCAATGCATTATATTTGGTCGTAAGTGTTCTGTGTGTAACTGTTTTAGTTATCTTCTGCGTATGACTGTGTATGTCTGTGTGTTTGTATGTCCTACGCACTTCTGTTATTGCCATGTTCAGAATACCCTGAAGTGGTTATTGCATAGTGTGTCAGATACTTCTGTGATATAATATTTCACGCAATGAGCTAAACAGCATAATTTATGACAAAAGAAATGCTGATCAAAGCTTAAACACTCATTGTATTTTAAACTATAATGTTACAGTTTCGGATATCTATCATATCCTTCATCAGACACTTTATAGACACTATAGAACATAAATGAAGATACAGGCATATATAGTCATCCTTATGAAAAAATCTAAATTCTGTTGGCTGAAGCGTCCAGCCAATCCCGTAGGTCCCCGTGTCAATTTTCCAACCAATCACTGCCTCCATTTTTGTACCTTATAACAGGGTCTTTTTCAGTTCCAAATTATTAGCATAATTTGATTTTTGATTACATCGTTTTTAACATTGCAACACAAATATAACTAATTACTATACATAAAATAATAAAATATAGCTTAATATCACCATTTTCTATTATCCAAAAGAAATATCGTTTATAAGATGCATCTCACGTTAAAGCTACCTTATGGATGAAGCTTATTTTTGATATAATGACTGATTATTGCCTACGGCAGATTATAGGCGTAGTCAGTATTTAAATATTTAACCCCAAAGACATAAAAGGCAAAAATATGGTGCCAAATTTCAATATTAACACATATTTATTTTGAACCAATGGTGTATAGGATTCTTTGAGAGACAGAGTACGAGAACCTCGTTTAATATATAAACAAATAATAAATATATAATTAAATTATATTAAATATATAATTAAACTAATATATGTGAAATGGAGTAAGATAGCTCAAGGGAGAGTAGTAGCAAAATATAACAGTCGTGATGACGCGCTGGTGTATTTTCTAGTGCAACAATATTGAACTGTTGTGCTGCAAACTATATTTCTCCATTTTGTTATCAGCTTTTCACACAAAAAACAAAACTGCTTTATTAAAATGCTGTCCAGATAGAGGAAGTGAAACAAATCACTTTGCATAAGCAGTTTGGTGACGGATTAAGACCAAATTGTGACATAGAAACAAACGAACATACAAAAACCTGAGTATTTTTCTGCGGATTATAGTTAATTAAAAAACAGCAGAACTACGTATGTGATACTAGTAGATATCTTAACTTATAAATGTTAAGTCATAGCAGATAAATTTGAGTAACAGGAAATATTATACTTACTCCTTTTTCGAGGGAAGAATCTTATATAACATTGACATATCATATTGCATTTTGTACTTTCCAAACTCTAAAAGTAATGAAATTATATAATGTGATCTATTACGTCCAAATATAAAATATATATATATTACATCTTTGACAATCACTATATGAACGTTTGGAAACATTTTTGATTTCACGTACACTATAAGACGGACATTTTACAGAATATCTTTTTCAAGTACACTTGAGTATTATTGTCCTAGCAACATAACCATTGGCTGGAAGCTTTACCTTTATAGTACACGTTTTTGGTTATGTATGTTTACAATAAAACAACATTTATTTCTTGTACCATATCCATAATCATATTTCTATGAGTGTTATCACTTTAAATTTTTATGTATAATATATTAAAATAGATTTATACGGAAAGTAACTTTTTGACTTATTTTCAAAATGTATTTGTTTAATATTTGTCACAAAAGTTACTTTTTGTTACTTACAAATGACTAAATTTTGCTTATTTTTGTATAATTTTGCTGGCTGTGTGAAGTTTAATTTCTATTGGTTACATTCAGTTTTTAAATTTGTTAGTTAAGTTATCATACCAGTACAAGTGTAACTAACTTCAGTTTGGTTCTGCATATGGCTTTCAATCGAAGTGCAAGTATGTGTTTATGTGTTTGTGTTTATGAATGTATGTGTGTGTGTGTTGTGCAAATGTCCGAGTGTATTCTCGTGTGTTATATCCTGTTTATACTTCACTCTGGTTCTCTTCCTAACACTAAACTTCATACTTTCCACTATGAACTTCATACTTCGATAAAAAAAACGGCATGGCAGCATTCAGAATAACACTTGACTTATGTGCACACTTAATCTTCTTACTTCGCATGGTTACTTAATATTGATAATATTTCTTCAGGGGCACCGAAGCACCTATTAAAATAAACTGGTACCTAACATATTTACTGTAACTAAAAGTCGAAAGTAAAAGATTGCTGAATCAAAAAGAAAAATCTATTATAATTTTAATTATTTTTAGATCATAAAAAAGGAGTGTTTTCAAAAACAGTTGTTTACTGACGAAGTTGTTTCAGAGCTCAAAGGTTGCTCTCTTAGTGAGTTTGTTACTAAATTACAAAGCTACTAGAATGGTTAATTATAGGAAAAAACATAATCAGTCAAATTAGAAAAAATATATATTATATTTGATATTGTAGAACGCAGGCAGATCTTGTACTTTGTTTATTCTTATCAGGGTCTGATACTTAAAAGTTTATTTATTTATTTATTTTTTTTAGCAATATGAAGGTTCTATTGAAATTCTAGTTAAACGTATTGATATGGACAGTCAAAATGAAAAAGAAAGGAAAGGGAAAAAAATTGAAAATTTCTTTCAAATAAAATTAATCATAAATCATGGACATTAGAAAAAAAAATACAGTTTTCGTTCCTATCAATTTTGATATTTTCAGATTGTAGAATAACGAAATATTTATTCTGTTTCATTGAAAGTAACTAATTTTTGGTTCTTAAAATTCTCTTATTCTTAAAATTTAGAGACAATAGCCATGTTTAGAGACAATAATTGACATTTCTGATTTTTGCTTCCCAAGTTTAATTTTTCATTTATTGACATTACTTTCCAGTAAATTCAAACTAATTGAGCAACTTAACCTTCAATATGACAGTTCTTCACGACGATATATTTCCACACCCAGTGGCGGCGATTGAACCTTAAAAGTAGGGGGAGGACACGACGTCATCTGAATATTTGTATATCAATGTTGGTTTTCCTGATTGTTTCTAACACTTTGTTTGACGAAAGGTTGTATAACTAATAGGATACTATATTTTTCAGTTAAAATACCGTATATAGTATCATATTTTATTAAGTAAATTAACAAGAGCAACACAAGTGGGTACTAGTCCTTTGTACTCTTAACCAACAAAGGTGTAAGAAAAGATTTGATTCCTTTCTCATGAACATCTTAAAATTCTGACTGGAAAATTGTGTGATCACATTTTTTAATAACAAACTTACAAAACAAATAAATAGAAAGGATAAATTAAATATAGTAATGAATAATGAGTTTTTTTTTCAAAAGTTATATTGAAATTGGGAATTAATGAACAACTTATATTTTTATATCCACACATATGCTATTAAATGTATGTTATTACTCTTAAAAAAATGAAAGACAGTAAATACTACAAGCATATGCTACGACATTTAAAGAAATACTTCTTTTTCCGCTTCCCGAAACATGTTCATTACGATTAGTGCAGTTTTCACTTTCTTGGAAGACATCAAAATGCAATAACGTAACCAGCAATACATACAAAAACTTTACATCTCCAAATGAAAATATATACATTAAGGGGTCACTTCAAAAAGTGGGGGGCAACTGCTCCCTTCCTGCCCCCTAATCGCCGCCCCTGTCCATACCATTATAACTAGATAAGAATAATATATTCCAAAATGTCACTCTATCGGTACATGAATCTAAATTTTAACCGCCAATTTTATATTATTAGTATTTTAGTAAGAAGCTTATGATTCATTTTCTGAAAATAACGGTACATAGTTCTAGGAAGTTCGATCTTTTTAAAAAGAGTTATACCATTTTATGTTTAAGAAAATAATTTTAAGTTTCCTAATTGCGTGTATACTGTTTAAATTTATGTAAATTGATTTGTGATTTTGCGTTTCTGTTATATTTGTAATTATTTTAGAGATATAAAATCAATTAGCTCAAGAACTGAATATTAGTTCAAATTTTATATTTCTTAGTTCTATGTTTTATGAACAAATAGAACTTTGTAACTGTTTTGAAACACTCCTTTATGACTATAGTAATTAGAAATGAAAGTACTATTGCAATTAAAATAAAATACACTAAACACATAGCATTAACAAAGTAATGGTGGCAGCAATATTTGTCTTACTTCACATGACTTCTTGTAGTATTTGCTTAATTTTTCATAATATTCCCATTAACTTCTTTATTTAAAAACCATGTGTGATAAAATTGATATTAAAGCAAGAACAACCCCAAAGCTTAATGTCTTCTGCAGACATATCTAACTAATGTTAAAACATGGAAGTGTATTTACTAACCAGAATAACATAAAGCTACATCTTAATGCTAAGCAGTGTTGGGACTACTAATCTTCTGCTTAATCAAGACACGACTAACCATTGTGTAGCAGCTGCTAACATTAGCCCAGGCACAGAACCAGTGTGAGGTTTTTTAGTGTCAACCCCTGACCTTATTGTGATGTGTCGTCTCTGTCGTATATGTTGTGTGGTTATCACATGGAAATTCTTCAAATGTTACGCGAAGACACAAGTAAGTATTAGCGTTATTTAGCTTTTAGACTGATCTGTTTAGTTTCGTTTTTTGTTTGCTGTGTTATTTCTTTTTGCTTTTTAAAAATACGTTATTTGTTTGTCTTAAAATATTTATTTATTTTGATTTTCATGCACGATTCAAGGAACTATTTACACATTTTACTTGACTCTTTGATATTCTAAGTTTCAGCATTAAATATTGCATTTATATTTATTAACACTGGACGATACATAATTGCTAAAAGAAGTAACATCATTCTTTTATGACAAATAGATTTACCTTACGTTCATTACGAAAAATTAGTATTGAAGAGAATTGAAGACAATTGTAGTGGTGGATATTCACTTTTTAATTCCTTTTATTGGTAGCAATTGAATGAAAAAACATGTTCTATACGGATCTATCGAAACCAATCCAAATCACATTTATTAATCCAAATTTTGGCATAACCATTGTTAAATATCCCGCAAAATTGCTCCAAATTTTATCAAAATGGGTTATTAATTTTTTTAAAAAAATTAATGGTGTACGACTGTGCTCCAAGGCTAATGGGGTGATGATAATAAGCGAAATGGTGCAATGATGAAAGTGGGAATAAACGGAAGAGCTCCAAGAAAACCCAGGCACAGAGTGTTTGTCAACTAAAGAGTACAGTTGGCGCGAGCTAAGATCGAACCAGTGATTCCACGCACCACAAGTGATCGCTCAACCACTGAGCCACCGTGACCCCTAACAGATTAGTGTTAACAATAGAACAATCTTTGTTGTCATTCTGCTGAATGCTGAATACGTCTTGGGATATTGTAAAATTTTTAGTAAATATCTTCTGATATTGTTATGAATAGCATAATTGAACTTCCTAATAAAAGAAAATGAAATATCCGCCGTACTAGCTCCACAATGCTGACTCTGAGCTTAGGAAAAGGGACAGAAAAGGGGGAAAATATCACTCAAGTATTATTATTCGTGTGAAGCTAGTATTCCAACAGTAACGTTCCTATTATATGCTAGTATATACTCCATATTATACGTTCGAAATAAGAAGGGGGAAATATGTAATGAGATATTTTAATATGTAATTCGTGAATGTTGATATTTAATTTCTCATGCACAGATATACAGGGTAAACCTAAAAGATGTGCACAAACTCCGGGAAGTGATTCGTGGTATCTAAAGAAGATAAGTTCTCTTGCATGTTGTCGAATTCCGCGTCGTCTACGAGTGACAACTTGGAATTAACAATCGAATCCTGACAATTGGAATGGAACAGAAAGATGTACACAAACTGTGGGAACTGATTCGTGACATTAAAACTAGTTAAATGTGGCTATTAACATCAGCAAAATTGTACATTAGGCAGTTGCACAGATAGAGATAGTTTGTGCACATCTTTCTATTCCGTTCCAATTGTCAGGATTCGATTGTCGATTTCAAGTTGGCACCCCTGTCACTCGTACACGATGCGGAATTCCAGAACATGTTAAGTGACTCTTTGTCTTTGTCTTCTTTTGATGTCACGAATCACCTCCCAGAATTTGTGCGCATCTTTCAGATTCACCTGTATATAAAAGGTCCAACTGAGTATTGAATTAGAACCTTCTTTTAACAAGCTTAGAAAGCACAACGACAAATGGTGTTAGTGTGACATGTCAACTAACATTATCTGTTGTTATATTTACTAAATTATTGAAAAAAATATCTAGTTCTTTACTTGAATACTGAAAAGTCTGTTGGTCTTCTGTTTTTCGTATGTCGAACTTTTTGATCAGGTTCTATTAATTTAAGCTTTTAGTGGTAAGAAAGTGATTATTTCAACATTGTATCTATTAGTCATACCAAACGAGAGTTTCCTCTGATTCCCGGTGGGAGCTAATGCACGTTTGATATAGCCTAGGTCTCGAAAGGGACGCTAAATTCCACTCCAACCAAACAATGAGAGTTTCCTCTGAAAGAATTGGATCCTCCTTCATCATAAAGCAAACCAAACCACTAGGTGTAGGTTTGTGCTGCTCCACGACATCTGTTAGCGACTCGCTGAACTACGTCCTGTCTAGCGACCACCCCGTAGTCAGCGACCCTATCGCTAATAGGTGTATCGAGAGCTTCTTAGATCTAGCGGCCGTTGAGTCTTTTATTTACGCGACTTTCCAGTTTGCCTCACGACACTGGCTGGACGCCGGTTGGTAATTGAACCCGGGACCACGCGGACATGAATCCAACGCTCTAACCACTAGAATAAAATGCGGCACTCCTCCTTCATCATTTCGATAAATTTTAATGGGACAACGTTTAAACTTCCCAATTTGTGTCAAAAAATGTTTGCATAATATACTACATAAATGCAGACCATTTAAAGTAGTTTTTTTTTTTTTTTTTGTTATTGTATTAGAGAATAATCAAATTTTCTGCATTTCTTCCCAACGAATAATAGACTTCTCTAGATTTCGTCTCAATCTTTTAACTATTTAACTATTCATGACGAAGATCATTAGGACATTAAACTATATATATATATATATATATATATATATATATATATATATATATATATATATATATATATATATATATATTAAATTTAATGCCTTAATAATCCTCTTCATGGAAACAGTTTAGTACCACGAAAATATTAGAATGTTTTGGTTTAGCTTGCTACCGATATCGTGAGTAGTTGAAAGATTGAGAAGAAATCTTGAAAAAAGTGGATTATTTTCTAACACAATAACAAAAATGGTTAGCTTAAATGAGATACCGAGAACACAAATGAAAAATCAAGATTGAAACAAGCAGAAAGCTTACACAGGAATGTCACTAATATTTGAAGCGGTTGGGGGATAAAGGTGGTATGTAACAAATTGTATATTTCAAGAAAATTGACTTTCATAAACCTAGGTATGTTTGTTAACATCCACTCTTCATCGTTTCCAAATCTCTTCACTGGGATGAGGACTCACTAAATGATCTGTTATTGTAGCATGACTGACACATAACACGTGCATAAACCGCCAGAATTCAACGTTTTGAAAAAACGTAACATAGCACCTTTATCCTCTAAGCGCTTCATTTTCTTTTATTCATGTAGAAAATGTAACTTATCTACTTTTTCCTTATGCTGTTCAGAAGAACGTTTAAATCCTTTACTTTCGTGCAGGCGTAAAAATATTTTCTGTACGTGTTAATGACTTGAACTCAATCCTTAAACAAATTTATATTTGTAACATACAAAGAGTGAGAAAGTGACTGACTGGACCGGAACACGAACCCGAGATCTCCGGCATACCCTGGCGATGCCTTAACCACTATGCCAAAAAGTCCGTTTTTCAGAACAGCTATTCGCTCTCTCACTCTTGAGGTTGTGCTCTCCACTCGTACCACATGAGCTGTACCACAGACCCCTGCTATACTTGGACAACTCCTTGTGTCCACATACCGAGCACCTTATGGTGGTATGATGTTTCGCAGAGAGCACTGACTTTGAAAGTGAGAGAGTATGTGGCTCTTCTGGGCAGAGGATTGGGTGGCGTAGTGGTTAACGCCTCGGTATGGTATGCCGGATGTCCCGGATTCGAGCTGCCGTCCAGTCAGTCATTTTTTCAGTCTTTGTATGTTATAGAATTCACATCTACAGATTATCTGGTGTGTTAAATTATCGGTTACGTCCTCTTTCATTGGTATATACCTATATTTGTATTGAGTGCTAATTTCGTGAATTTGTTGAATTCGTGAATATTCCTCTGAACAGCATGAGAAATAAATTAATAAGGGAAATGTACAACAATAATGGAAGAAAGTATTAGCCAAATTCTTGTGTAAACTTTCTGCTTATTTCAATCTTGATTTTTCACTTATTTTCCATGTATCTTGTATAAGCTGCCTGTTCTTGTTATCGTGTTAGAAAATAATTAACTTGTCTACGATGTCTTCTCAATCCTAGAAGTACTGATGATGTCAGTAGTTAGTCAATCGTAAATTGTATTTATGCTTATTTTACGTCAAATGTTTGGATTATCCGGAAGAAAGAAGATACGTACACCAAAATATCTCTATCTGGAAGAAACTTAAGAGCATGACATACCAAAAATAATACAAAGTTTACCATCTTTCTTTTGCTTGTTTTTCGTAAGTGAAAGCAGATCATGAAATGCAACTTACCACAATCATAGATAATGGTATTCTACAAGAAAACATGATACATTTTAAATAATAGTTATATTTAGTTTGTAATAAACAAAATAGTTTTAACATACAATTATTAAAATTAAATCGTAATGTTATTTAAAAAGTAGTTCACAGGATACCAAAACAACATGATTCATAATCAAGTGCAATTGAGTTCGTTCCTCTAGTCGCTGTCTTAACTTAGTTTTTTTGGGGGAAATGTTATTCTGGCAACATTGTAATTTCTGTGAATGGCAACGCTGAAAATTCTTCAGGTTCATATTTTCTGTTGTAGAATAACATTATCTATGATTGTGGTAAGTTGCATTTCATTATCTTCTTTCACTTATGAAAAACAAGCAAAAGGAAAATGGTAAATGTTGTATTATTTTTAGTTCTTAATGAAAAGAATTGGATATCAACCCAAAAATGGAATTATTGATAAATGAAAGTAATATAATATGCTTTTTCACTTTCAATGCTTTCAATCTACTTATTCTGGAAATTCCGACAGAAATTAGAATTCTCTCTTTCATTATAATGCTTATGTGAGATGAATGGTATGGTAAACAGGAAAGATAACGTCTCGTAAATAAATATAAAACATAACCAATTGGTACATATAGAATATAGCCACTACAGAATCGCCCTTTGCTATAGAGAAAAAGCCCTCGATTCTACTTTTCTTGAACTTATTATTTTTAATTCACCCTTATTCAGAATAGAATTTTATTGCCAGAAAAGAATTTCGATAATCACGCAGATTTTCATCTACGGGACGTTATGTCGCCAGATTTAGTTTGACCAATAATGATAGAAGCCCCAAAATCTTCTCACGTAGAAAATAAGAGAATAAATTTACTTCTCCTCTAGAACTTGACGTTTTCATTCTGTTTCAGCCATTGTTTAATATTTGTCAAGAGCACAAAAAGGCGTTAATGAGGTATTAAACTAAATATATAAATTCCTGAGTAAATGAACAAGAATTTTTTTTACATTTCCTTTGCAGCTGATACTGATTGACACATATTTTCTAGGAAATACTGAGATCTATCAAACAGCGTATGTGATACGAGAAATAATTTTATCAGTCATGTCAATAATATATCTTCCATAGTACACTATTTTGTACGTTTCATACTAAATATTGCCTTCATATTTTCTAATTCAGCAAAGGTTTAAATACAAATTTGTATTTACTTTGTAATTTTAAAGGAATCGGATTTTTCCCACGTTTCTTAAGAATATAAATACAGTGGAGTCACGAAAACTTGGCCTAATGTGTACCGAAAAGTGGCCAAGTTTGTGAAAATGCCGGGTTATCGGGAACGGGGTCTAAAAAGAATAAGTACGAGTATTTCCTCAGAAAATACAATATTACACTTCTATATATTGGTTGCTTGACAATACAACAGAGAAAAAAATATGCCCAAATGGCCTTAAACAAAGGAAAAATACATACTTTACGAAGGCATAGTGCCAGACACGTGTTGAAGGAGTGGAAGTGTGACGCGAGAAAAAGGATTGTGGGAAGAGAGGACATACATACACGGGAAATGACCTTGAAGGGTCTGTGCACGTTTTTTTTTTTTTTTTTTTTTTTTTCCACCTTGCCAGAATGTGGCAGAGTTATCTGGACTGCCGGGTTATCGGGTGCCGAATTTTAGGTACTCTACTGTACAGTTACTTCATTTTACAGCAAAGAGAGGAACGTGTTTTATAAATTCGTATCAATAAAATAAACCAGTTTCAAGACCCAAGTTCTTTCTTAAAACTGTACAAACACAAAATTTAAATGGACGAGATATTAGAGGAAACCAACTGAAGTTTTATTTTATGAATTTTTGAACAATCAGTTTAAAGAACTGAAGAAAACTAGGAAAGGTGCACCTACAGCAATCAAATATGTATGTACCGTAAGACTAGTAGGCTACTCTGTAATGAATCAAGCTCCTGGTCTAGATTCTTCAGTTTCTGTTCCTCTCTATAATTTCAACAGTACCTGTTTTCTTTATTAGGACAATTTGTTTGTATGTCAATATATTTTATTTTTTTTATCTGATAAATCTTAATAATCATGGTTCCAAATTGATATTAATAATGGAGTATCGTAAAGGTAAGAATTTTTTTTTTTTTTTTTGCTTCTCCATTTAATGTTTATACACAGTGTTTCAAAAATAAGTTACAATATTTTGGGATTCCTGACATCAAAATAAGGGAAAAAGTTAATGTGTGCCATGTAGGCCAAAACAAATGAATGATTAAAACAGTACATTATCATAAAAATAGTGGATTAATAGCGTTGGATGAAACTTTAGAAGCTTAAAGAGACGTACGTAGATGCCGAAGATACTGAAGACGTGAAATAAGTGAAGTTTGAAATTTCATAGCTCCACTAGGATGGGATCGGGTCAAGACATCACTGAGGAGCTAGTATATAAACTATCCAATATCTACCTTTCAGAACATCTGGTACTTCCACAATCATTTTTAGAAAGGCTGTTTGGGAGTACTTGATCACTCTCCACCTACCTCTCTAAAAATTAGTGTGCAAGTACTGGAGCATTGTTAAACATGGATATTTGGATAGTTCACATACCAGTTCCTCAGTGATGTCTTGACCCGATTACGATAGGTCCCATAATAGTGGAACTATGAACTTCTTATGTTCACTTACTTCACGTTTGCAGTATCCTATCACTCCGAAACAATCTTCTTTTGAGCACAGGTCCATATTAACTTTTTCTCTTATTTTGATGTGAGGATTCTGTTCCAAAAATATTGTGACGCACTTATTGTGACGCCCTGTATATGATTACTGGGACTATATATGAAATGAAATGAAGTATTTAGTATAACGTCCCAAAAGTCTGCCATGTAGGCCAAAACAAATGAATAATTAAAACAGTACATTATAATAAAAGTAGTGGATTAATAGCGTTGGATGAAACTTTAGAAGCCTAAAGAAACGTACGTAGATAATATTGTCCACCACAAACTCACACCAGCTGGGATCGAATTAGAGACCCTTCGCATACGAGGAGAACGTTCTACAACTGAGCTAATGTGTAGCCCTTGTACTGCATATTCAAATTTGGTAAATGAGTGAAACAAGTTATTGAGTTTTAATCACAGTAATAGAACATTAGCTTATCTTCAAGAATTTAATACTGTGCATGTTAAAATGCACATTATAATACAAAATTCTTCAAGGAATTGATACAGATTTTTAATACTTTATTCATTCTTCTGTATTAATGAAAATGTACTAATCTCTGTTAGTTCTATTTTCAAATAGTAAAAGGAGAAATATAACAGTAATACAAGGTGTTTCAAAAAGAATTACTTGATTTTAAAAGTCCATATGCTGTTTTGATAAAAAACATACTACGAAAATTGGATAGTTGCAAAATACTCACAAAGTCTTCAAGTTTTAGCTATGCTATTATAAATGCTTTATGTGTCCATCAGCAGCAGCACGAGCAACATCTAGATGATAGCTAAATTTGTCATAAACTTTACACAACGTATCTGTATTTACATTAGTTATGGCGGCTGTCACTTTAGGTAAGTCTCTTTCGTACTGAGTAATGTCATGAGGGTTTTGGAGTCACCATATGGGCCGAAACGCCGACTTAAAGCACACTGGATCGAAGTCACTGATTCAGTCATTGCAAGTTGCAGCACACAAAACGTCTTCTGTTGAGCGGACGCCATCTTACTTCTGACTGACTGCAAACTGAGAAGACGCGTTGACTAACATCTAACGGCGATTTTCTGAAACACTACGCCACGCCCATTCAAACAACACTCATTTTCTTGCCGGCACGTCCCATGTTTTGTAATTATTGTATATTACCGTACCAAAATCAGGTAATTCTTTTTGAAACACGCTGTATTATTATTATTATTATTATTATTATTATTATTATTATTATTATTATTATTATTATTATTATTATTATTATTATTATTATTATTGCTATAAAATACATCAAATGAATTATGACTTCATAACCATTTTAGTAAGTGTATGGAATAAGGAGTGTGTGGTTAATATGAAATTTTAAGAAACAATTCACTTACGGAAATTGTTTAGAATTCTTGAAATAAATATTTTTTTAATAATTCTCGTTGATGGTTATGCTCTTAAACAGCTTTCGATTTTGAATACTTGCCCATTTTTGCAGTTAATTGCAAAATTAAAATTTATCAAGGACAAAGGACACGGGAATTCGAAGACAGATCGATCTTGGTCATATTTGTTTAAGTAATTTTGAATAGAGATCATAGCTTTTCGAGTTTTGAAATTTTTAAGACATGAAATTAAATAGAGATTTGCTATTGAAGTTCCCTTTTTATCCAATTATTATTATTATTATTATTATTATTATTATTATTATTATTATTATTATTATTATTATTATTATTATTATTATTATTATTGCAAAGGCGTTTTTTATTAAAATGAAATCACATTTTTAGATCACACAATTATGCCGTGTAGGCTAAGGACATGCTGATGATGGGGAAATGAAATAGCGGAATGAAGATAGCGGCAGGAAACCGAAGAACTTATAATAGAAAACCCACACATATGGTATTTGTTCATTAAAAAGCTCATTTGGCGCGAGCTGGAATCGATCCAAGTATTCCACGTACCAGAGGTAAACACTTTACCACTGAGCCCGCGGTCGCACGTTTCCATTAAATAGAGAAATAAATTTACAATAACAATTAATAGTTTTATACGAAACCATAGTTTAAAATTATTTTGCATCTAACAACTTGTGTGCAGAAATGTGGATGTCATTACAAAAACCATAGAAAATTTGTAACATTATATTAGAGCACTGACTTCAACACTGGAGATGTTTGGGAAAGTTTGGCTGATCTGGGGAAAACTGATTAGCACAGTAATTGGCACTGTAATACGGTTCGTCGTATTTGTATCTCCGCCCAGTCATACTCATTCTGAAAGTTGTACGAGTATGTTTAAATTCTCTTCATCTACTTTTCTCACAAATGAGCCAGGGATTTTGGCAAAAATCTCTAATGTAATAGAAATTCATATCCTACAACATCTTTCAAGTTTTACGTCCCATGGTCATGCCAGCTAGGCTAAAGAAGACGGTGATGATGAGAGGAAATGGTGGAATGAAAAAGGTGGGAGGAAACGGTTGAACTCCGAGAACACCCACACACGCGGTGTTTGTACACCACAAAGTTCACTTGGCGCGAGCTTGGATCGAACCAAGGACCCCAGGCAAAAGAGGTCCACTACCACTGAGCCACCACGGCCTCCTTGATATTCTACAGAAAACTGAAGAAAGTTAATATTGCTCAGGAATTATTGAAACCTCGGATTTTTAAAAATAATGCTATTTTCTGTCTGTGATGAAGTGTGATATCAAAAAATTGGAAGGAATCTCATAGTATTTACGCTTTGAGCGTGAACTTTACAAAATAACTGTAAACAAAAGTCAATATCAAAATTTGGAGGGCAGCGCCGAGAAGAATATATGAAGTAAGGAAGCGTAACAAATTTGATAATTTATTCTCAGCTGAGAAATTTGGAGACGTAATTACCTTAGGACATCCTGATATAGTTATGTTCAAAATTCTTACTGTTCTAGTTCATAATACAATGCTTCCTGTATTTTATGTTCCTTGTTTTCCAAATTTTAATGTTACAGTTTGTTTTGCAGGTATTTGTCTTAAAGACGATTTGAGTTTAACCACTCTTAATATAACATAATCTCTTGAGAAGTAAAGAATTTGCGAAGTGAATATAATTACTAATAAAAAGTTTTTTTAAAAACAAAAGAAAAGTAAAAGCTATTAATAAAAGGTACTAATACCTTTGTCTCATTAAATAAATTTGAGGACATTTTTTTATAAGTTTCCATTTTACTCGCGTAGATCATAAAATAAATCAACTTTATTTTTACTTTTTTAATTTAAAACATTCTTCACTTTATCACCGGTATAGTTAACTTATTTCAGTACCCGATAGGTTCACAAACTGTAAGAGCCTGACTTAATAAAAAAATAATACAAAATTATAATTTTTCTTTTGCTTGTTTTCCATAAGTGAATGGAGATAATGAAATGCAACTTACCACAATCGTAGATAAAGTTATTCTACAACAGAAAATATGAAGCTAAAGAATTTTCAGTGTTGTCATCCATAGAAATTACAGTGTTGCCAGAATAACAATTTTCCCAAAATCTAAATTAAAGCAGCGACTAGAGGAACGAACTCAACTGCATTTGATTACGTTTCATGTTGTTTTGGTATCCTTTGAACTACTTTTTATAACATTATTATTTAATTTTAATAACTGTATGCTAAAACTATTTTGTTTATTACAAACTAAATACAACTATTATTTAAAAAGTAGTTCATAGGATACCAAAACAACAAGATACATAATCAAATAGAGTTGAGTTTGTTCCTATAGTCGCTGCCTTAACTTAAATTTTGGAGGAATTGTTATTCTATGAACACTGTAATTTCTATGGACGGCAACACTGAAAATTCTTCAGTTTTATATTTTCTGTTATAGAATAACACTACCTATCTGCATTTCATTATCTCCTTTCACTTATGAAAAACAAGCAAAAGAAAAATGGTAAATTTTGTATAATTTTTAGTAAGTTAGGCTCTTAATATTCACTCTTATTGCTTAAGAGGCCCCATCGCGGCGAAATTAAAATATTACTAATTTTACAGTAATTATGTGATATCTTCAAGTAGATAAAAGGCAATTGAAAAGTGGAGTTAGAGCGCCCTAGACAATATTATTTTACATGAAAGATACTTGAAAAGTGGAGCTAGAGCGCCCTAGACAATATTATTTTACATGAAAGATACTTGAAAAGTGGAGTTAGAGCGCCCTATACAATATTATTTTACATGAAAGATACTTGAAAAGTGGAGCTTGAGCGCCCTAGACAATATTATTTTACATGAAAGATACTTGAAAAGTGGAGTTAGAGCGCCCTAGACAATATTATTTTACATGAAAGATACTTGAAAAGTGGAGCTAGAGCGCCCTAGACAATATTATTTTACATGAAAGATAATTGAAAAGTGGAGCAAGAGCTCCTTAGACAATATTATTTAACATGAGATACCGTTATCATGATTCACTTATCTGCTTTCGATTTCCAGCCATTTAGAAAATCGGCATTTATTTTCGCGTTTATAAATGGCTATAAACGGACAGCTATTAAATGAGTCGTGATAACGGTACCTCATGCAAAATAATATTATCTAGGGCGCTCTTGTTCCACATTTCGATTATTTATTTATTTATTTTTTTTATCTATTTGAAGGTATCTCGTAATTACTGTAAAATTGGCAGTATTTTAATTTCGCAGTGATTAGGATGTTTTATCATTTAAAAACTGGTACTCACGTAGTTTCTTGTGTACATTTTCATATTAACTTGAATAAACTATTACATACCATAGTAATATTATGTTAATATATTCGTAGTATTTACATGGAAAATTCTTTACTACATTTATTACTTCTCATGGAAAAACCAACACATACAGTGGAATTTTGTAAATCTTCTAAAATACGTTGTTCTTCTCTGAACACCATAAAGACATTCCATACAATTGAATAAATATAAGTAAGCAAAACGCGGTAAGTAATACAATGGAAGTTTTAAGATATTGAATATTTCCATGAATAATTTGCGATAATTTTTATATTTTTTTTTACAGCAAATGTGACTTCATATATACATGTAAAAATTATAAATAGTCATTATATTTGAATTATGTTGTACATTGTTAAGTGTCTTTGTTTTATGGGAGAGTTTACAAAACTTTCAATATGGTTTAAATAAAAAATCATGTCCCCCTCCCCCAGCTCTTACATCAACGTAATTAGTGTGAATGAAATGAGTATATTAACAAAATTTAACAATATTTTAACATAAGTATTTTTGTGAATATTGTGTAAGATTTAAGACAAAAAGTAGACAATCTAATTTACTTTTTTCAATTACAGTAGACTCCCGAGTATCCGGCTCGCGACTATCCGGCTTCCGTACTATCCAGACTTGTTTTCTTTTGTCGTAATTAAATGAGGAAGGCAAGGCGGTGCATTGGCAACATTGTCAGGGCATTGGAAACGGGCGTCTGCTACGATCCTCCAGCGTGTCGTGTGCAAAATTCAAGTTGTTACAGGAAAAGAGCAGCGTTCTGCTCGTTGTTCATTGTTTCGTCAGTGTGTAACGGACCTCAATACAATACGCTTGCCGGTGTTCCTGATTATAACTGTACAGTACGTACAGTACTGTATTCGTAAATTGTTCTTGGGGTATGCTTAATGTTCATAAAGAAATGAACTCATAGAACTCCGGCTTTTTTGTTATCCGGTCTGCCCTTCCTCCACATTACGTCGGATACTCGGGAGTCTACTGTACATATTTTTAAACTTTATAATGTCTGGAGCCAATGATGGTACTAACTAATAGCACATTATCTAATACAAAATTTGTTCCGCAAGCTCAACCATTGTCAGCACTCATTATCAAAATTAACGTTCCACAATGTTCCATTCAAGTCTCTTTAACACAACAACCATTGGAGTAATTATAAGTTCGTATTTAAAAGAAATTTCGAAGCTAAATCAAAATTCACGTCTTTGCAAGAACAGAAAATTAAACATTCTTTTCTTAGAACATAAAAGTTTTATGTGGTTAATTCAAATTTGAACTATAATTGTTTCTAAAAATTCACATTTTAATTTACCACACAAAATTCAGGGTTACTATAAATAATTCATCATATTTTAAAACACTATGCACTAAAACACTATTTCATATGCACCTATGGTCGTAAGTGCATACTTCTTTAGTTATAGGGTGCCGAAAACGTGAAATAAGTGAACTTCGAAAGTTCATACCTCCACTACTGTGGGCCCTATTGTAGTCTGGTCAAGACATCACTGAGGAACTGGTATGTGAACTATCCAAATATCCACGTTTAAAAATGCTCCAGTACTTGCACACCAATTTTTAGAGAGGTAAGTGGACAGTGATCAAGTACTCCCAAACAGCCTCTCTAAAAATGATTGTGCAAGTACCGGAGGTTCTGAAAACTGAATATTTGGATAGTTCACTTACTAGTTCCTCAGCAAAATCTTGATCCGAAATTAGGAAATTCTATACGTTTTTATGATTCACTGAAAATATTTTCTGTGTATGCTGTTGGCACACAGAACGATCACACAACATGGGTTCAAGCGGTAATCCTACTTAGATGATACGTTTTGCAGTAATATTCCCCCTGTTAGTGGACAGAGGTCATGCGTTACATGAGCTCTAGCAGTGTTGTTGTCATATAAAAAGTTTTTTTTTTTTTTTTTTTTTTTTTAGAGGAAGCATACCTCTTTTCTCCTTTCTTCTTTCACCTTCATTTCCCTTTCCTTTATGGAGAAAGTGGCGTAGCAAAAGAGAGGAAGGGGGAGAAAGAAAAATGGGGAAAAGGAGCAATATAATTTTTGAAGAGGAAGGGAAACTGGTTGGTACATTGCCAAAGACGTCCTCTATTTTATCTTCTCCATCTTTCTCCCATTCGGAGCACATGAACGTAATTCTCGGTATTGTCTTCTGAACGCACACTATACTGCAATAATAGAACAAAACACAAAAGCTTTCGAAAAGTCAGGACTAGCAGATCATAGCCTAGAGCTTGGGCACAGAATTGATTTTCCGAATAGCACCAAAGTAGCCGAGTGCAGAAATTTTTGGGACAGAAAAATAAAGGAAGCCAAACCTATCTCACAGGAAAGGAGCAGTCTCAATAGAGACAATGGGTTTTGACTCAATCCTATCTGGTCTGCCCTTTTCTGGAACAAAAAACAGACATTTAACAAAGCCATTTCTCATAGCCACAACAACAGCCAATTAGAAGCCAGCATTTTCCTCAGCCAATTACAAGCCCCCATTCATAGCTCTGCCCCTAATTAGTCACCATATATAAATGCCCATATCTCCGGTCTCTACGTTACAGTCCATGAAGATAAATGCATCGAAACATCGAACGTCAATACATTCACCTGAATGATAGGCCGAGAAGACTTATTAATAAAAAATAAAATAAATAAATAAATAAAAAAGGCCTTTTTCTGCATTGTCACCTTTTCATAACTATATGGCACTTATGATGACACTTCGTATATCGCGGTGGAAAATTGAATCTTTTTGTATATCTACCATTATTCTATGTATAATGTTTTAGGAAATACAGTGTTGTGAAATCTGAAGAATCATTCATGGTAGTCTTGAATTGTAAGGAAACTTTGTATAAATTACATCAATTTATTTATTTGTCCTGGAACATGTGAGTTTTTATTTTAACCTCCTAAATTGTTCAACCCCAACATAGTTTTCAACAATCTCTCAGATGTTTCGAACCCTACTTCCACTTCCTATTGCGTCCATTCTATTTTCCAAAGGAAGTATCTCCAATCCTACCGCAACTTACCTATATCAGTGGTTCCAATAAAAAAAATAACTATTATCAGTGGTTCCAGATTTTATTTCAAGGTGTAACAAAACAGTTTTTTTTTTAAGTTATTGTCTACTGATTTGTGTGATTCAGCCTAACTTGTTTGAACAAAGGTAATTTTAGAGTTGTACAAATGAGTTCCGGAAAGGAAAATAAAGGCTAGACTTAAGAAATAAAGGTAAATCTTGGATTTTAAAACTGATTTAGAAATAGTATACATATCTAAGTTGTGTATTTAAAAGATTTATATTTTGATGTTGCGCATAGTTGTAATTCTAGCATAATTTGTCTCTTGTAATACATCAGAAACATATACTTATGTTACATTATATTTGTAATTCTGTATATCTTTTCTGAAATAGTTTGATCAGGTTTGTAAATATAGTTTATTACCTCTACTAAACTAGACAATTTCTATATTATAAAAAGTAATTCGAATAGCTGATTCATTACTTTAGAAAAATCTTAAAAATGGTTCTCTACGTTTTCGTATAATTTTTTGTTTGTTGATATTTTTTATTTGTTTTCAATGGGTGCTCTAAAGTAAACATACAAAATTTAACATAGTAATGAGATATTAATCTTGATCTTTCACGTAAACTTTCCGCTCTAGTTTTTTTTTTTTTTTTCTCCAACGAGAATCATGATAATTTCTTTTCTCATATATAAAAATATAAGTGTGAAAATCACTTTAGTAACACAGAACCATGATGCAATCATGAGCTCTATACTCAGTTGCTAGTTTCATGTTTTTCTTCCTTGACGTTAACTATTTAAAACCAAACACTTTTCGGTATTTGTACTTAGTTTGATTACTGAAAATTAGTAATATGACTACCTCTCCATTCGTTCTGTGTTGTATAGAAGACACTAGGGAATTCTCAGAAGTTATTTTAGATTGAAAGAATATTTCGTGAGCCTTCGGGAAAGATTCATCTTTATAAAAGGATGTAGCTATCATTATTCCTATAATATTGATTTCTTCAAAGGAATATTTCTACCATATACGTAGAAATATGTATATATATACTCCTCTCTCTCTCTCTCTCTCTCTCTCTCTCTCTCTATATATATATATATATATATATATATATATATATATATATATATATATATATATATATATATATATAGATATATAGATAGATAGATAGATAGATAGATAGATAGATAGACATCCAGAAAGTAACTTTTCCACGCGTCCCCTAGCTAGGAAACCGTATGTTGCGCGAAGCTACTACATGCACATGAGAGAATAAGGTTCTAGCATGGCGCATGCGCCAGCGGAATTTCCCTAGTGCTTTCAGTAGCCTCGTGGCAGTGGTTGAAGATGGACGTTCCTATTCCAGCTCCCGCCGCGTGTGAAGTGTGAGCAGTAATAAAGTTTTTGAATGTACAGAGCATAGCGCCGATTGAAATCCATCGTCACCTGTGCCAGGTCTATGGGCCTAACGTCATGAGCAAGCAGATGGTGTGTTGCCCGCTCACACACAGCTCGCCAGACAACAGATCTCCTGCAGCAGTTCGGCTGGGACATTTTGAATCATACACCGTATAGCCCGGACCTCGCTCCGAGCGATTATCATCTGTTTTTATACCTCAAGAGATTCCTGTCAGGTCAGCAGCAGAATTTTCAGAATGACGGAGAGGCGGCGGAGTTTGTCAAACACTGGTTCCAATCTCAGGCCGAGTTCTATGACACAAGTATAGACAAGTTGGTTCCATGGTATGAGAAATGTCTGAATGCCGGCGTTGAATATGCTGAAAAATAGCTAAACATATCCTGTATTCGGCATACAATAAATGTTTTCATTCAATTGTATTTTGTTTCTGTTCAAAGCCTTTGGGAAAGTTACATTCTGGATGTGTCACGTATATATATAAAGCGAGTAATGATTGGCACATGATATGGATGATAACATTTTATTATAAAAGATAGGATTTTTTTTGTGCAGGATCAGAATATGATAGAGTTACCAGTGCAATTTATTTTTGAATTGCAAAGCTATCCTCAACAAGGAATATTCATTTTTGTCACACACATTCACTCAAATAAATTCGAGTGGTGAATAGTTTTTGTTAGAAGTCCCAGTTGTAGCTTGATATTGCATTTTCTATTCCACGATGCGTTGACTTTATTATAATACTATATATTTTTGTGGTGGCCTTTTTGCCGTCTTCAATGGTAATTAAAAAAGAAAGAAAGAAAAAACTAAAGAAATCAAGGATCTTATAAAATAGAGGATCTGCCCTTACAACAAAATCTTGAAGCCATATGTCACAGTTCCCCCCCCTACTCTGCCCATTCCGCCCAATAGGATCGCATTGTTTTGAGCCAACAATTGTGGCGGAAACGAAAGTAGCCAATCAGACGATGATAGAAACGAGAGTAGCCAATCAGACGTGCCGATGCTCGGTTGCTTTTTGGCTTCACCGATTTAATAGGATGAAGATACATATGGTCAGATCCTCTATTTATAATATCCTTGAAAGAAATTAACTACATTACGTTAAAAACTAATCATCGAGTAACTACAATCCGGACTTTGTCTTTTTTGACTGGCGGAGAATGATGGCGATCGATCCAGTTCATAGTATTCAGTTTTTATCTAAGTTGACTATATTACTTTTAATTCAAACTTTTTAGTTTAAATACAGAAAGTTTCGAAAAATCTGTGTTTCTACTTGGGAACAGAATTATTTTTCAATATCATAGAGGACTTACATTACGCAGGTCTGTAGAACTTATTATATGATCCTGTAAGTGTTTTAACAGCCCCGAAACTGCCTGTCAATTAGAATCCATTAAGAACGTATAGAGTTGTTACTTTTAACAGATAAAACTATGCAATAGGTAACTATGTTTCTGAACCAACACATTGGTGGCATCTTACAGGATTGTGCAAGAAATATAACATTGAAGCAACTGTAGTTCCTTCGATCGATGTTGAAAAATATTAACTACGTTATAAAAGTCCTGTTGTTTTTGATGGAATTTATTAAGCCATATATAGCTGTTCGAAAATCAACAGACGTTACATAAAGAAATATACCTGTTAGATTAGATAATGTATCTATACACAACACAGTAATCCCTCAGTCTCGGACCTGTTCAAACGTTTCGTGGATCATATAATTAATATACACTGACTAGCCAAAAAATGTTATGACTTTTTCAACGAAGTTGTTAGACTGACGTAACAGGCACGGCGCACAGGAGAACCGTTCTCCAGACTGTGACCGGATCTTACTCGATCAATCAGTGACGCTTGTGTGTAGAATGGAGAAGAGGGTGATATATCAGTTCGATGGGCGCCAGATTTTGATGCTAGACAGCTGGGAACAAGCATTTCAGAAACAATGTGACTGATCGGGTGTTCGCGAGCTGTCGTGGTTAGTGTCTTTCAAAGGTGAAAAAGGGACAGTAAAACCAGCACCAGACCACAAGAACTGAAGGGACCACATCTCAATAAAGATGTTAGACGTCATAGACCGTCGAAGTTTTTACAACTGGATAAAGTGCAAATTGTGGCACGATTAACAGACTTTAACAGTGGACAAAGCACGAGTGTGTGTAAGCACACAATTCACTGTACAATGTTAGATATGGGCTTCCGCAGCCGATGTGTCACATATATACCAATGTTAACCATTAGGCATCGATAACGATGGAATGGGCACGTTCCCATCGTTATTGGACCACAGAACATTGGCACAACGTTGGATGGTCTGATAAATCATGATACTGTTTTCATCATATCGATGATCAGATCAAAATGCGTCCTCTTTCAGGAAAACAGTTGCTCGAGACATATAAAGTAGGATGACGACAGGGTGTTGATGACTTCATTTAGTTAGGAAACCTTCACATGGTCACTCATTGGGCGATAGTGTGCGTGGAGACATGATGGCTCCTAGCGATGAACAAGTCGCTTCTGATCACGTATACCCATTCATGTTGGGCATATTTCCAGCTGGGAATGGTATCTTTGAGCAGGAAAACGTTCCCTGTCACAAGGCCAACGTTCTTGCGCGATATTTATAAGAATTAAGTTACTTGTGTGTGGAGAAATGGTGCACCATGTTTCCAGCCACCTACGAAAGACTAATTCCTTCCATGCCAAACCATTTTGTTGCTGTTCTGCGAGCCAAATGCGGACATACAAGATTTTAGGTAGATGATCATAATGTTTTGGCTGGTCAGTGTACAGTCTTCTAAGGTATTAGAAAAAATAACCTCCAAACGCAGACGAGGTGTTTGAAATCTTTTACATTAAGACTAGTCTGAATTTAAAAAAGGACATACAAAACTTCCATAAGGATTGGATATCAGTAATTGGGGCATCTTTCAGAACTTCGCTAGTCAATGAGAAAAGAATGCACGAAGCAAGATACAATTCATCGTCTGTAAACAAATGTAGACCTCAACGCAGTTTTACAATGTCATTGTTTCTGTCGTTTCTTTTCTGTTTATTTGCTGTATTTCTGATTCAGTTTTGCAGTGACACTTTCAAATTACTTTTTATCAGTTTCTCAACACTAAATTACGTTGAAGACTGCAGAGTGGCTATCGACAATTTAGTGTTAAAAAAAGTCAACGATATTAACCACGAAATAAAGAACTATATTAATTTTCATCGTTAATTAGGGTTATGTTTGCTGATATCTTCTTACTTTTTATGGGACAAAGTCGCTAATATGTTTCATGTCTAACTCTTTTTTCTCCATAGCCGAACAGAATATCTTTGAAATTAGTTTGTACAACAAAATGCATAATCACATTGCTTTGTTTAATTTTTATTTTCAGGGTAAAAAGGGTGACTCAGGAGAAGTTGCTGAACGAGGATTGCCAGGTCTTCCGGGTCCAAAAGGAGAACCAGGAGAGCTTGGACCTAAAGGAGAAAAGGGAGAAAAGGGCGATCTAGGATTACAAGGTATCATTTCACTAAAAGTTTCGGCTAACCAAAGAATTGAATTGTTCATAACTGTATACAGGGTGTTACAAAAATGGTTCACAATATTTCGCGAACAGATTCCTCATAGCAAAATAAGATAAAAAGTTCATATGGACCTGCGCTCAAAAGTGGATAGTTTCGGAGTTATAGGGTGCCGAAAACGTGAAACTAGTAGACTTTAAAAGTTCATAGCTCCACTACTATAGGACCTATCGCAGTCGGGTCAAGACATCACTGAGATACTGGTATGGGAACTATCCAAATATCCATGTTTAAAAATGCTCCAGTACTTGCACCCCAATTTTTAGAGAGGTAGGTGGACAGTGATCAAGTACTCTCAAACAGCCTCTCTAAAAATGATTGTGGAAGTACTGGACGTTCTGAAAGATGGATTTTTTGGATAGTTGACATACTAGTTCCTCAATGATGTGTTGACCTGACTACGATCGGTCCTATAGTAGTGTAACTATGGACTTTTAAAGTTAAGTTTTTCACGTTTTAACTAAGAAACTAGGCACTTTTGACTACAAGTCCATGTGAACTTATTTTTTTTCTTATTTTGATGTGAAGAGTCTTTTCCCAAAATATTGTAAGAATTTTTTTTAACACCCTGTAGTTGTGCTTTAAAATTAACGTAGAAGCAAAGACCTCGATATGATGCAGTTGTTCACACTTTCAAGAATAAATTTGTAAGGCGGTGATAACCACATGAATATAATGAGAAAAAATATTATCTTACTTATGATTTTTTTTGTTTGTTTGTTTCTGTGTGTTTTTGTCCTTTCTATATGTTTTTTCTCTTTTTGTATAATTTTTGTTATTGAGATTTATCAGTTTAAATTTCCTTTTAAAATCAGTACTTTATGACAACACTATTTTACACACGCCATTGATTCTTGTACTTTCTGATATCTTCTGCTAGAATTGTACAGTTGTACTTTAAAATTTACACAGAAGCAAAGGCCTCGATGTGATGGAGTTCACGCTTTTAAGAATAAATTTTTGAGGCGATGATAACCACATGAATGTAATGAGAAAAAACATTGTGTTACTTATAATCATTTTTTGTTTTATGTGTTTATTTTTTCCTTTCTATAGGTTTTCTCTTCTTGCATAATTTTTATCAATTTAATTTACCCGTCTAAAATACTTTTCAAAATCAGTATTTTATGATAACACTATTTTACACATTCCATTAATTCTCGTTCGTTCTTATATCTTCTGTTAAAATAGCAAATCAAATTATGTCTCATATGGAAAATTTCGCCGCATTTGAGAGCACACAAATATAAATTTGCAGCCTTTTATATAAACTCTGCACAAAATATAAACACAATGATTTTAATTCTATTTTTTTTTATTTTTTCCCATTTTTTTCTTTTTAGATATTTAATATTTAAATTTCTTCTTGCTTTATATGCAGACAAATATTATTTACAGTATATCACATGATTTTGTGATTCATTATTATGAATTTATTGCTCCTGTAGACGGATATGATTTATCTTACCCTTACAATTTGTCTTTTATTCATATCGTAAAGGAAAATATAATTACTAAGAGGTAGTGAACACGAGTTCAATTCTGCATGAATTGGTTCAAACTTGTTTCCTAGAAGATGCTAATGGAAGCAAAATAATATACGTGCACAACAAAAATTAATGTTTGTCTGTATTTTTAAAGCTGAAAATCAATTACATGTATTTAAATACTCTTGAAAACTGTGCTCCGAAGAAAACGGAACCAGAACCGTAGAACGAATAATTTATTTTACGTGTATATAATATGTGTAGTCATGTTTGTTTGATTCCTACTAATATTCATCTTTATTTGTTAATTATATTCTTTTTTTGTCGTTGTTCTATTACTTTCTAAGGAAATGGAGGTAGATTCACTTTGACGGAAAGATTACCTTTGTATTAATTTTATTTTGTGGATTTTCTGAGTACTTTCACATATCATGATAATCTTACGCCGGAGGCAAACTTTCGTTTAAAATGCTCTGCGAGGTTCGCTTTACTATAAAAACAATATGGCTTACTGCTTTCCTAAACAGAGTAGGAAGGCCAATAGAAATACAGGTCTATCAGTAATGCCATTCATCGCTTTTGCCACTAGATGCCTGAAAGATTCAAGTACCTATTTAAATTCAGAAGAGTATAATGATTAAATTTTAATAAATAAAGAATATTTGAATTTACATAGCAAGTTTTCCTTTGGATATTGAACACTTGGCTGACTTTCAGAAGTTTTACTGTAGTCTTAAGTAAATGTTACGATTATATGTTAAACAAAGAGGTGGTACCATTTTCCTTTCCTGTTTATTTCGTTAAGAAGCTTGCCAAGGACTTTGTTCTTTACATAAGCTACTGCTTCTGTAAATTGAAATAACTAAAGTAAGTTATTTCTTCTTTTGTGTTCAATCTGAGTTCAATTTTCAGTTTTTATGATCCAAGAATTGAGTACCTTTTGTTATGTATTCTAAAGAGCTAATACGTAGCTTTGCTTCAGATAGAAATCTTTCATGCCTTCCTACGTACGTACGTGGCAAGCATCCTTGAATAGTTTACTATTGTAATATTATTTTCGCGTCTATATTTCAATCCAAAGGAATCTCAAATGACAAACTTAAAGTCCTGGTATGACACTTTGTATGACACAACTTTGAGTAGTTGGCAAGATCATAGTTTATTTCTGCAGCCCTTTAGTTTGTAAATGAAAGTACATTGTTTTGATCATACGCTATTGTATTATGTTAAATTTGAAGTTGAACTTACAAAGGAAGTGGTTGAATCACGCTTAATGTTTCACGCGCCATAGATTGAGGATTACAACGAAATAGACATGTTTGCAAAATTTATGTGTCAATAGTTGAGCTAGCTCAAAATATTCTTATTCATTAAATCACTGTTAACACAGGTAAATGTTGTCTATTAATTTGAAACTTTATCCTTGAGATAACAGATAATTTATTAAATTATAACGTAAAGTATTAATTGAAATTTGGTTTAATGTCTATATTAATTAGTTATATAATGTAGTTACCTTCATATATGTGTTTAAAAGCATGTAACAATTAATCCTAAAAGCTATATATTATATTTATGACAGGACTGAAATAACCTTGTTTGAAGGTCTATGTTTTTGAAAAAAGAGCATATTTTTCGTATAGATATACCACATTGACTTGACACATAGTCTTCCGTTCCAAGCGCTGCTATCGGCTGAAGGAGTCCCCTTCACTCATCCGCTCTCTCGTTTAGCAACAGCCGAAAACTTATTGGCTCATTGCGTGGGTGTGTTGAGGGTTTGAGCTTTAGTTCGCACTTTTGCCACGGCTCAAGACATTTTGGCAACACTATAGTATTACGTAACCTACAACAGTATTGTTCATTATCTCATCCGTCATTGTTTGCAAGAAAAAATTACACTTTAGCTAGATTCTTACACTTTATACTTCTGTTCAAAGTTTATTTTGCGAAATCATATTACGCTAAAATATTCACAATACTACCAAAGTTTCTCTTACGTTTGATAAAATGGAGAACTTAAAATTTAAATAATAATAATAATAATAATAATAATAATAATAATAATAATAATAATAATAATAATAATAATAATAATAATAATAATAATAATAATAATCATCCAGGTAAAAATAAGTGTGCAGAAAGTAATTTGAGTTGCTAAAGTATTTTGTAATTTTCACGAAAACTCTAAGAATTTCAAAATTTCAATTTGGTTTGTGCCTCCGTTAATGAATTTCTTTTATGTAATTGATGTAAATATGATTTTCTCCCAAAACTACGAAGAAAAATAATGAACTTAGGAAGAGTTCTAATAAAGCACATTTTGCAAAAGCATTTTTTTTTTGTTTACAAAATTTAGGTGTGAAATCTAATTTCAAGTGATAAAAAAATGAATCAAAGAGAGAGAAAGATGTTCAAAGATAGAGATGATGTTAAACACAAATGTTTTAATTATTTTTCGGAATTATAAAGTTTCATATTCAGTAAAGCAATAAAGATATTACAAAACTTCTGGTATATGTTTCTTGGCAAATATAATCAATATTCATGTTGAATTTCAATTTGTAAGAATACCGTACATGATATATATTGGAAAGTAATGTTTCACGAAAAATATGGAGAGTAATCATCCAGAAATTATTTTAATTTAAACAAATTTGGGTACGTTTGCACTTGTTATTGGTAACTTGTAAAATTGGATTACTCCAGTTCTTTACTCCTTCCTTAACTTGGGAATGTCTAAAAATAATCTCGTCAGAAAATCCTTTCTCTAGGGTATATTGAGCATTGTCTCAGTAACATTAACATTTGTTAGCAATTCCTGCATTATTACTAATTGGAATTCCGTGGGTATCTTGTGCTAGAAGTTCAGTACTTAATCTAACCTAGTACAGCCTCACTTCAAACTCTTACCTATAAGGTCCTACATAATATTGGTTAATTGTAGTTTGAGTATTAAATAAGGTAAATCCTGCACTTATGACTATATATTTAATAGTTTGAAGTCAAGGTTGCACAAAAATACTGCGGCAAAGTTGAAACTTAAATGTCTTCCTCCACATTCCGATGTTAACTGACGTGTAGAATGTTATACAAATATTATTTGATTAGCATGACATTCTTCAAATTTTGCACATTGTACAAGTTAAAGTAAATAAGAAAGTAGAGCGTCAAGTTGAACGACACAGTTAATACTAGTGCAGTAATCTTGTACATGTTAAAAATTTGAGTTTCAAGTTAATATTTGCTTTGATAAAATAATAATAGCTATTGGAGAACGTTTTGATAGTTTTAAGTTTCTATTGGTAAAAATTTAAGAAAATAGAATTCAAGATACTATAAATAAATCAATAAGATATTTAAAATTGAAGTGTTGGTTTATTGGATTTTCAGGTATAAAAGGCGATCCTGGTCCGAAAGGTCCTCCTGGAGAAAATGGACAAAATGGAGAGTTTGGACCTCAGGGTCCACCAGGTCTTCCGGTGTGTATTTATCTTTTTTCTTTCGGTTTCGTTTTTTGTAAAGTGTGTAGAAAGTGTGTAGGTACAAGAAACGAAAATAACAAATCAAAATTTACAAACGAAATAAATAAATTAATAAAATCTTAAAGAGTATCATTAAAAAAAAATCACACATAAGATTTTATTTATTCAAAATCCTGGTAATATTAACATTTGCATGTTAATGTTACCATTTTCATATTTATGTTCTCTTGTTGATGAAGAAATATTAAGAGTAAATTAACTGTAAATTACTATAGGTACTGTAAATTAAAAATATTCAGTAAAGAAGAACTCGATAGCACTAAGTATTTAGTAGTTGGAAAATAGATTATCTGTAACTATTGCATTTTGTATTTATTCGAATTCATTATAGCATAGAAATAAAGAACCTTAATGGGGTTTTGAAATGCAAGATTTCTGCTTACTTTTGCGGAATCCCGTTTGTATTCTTTTATTGTTTCAAACTCTGAGGTAAGACGTCCATAAATGACACATCTGCTACTTGTTTCATACAGTTGGCGCAAAAATATTCTTTTGCTACGTCTTCTTGTTTTCACTGAAATAGCAAAACAAAACTCGTATTCAGTTTAATTTTATAAAAGATATGAATAAAAAAAGAAAAGAAAAGAAAACTTGATCTGGCTATCATTTGACTACAATATGAGTTAGGAAATTAGCACTTCTGTGAAACTAACTTACTGCCTTTTTGTTTTAAAAACACGTTAACTTTGTGGGCTTATAATGCGAATTCCTCGTTTCTTGACGGCATTGTGGATTCAGCAGTCAATAAAAAGTTCCACGTGGACACTTTCAAAAACCAGATGCATCTTAGGCAATCTGTAGAATGGCAAAGCTAGTACCGTATTTAACAACATATATATATATATGTATACTCTTCTTCTGTTTTCTTTTTCATAATCAGACTCTTTAATTATATACAAATATTGTTTTTTTTTTTTTATTGCTTCATGTCCAGGTAAAACAGCAAAACAATTAATTTCCATTTTCATTACTGTTGAAAATGCTATACAAAATTTGTAAACCGCGATGCAAATTTAAACTTATTCCACAAATTGCTATGCAAAACCCAAAATCTAAAATTACTAATGTATGTAATATCCAAATAATTAGTTATTTCACCAGAAGCTGTTCCATTATAATCTATAATAGATTTTGCTTCAAATTACAGAGATTGATTCCTTTATATTGAGCCAAAATCAATGTGCAACTGTACCGCGCATGCACAGCTCTTACACAAGATTGTGAGATTGCACTCGTTGTGAGATTGCCATGAGACAAGCAACAGTATCTCGTCAGTCACGCAGTAGAGCAATGTGGTCGAGTATTGTCTAATGCCATGCCACCGAAACTGAACAGATTTTCGGAGGGGTTCAGTGTTGCCCTTTCCGGCATTAAGCTCACGGTGTCACGCATCGTAGAAATGGGTGAAGTGTGTAATTCGTGTAGGTCCTGCCAGTCTGAATCGTATCGTCGTCCTGGGCCTATCATACCGGTACGAGCAGCTAGAACCGTTTCTCAAAAGAGTTCATGAGTGTAGCCGGTTTATCGTATGTATATAAGAGGTAAACTGCGTCTTCAAAAGTTTGAGCGTAACGTCAAAATCAATGCTGCGTAATGCCAAACTTATACCCTGACAGAAATGTACCAGCATGTAATCTCAGCATTGTACGGATAAGACGTGAACCATATTGAACTGCATCAAGACAATGCATCCACCACACGCCAAATACATCACTGAAATTTTATCACATCGCTGTCAAGAGTCCACATTCCAGCCTATTCTGATTTTTTTTAACGCTTATTCTAGTTTTATAATGTATTATAGTGATTCATGTATTTAAAAGTTTCTTTTTCTGTACGGTTCAATGCCATTTTTTGTGGGTAAGGCGATGATTCAATATTTTTTCACATATTTATGTTTCTTAATATAATTGTAGTATTCATAGTAATAGAAAAATACTGTATATATGTTGTTTTGAGTAAAAGTTTGGTTCAGTTGTAAACAGCGCATTAAGTTTTTAGAGTAGCTTCTTTCTTTTTTAAAATAGTGATTGCCATTTGAACGTCGACAGTACATAACACTCAGAGAGTGTAAAAATGAATGACTGAATCGTGATTTCAACCCGGGATCTCCGACATACTGTGCAGATACTAGTGGTTTAACGCATGGGCACTGTATACCGTAGACCCCGGGTTCGGGTTTTGGTCCAGTCTTTTACTTTTTCACTCTTTGTATGTTACTAAATTCGTACCTATAGAAGATTTGGTGTAATAATAATAATAATAATAATAATAATAATAATAATAATAATAATAATAATAATAATAATAATAATAATAATAATAATAATAATAATAATAAAATCGGTTACCTAGACTACTACTTTCATTAATTACATACCGTACATACTCCAATCGAAGACGCACATTTCTGCCAAAATTTCAGGTATAAAATGGGGGCTGTGTCTTAGAATTGAATACTGAGTTGCTTCATTGAATATCGAGAATATGTCTTAGAACTGAATACAAGAAATTGTCACAACTTTTGAAGTTTAGAAATGAGAGTGCGTCTTAGATTCGAAGACTCTTACATTCGAGTATAAACGAGTATATACCATTATCAATACATGTTTAAACTCTCACAGTAAGTTATTTGCTTGCCTTGGTATTAGTGTGATCGAATAAATTAATTTAAAAATGTAATATTGAAACCCAATTATTTTCAATTGACATGTATTTTTTTCACAGGGCCAAGCGGGACCTAAAGGCGACAAAGGAGATTACGGTGATATTGGTCCTCCAGGTCTTATGGGTCCTCCAGGATTGCCCGGTCCTCCTGTATGTATTTTTCTGTACATTTCTGTTAATATAGAGTGCAATATAACTAGGTTCTACTACGCCGTACACGTTTAAGTATCGTGTTTGTGACCTTAAATTTTAAATTTGTTGCTATTTTTTTCCCATGTAAATCAAAAACTTTTGAAGTGTGTAACGCTACGCTTCTAGCAGATATCATATAATCAGTCAAATGTATGTATTGTATTAACGTTGGTAGGATTGTCTTAAAATCTGACAATTATTTTTCATGATATTTTAAAGAGAATTTGGAGAATACCCGACGAAGAAACAAAAGATTTTAAATTATAAAATATGATCATCGTAGGTATTCTGTCAGTATTGGCAGGTCACTTGCTCCAGCTGAGAAGCTTCCATGTTCCACGGTTTTCCGCTAACCTCATCGTCTTCACGCACAATTTTTCTGTTTTGAAATCGTTCATTAGTTGTAGTCTTCGTCTCCCCCTTCCTCTCTTGCCACCATACCCTCTGTGACGTTCCTCATGATACAGTTCCTTCTTATCCAATGCCCCAGCTAGTTGCTCTTCCTCCTCTTAATAATATCTAAAATTGATTTTTTCTCCCGTACCATTTCTAACATCCTCTCACAAGTTTTCTGCTCGATCCTGTTAATTCGTTTCATTCTTCTCCACACCCACATTTCAAATGCTTCCAGCCATTTTTCATCATTTCTCCTTAATGTCCATTAGAAAATAAAGAGAAGTATTATGTTGATGAATAAATCGTATTTGAATTTGAATCCATAATTACAAATAGTATTATTGGATTATACTTTTAAATGCAAAATCAGAAGTAATGCACATATATTCTTCAATTTACATCAGATTAGTTTTCAATAGGAACAACAAAGTTTACCACCATAAACAGTAATGAACAGTATTGTTTGTTGGTAATAATAAACTATGATAAATATGTGGTATTAAACGTAGATAACTTCATTCAAATTTCAGAATAACAATCTAATAAATTAGAAATACTACGCAATACCATAAAATGTAATGTTGGATGATTGCGTACGCTCAATTTTTGAACAAGTTGAATGCAACAAAATACATTATTTCCTTTTCTTGTTCAGATAACAGTTGAAACTAGAATATGCATCGGTGACTTGGAACAGCGTAACAAGTACTCTCGTAAACAAGTTTGAAATGGTCGAAAAGTGTTTTCTTAGAGTACTTGCTTTTAAGTTAGGATTTGACTATTACTCTAACACGTATGAATATTGGATAACGTACTTTAAATTGGAACGGAACGACTGGTTGACAGAAGAAAATTGATTGAGTCTCTATTTGTAGAAAAGTTACTTGACAACCAATGTAACTCAAACTATATTTTAAAAAATGGGGATTTTAAAGTTCCAACATATGGTACAAGGGTTAATATTTTATTGCAATCACATAATAGGAAACATAGATCTCTAGTATTTTAACAAGCTATAATGAATGCATATGCTAAAATATAACTTTATTTTAGAATTTTTAATATAACTTAGTAGTTTTTATTTTTACTTTTAATTTTTGACATCTCATGGTTTTTAGAAAATTGACTGTCAATGTTTTTATTATTAATAATATATGTTAAAGAAGTAATCATAATTTATCACTTGTAATTTATCATAATTTATCACTAAATATAGTGCTAAAATAATGTAGAATAAGACAAAGTGCTGTATTTTAGGTGTTCTCAGCACGTAAAAATAAAGTTTATTATTATTATTTTAAATAACACTCACCCCTCTCAAGTTAGTGCATTAAAGTAGAGGTTGAATAATATACATAAGATTATATGCAATTTCGTCTACCTCTACTTTGAAAGGTAATTACTAAAATTAAGAATAAAAACACATAACTTTTAACGAACAGTTTTCGCTTATTTTCTCAAAACACATTCTAAATTCTACGCAATTAAGAAAACTTATTCTCTAATTTTCTTTTAATTTTGGAAAGTAATTCTAAATTTTATAATTATAATATGTATATGTTACTATGGACAATGATCCGTAGTGTATATAATTTTTTTATGGCCAGTTCTGCCTATTTATGTTATTTAGTTTGGGTCACACATGAAGATATAGGCTTTTAACAGTTCCTTTGGAACATAAAAGGTATGACATTGTGAATGAATGTATATTCGTTTAAAAAAGAACATACTTTGTAAAAATTAAGAAGGTAAATTATAAAGTATTTACGAAAAATACATAAATTCGCATATATCGTTATTCTGTGTTATGTCATTTTTAACAGTTAATTAGTGATTTACGTTTAAGTAATTCTTTAGTACACCAAAACGAACTTAAAGCATATATATGACGAGGTGTGAATGAAATTAAAAGTTTTAATTCCACACCATGAAGAACAAACAGCAACCAATGCATTCAGATAACAAAAATAAAATTACAAATATAAATTGAATGTAATTTCAAAGATTTTATACATCTTAACTTACATTTTTAAAATAGGATACGCCATCGTCCAATGCATATCTTCTAATCGTTTTTATTCTGGCTCTATAATTATAACGTTTATTATAATTAAGTATTCAATTGAAGCACCCTGCCGAACAATGTTACATCTTAGTGATTTCAAGAAAAATGAGAAGAAAACTGTAACATATATCCTTGTTCCAGTCAGAAACGACTTTGGCAGCACGCCAGCGCCATCTCGTGGCCAAGTGGGGGAATTACCAAACTTTCAATATATGTCCGACATGATCTGTAGAGCATAATTCCACTGATAACTCAAAATGGTCCAAGATGACACATGTATTGTTGTTCGGCGGAGTGCTTCAATTGAAAATGTAATTTTCCTCTTTTTTGGTTTTAATATACACTTGATCACTGTATATGTGCTACAATTAAGAGGCTCCATCACGGCGAAAATAAAATACCGCTAATTTTACAGTAATTATGTGATATCTTCAAATAGATAAAATACAATCGAAAAATGGAACAAGACCACTCTAGACAATATTATTTTACGTGAGATATCGTTATCACGACTCACTTATCTGCTTTCGTTTTCCAGCTATTTAGAAAACCGGCATTTATTTTCGCGTTTCTAAATGGCTGCAAACGGAAAGCTACTAGATTACTCTTGATAACTTTACCTCATACAAAATAATATTGTCTAGCGAGCTCTTGTTCCATATTTCGATTATCTTTTATCTATTTGAAGGTATCACATAATTACTGTAAAATTGGTGGTATTTTAATTTTGTAGTAATTAGACCTCTTAAAATATTATTACAGTAAAGGAATATACGAAAATATATGTTTACGTTTCTTTGTTTCCTTCCAGGGTTATCCAGGTCAGAAGGGTGAGAAAGGAGAAAAAGGGGAATCCGTAAGTGTTTGAAGAAACTAAACATTTGCATTAAAAATAAAGACATTTATGGTTGTTGAATATTTGATATATTAACATATCATATTTTCAAATATTAAAAAATAAAACAAAAAATTGTATTTGTTTTGATGTTTTGTGAAAACGAAAGTAATATTTACACTGCTAAATATGTATATTTAAAAAAAAAAAAAAAATAAAACTAATTAACATTTATGAAGATTCAGATACAATTGAAAACAAACTGAAATAAATACTGGAACAAATGCAGTAAATTTATATGAACTTCATAAATGTAAGAGACATTCAGAGATTGAATGTAATGTAATGAAATATCTTAATAATTTTTGACATGGAACAATTTTATTATCACTGTAATATTTGTCTGTTCAGCTGCAGACATCTCCAGTAGTATAATATTTAAAAGGTATTTTTAAAGAAATTAAATAAATTTTTAACATGTCAACAGAAATAGTTAAGCAAATATCAGAAAATACAATAATAAATCAAGAACCAATTGAAGCACAATACGTACAAAACTATTTCATCAACATATACAGTAGACTTTCGAGTATCCGGCCTAATGTCGTGAAAGGGCAGGCCGGATAACAAAAAAGCTGGATAAGCCGGAGTTCTATGAACTCATTTCTTTAAGAACTCATTAAGCATACCCCAAGAACAATTTACGAATACATTACTGTAAGTACTGTACAGTTATAATCAGGAACAGCGGCAAGCGTATTGTATTGAGATCTGTTACACACTGACAAAACAATGAACAAGGAGCAGAGCGCTGCTGTTTTCCTGTCACAACTTGTTTTTTGCACACGACACGTAGGAGGATCGAAACAGAAGCCCGCTTCCAATGCCTTGGAAATCTTGCCAATGCAACGCCTTGCCTTCCACATTCAATCACGATAAAAGAAAACTATGGCGGATAGTCGCGAGCTGGATACTTGGAAGTCTACTGTATTTGTATTATTCTATTTCTTAACTTTCCTTCAGGTTAAAAAAGTATTAAGTATCGTTTTGATCCAAAATTACCTAGATTCGTATTTAATGTCAAATTTGTGGTTTTAATGAGAAACATTTTAGATATGTCTTTCTCGTGAAGTTTTATTTTATTACTTTCGTAGATTGTGCGTGTTCTACCTCAAATGTTTAGATAATCTTGGTCAACACTGGTTTTGGCACAGGGTAATTATAAGCTGAATTAAATGCTATATCATAAAGCGAAATGTGAAATTATAGTGTCCATAATGTCAGGCTTAAAAGTTATGAACTACAAATTTGTGCGATGTGATACAGGTTGAAAAGTGAAAAAGACTGGGTATTTTGCATACCAATAGTATGGCCTCAGCTGTAAAGCCACTGTGACGATTGCTGTTAACCAATGTTAGCAAGTTTTCGAGCAAGAATATGAAGAATAATGAGAATCTCAAACTCTCATCAGCATTAGATCTGTACCCCATGAAGAACACTTACCAGTACATACTGTTCTATCCATGTCAGAAGGCCTCTCATCAGCATTAGATCTGTACCCCATGAAGAACACTTACCAGTACATACTGTTCTATCCATGTCAGAAGACCTCTCATCAGCATTAGATCTGTACCCTATGAAGAGCACTTACCAGTACATACTGTTCTATCTATGTCAGAATACCTCTCATCAGCATTAGATCTGTACCTCATGAAGAACACTTACCAGTACATACTGTTCTATCCATGTCAGAATACCTCTCATCAGCATTAGATCTGTACCCCATGAAGAACACTTACCAGTACATACTGTTCTATCCATGTCAGAAGGCCTCTCATCAGCATTAGATCTGTACCCCATGAAGAACACTTACCAGTACATACTATTCTATCCATGTCAGAAGACCTCTCATCAGCATTAGATCTGTACCCCATGAAGAACACTTACCAGTACATACTGTTATATCCATGTCAGAAGACCTCTCATCAGCATTAGATCTGTACCCCATGAAGAACACTTACCAGTACATACTGTTCTATCCATGTCAGAAGACCTCTCATCAGTATTAGATCTGTGCTCCATGAAGAACACTTACCAGTACATACTGTCTATCCATGTCAGAAGACCTCTCATCAGTATTAGATCTGTACCCCATGAAGAACACTTACCAGTACATACTGTTCTATCCATGTCAGAAGACCTCTCATCAGCATTAGATCTGTACTCCATGAAGAACACTTACCAGTACATACTATTCTATCCATGTCAGAAGACCTCTCATCAGCATTAGATCTGTACCCCATGAAGAACACTTACCAGTACATACTGTTCTATCCATGTCAGAAGACCTCTCATCAGCATTAGATCTGTACCCCATGAAGAACACTTACCAGTACATACTATTCTATCCATGTCAGAAGACCTCTCATCAGCATTAGATCTGCACCCCATGAAGAACACTTACCAGTACATACTGTTCTATCCATGCCAGAAGACATGTCCGTAGTTTGTTTGCTTGTTTATTGAAGTTTAGGGACTCTTTTCAGCACCAAGGCTACACCTGACGTGGACCTACAGTTTAAAATGGTATCCGAACCATTGTACTGTGTTCAAGTTTCATGCTCTCCCACACTGAAACTTGAACAAATTGCAATGGTCGTTGACAGAGGACATGGAAAGGCATCATCAGAATATATTTAATGGAATGACGCTATAAAGGTATACGGAATCCTAAAATGTTAAATGGCTCTTATTTGCTTTTTTAAGCGGGAAGATCTTAATCCAATTGGAGAGAACCATTATCAAAGAAACTTAACCAATGCACATCTCAGAAAATGAATCTTGAGCATGTTATTGTATAAATCAATTTTTAGGCTACAATAGTAATTGCTCTTAGGCATGAAGTTCTGATTTTAAGAGCTCAGTGTAGGAATGTATACTCCACTATATTTTTTTTTTTTGTTTTGAGATATGTATGTTCTGAAATGCTATAACTTAGAAGCAAAGGGTAATAGGCAGAAACTATATTTTCGGAATCAGTAGTCTCGAATTAGTAAGGATCACTATGTTTTATCTTTGAACCTGAAGAAAAATAATAACTAATGTAATTCAGAATGTAAGTCTATGATCAGCAGGAAAGACCTGGTAAACTTTTACTGCATCCGGTAGATTAATAAAGATGCTCTTACGTCATATAAAATTCTTTCCTTCATATTTTGAAAGTATAAAAGCACTGTGAAGAATTTTACATGTTAGAAAAGATTATTTGCCAATTAATTGTACTGATCGCAGAAATTTACAACCTTCTTGCGGTTGCTTTCAGACTTATATTGATATGGTAAAAAAAGAAAGAAAAAAATGTCTGAATCAGGGAATATGAAAAGTCTGATAGCTGTTATGCGTTATTTGTGGATTATCTAAGCATTTGAAGCGAAACAAATCTACGAAAATCAAAGTATTTCTTCTTTAGCAGGACAGCTTCTTACAACTTTTTTTGATTTAAGTAACGAAATTGATATTAGATACAGATATAGGTAATTTCGATACAAAATTTTGTGTTTGCAGGAAAGTTAAAGAATAAAATGTTTTCTCTGAATAGCAAAATCATTGGAGGGAACTACGTAATTCGAAGAATGTATTAGTAAGTACGTTGTTGTAATACTATGCTACATTTTATTTGTTGTATCTCTTACTCGGGTTTTATTTCAGTTCTCTGTTTGTGTAGATATATTGAAAAGGTATCAAGTACCTGCCTTACTAAAAATAATTCAAAATTTATTATTTTTCTTTTGCTTGTTTTTCGTAAGTGAAAGGAGATAATGAAATGCAACTTACCACAGCCATAGATAATGTTATTCTACAACAGAAAATATGAACCTAAAGAATTTTCAATCTTGCCATCCGTAGAAATTACGATGTTGCCAGAATAACATTTACCGAAAATCTAAGTTAAGGCAGCGAGTAGAGGAACGAACTCAACTGCAACTCCTGGAAACTACTTTTTAAATAATAGTTGTATTTAGTTTGTAATAAACAAAATAGTTTTAACATACACTTATTAAAATTAAATAATAACGTTATTTGAAAAGTAGTTTACAGGATACCAAAACAACATGATACGTAATCAAATGTAGTTGAGTTCATTCCTCTAGTCGCTGCCTTAAGTTAGATTTTGGGGGAAGTGTGTTTGTGGTAACGCTGTAATTTCTATGGATGGCAAAACTGAAAATTCTTTAGGTCTATATTTTCTGTTGTAGAATAACATTATCTATGATTGTGATAAGTTGTATTTCATTATCTCCTTTCACTTATGAATAAACAAGCAAATGAAAAATGGTAAATGTTGTATTTACTAAGGATGATGTCTGAAGGAACAAATACTATAGTGATAATAAAATGTTTGCGTATCAAGAATTATTGAAGAATTTCATTATATTCTGTAAAATAATCTTACGCCAAAGACATTCTGAAATTAGTTTTTCTTTGCTATTTTATAGCTTTCAGCGAGAACTCAGATTAAATATAGAGTAAGTTTTTAATAAAATTTTACAATTTGAAAGAATCAATTGTTCTGAAAGTTGTTTGTTGAATATTATGGAGCAAAGTAAATTTTTGAAACCAATGTTTGGTATAAGGAGAGAACCTTTTGTCAAATTTTCAAATGGTAGCTGTTTTTTAAAAACTAAAAAGCAAGAAGTTTAGGAATGATCAAAAAAAAAAAAAAAAAAAAAAAAAAAAAAAAGGATCAAAAGATTGCATTCTTCGCCAATAATTAGTTTTGGGATCAGGGGCCACAAAATTTTTGAACGACCCCTAAATGGAGTTTTCGCATTTTCTACGGAATAAGCACATCATACTGAGTTAAGTAATAGTTTGAGTTTGGCTACACTGTGTGTAGTTCTCCAGATGTAAGGCCTACAAAAAAAAAAATTGATTGAAATATATTGGGTCTTTTGATTAAAAAAAAAAAAAACTTTGTGTTTAAGTGCTCAAGTAAAACAAAGTTTGCTCATTTTTGGAAGAATAAAGTGCCATGTTAATCCAGCAATAAAAATAAGCAATCCTGAGTAGAATGAATCGTTGGTGCTTCTTAATAGATTGAAATATAAACCGATGAGTCGGTGGAAGATTATATTGTATGACATTGAAAATGTATTCATACGTAATTTTTATCCACTTAAACTTGGAAAAATCTTTCTACACACTCCAACTACTTCCAGTTGTGGATCACTTTCAAAAACCTCTGTATAAGTTTGCAAAGTCTTATGTTCAGACTAAATTTACTTATTGCCACAGCGAGGACTAATAAATTTAATTACAGTAGGTCAGACATACTTCATAGTTTTAAATATATTTATACCCTTTGAGGTCTCAAAATTTTTAAAAAGTATGCAAATTGATCTATATATATAAAAATGAATGTGACGATGTGACTTCATTCATCTTAAACCACCCGACCGATCTCGATCAAATTTTCAACATAGATGAGGTTCAAGCCATGAATGCTTTTTATCATTTCACTTTGACGGTACAACGTAGGAGGTGAGGAGGGAGAGATATAAAAAAATAAATAAATAAAACTTAATAACTCGTGAATCACGAGGCCGATGTTGATCAAATTTGCCACATACATGAAGTTCTGGCCTGGAATGTTTATTGTTTTATTTCACCTTGACGGTGCAATGTAAGGGAGGGGGAAGGGCATATTTAAAAATGATAGAAAATGACTGATATTAGTGCCGAATACATAGTTTTCGGATTCGCTGAGATGAACAGTGACACTTTCAATGCCGTTTAAATCCAAAATTCATCACTTTATATCCAAAATGAAACGTGTTCTCCCCGTGCGAAGAACAGGTACTCTGTTAGTTATAAAATATAGGAAAATAAGTTAGCAAGTTAGCAATACAATGTAAAAATGTGAAATTTAGCGGGGAGTCAATGAACGAACTGAAAGAAGAAAATGAACAGAAATAACTGTTTTGAGTTATTACAAACTGTATTAATGTTACATTATTATCTTGTAGGATTTTAATACGGACACCGCATATTAAAAAGTTTCAAAACCGAATTTCTCTGTAATGATTTACCTACGATTGGAACCTGTAATAAATAGAATTAGCATAGTGAAAAACAGCAATATGAGTACAATACATAGTGTATGAATTACTGATGAAAAATTAAAACATATTACAATTCTCTCTTTAAATCGAAAAAAAAACTTGAATTCAGAGGATCGAAATGAACTATTTGACAAAAAAGTTCTCATTCTTATAAGGAGAAAAAATCTAATATTTTCATAACACAAACAACTTTCAGATTTACATTATGGATATGGTTTGGTTATTGCAGCATGCTTAAATTTGGCTGTTTTTTTCTTTTTTCGGCACACGCTTTGGTCAACAGAAATACAAAAAGCTTAGGCGACGCCAGGTAATTACTTATCCTTTATAACTATTTCACATGTATGCTAAATTAAGGAACCCAATGTAGAAGTGTGAGTAGATTACTTCCTACACTCCAATTTTGGTTTCCCATTAGTTCAATACTATTAAAATCAGAAACCACTAAGATGAAACTAGACAGTTATTATTATCATCCGCCAATACATTGTAAAATTAGTAAAAATTCGAACTACAAAGATTATTATTAATGTTTATTTTTATAGAACGAATAAATTCAAAGTATTGTTAGAATTTATTTGTATGCAGCAAGATTGGTTCCAATTGTTACAAATTACTTTATACAAGATGTTTCAAAACAACACCGACAACGTTTGGGAGGTGATTCCTGACACCAAGATAAGAAGAAAAGTGTAGACTAACCTGGGTGTAAAAATGCTTTCTTTCGGAGTTATAGATTGCCGATAACACGAAAAAATGGGATCTTGAAAGGTCCATAGCTCCAAAACTATGGAATCTACCGTAGTCAGGTCAATACTTCATTAGGAACTAGTATGTGCCCTATCCAAATATCCATGTTGCAGAATCCTGCGGTACTTTCACAACAATTTTTATAGAGGTAGTTTGTGAGTACTTCAAATTATATGCCCGTAGCCAAACTTATTCTATAAAAATTGTTGCATGAGTACCTTAAGATTCTGAAACATGTATTTTTGGATAGCGAACGTATTAATTCTTAGGTGAAGTCTTGACCGACTACGGTAGGTCCGACAGTTTTGGAGCTATGGACTTTTAAATTTCATTTTTTCATGTTTTCTGCAGCCTATAACTCCGAAAGGAAACATTTGTACACACTCAGGTTGGTCTATTCTTTTCGTTTTATCTTGGTGTCAGAAATCACCTCCCAAAATGTTGTCGATGTTGTTTTGAAACACCCTGTGTACAATATCAAACACAATCTTCTGCAAAGTGAAATGTGTACACTGAAATATTAATCTGAAAATAACAACTTCATTAATATCCGATCGCCTATCATTATCAATCTTAATATTTTAATGTTTTCATAGAATTAGTACTTTCAAACCTAAATTACGTGATGATAGATAAAAACATGTTGTCATAACAAACATTTAAAAATAATTACTGAAACATTATGAACAGTAATGGCTATAGGAGCATCTTTAGCAAATTAGAACCCTGATTATCTATAATAATAATGATAAAAAATAAAAGTTTTAAAATAATTGTTACACGAATTATTTATGTTATTCTAATTGTAAGAAAGGAATTAGATAACACGAGTTTTAACTCTTGAGCTTTTAGATATGATTACTGCTCTAGTTTCGTCTTTCCTTTATTTCTAATAATTATTTAGTCAGCAACAAATATTCTGTCTCATGAACGACAATTATCTTAAGTTTTTTTCTTCTTCAGATTTCTGAATTAATTTGCACTGACTTGCTTCGTTTACTCTAATCGTTGTTGAGTACTTATATTGTTATTGGAAAGTTATTACGAAATCCTAATAGGACAGAAATTTTGTTTCTGACTTCACAATTTCATTTTCTAACATTGATATTTAATATAATTATTTCGAATTTCTTACCTTAAACACTGTGACTTCTATTAACATTTGATATTTCATGTAGTGTACTGGAATTTTTTAGGGATAAATTACAATTAAAATCATAATGAAAATAAAAGAGGGCTGTTGCATGTGGGAAATATGTGAAGCTGTATGGAAAGTCAACCAATATGTTGAATGGCACATTCTACACAACATCGCTTAGTTGACTGAAAATCAGCTGGAACTATATATTGTTTCCATACTTCATCCAGCAAAACATAGCATAATGAAGTTCATATTATAGATTCATCCAATTCAAATAGTACACAGAAATTCACATTTCTAGTAACATTAGTATAACGTTATGATCTTTGCGTAATGAATATGCAAAACCAATGTACTGTATGTGCCGACTTATAAAACATTTAGTTCATAGAACGTAGCTGGTCAATCAGAATCGTAGTTCCGGAATTGGAAAATACACAAATGTGATCTTTACCTCCATAAATTCCAGCAGTTTCCACTTATGCAAGATGGTCTTTCTTAGAAGCTAACCCTTTACCACGTGGTAAAAGGCTAACTAATTACACTTGAGAATTAACAATCGAAAGTTTATGGGTAACAGCACTAACAAGATCTACGTTCCTTACAACAGTTGAACCAAATCACAGATAAGTTTTGGCAATTACTAGAGTACTTACTTCAAAGTTTCCCCATGATGCTATGACTTGTCATGACTACAAAAAGAATACAGAACAACAGAATAAAATAAAACTCCCAGCAGTTGGTACATCTTCTTTCAATTATTACCTATAACGACTATAGGCTACCAAAGGTATAACACATGATTATACTTCATTCAATTATTACCTATAATGGCTATAGGCAAGTAAATGTGTAACACACGATTATACAATTCATCCAATTATTACCTATAATGGCTATAGACAATCAAACGTGTAATACATGATTATGCAACTTCATCCAATTATTACTTATAATGGCTATAGGCAATCAAACGTGTAACACATGATTATACGAAGGGGGATCAAAAAGTAATGCCTCCTGTGTCACAAAAATGTATTAATGAACATAGAACAAGACAAGCTATTGAAGAGCATAGCCTAAACTGTCCTCTACAGAATCCTACCCTTCAACATAATCTCCATGAATTTGAGCACATTTACGCCATCTTTAAACCCAGGCGTCAAAACCTTTTTGGAAAAATTCAGGAGGTTGCTTTTTGACCCATGATTTTACATCTGTTTTAACTTTAACCAAATCATTGAATCGGCAACCACTTAGATGTTCTTTTATAGGGCCAAACAGATAAAAGTCAGAAGGGACCAAATCAGGGCTGTAGGGTGGGTGAGACACAACTGACCAACTCATTTTCATAATCGCCTGAGTTGTGAAAAGTGACGTATGTGGGAGTGCATTATCGTGATGGAGTTCGATGGAATGAATGTCTTTCAGTGGTTTCTTCTTTCGTAGCGCTTCCTTAAGTTTCCGAAGTGTGTTTACGTAGGTTGTGCTATCAATTGTGCCACGATCTTGCAGGAAATCAACAAGAATAACACCCTGTGTATCCCAAAAGACTGTTGCCATAATCTTCTGGGTTGATCTGGAAGACTTGAATTTCTTGGGACGGGGCGAATCACTGTGGCGCCATTCCATGGATTGCACTTTTCTCTCGGGGTCATACAGGTATGCCCACGTCTCATCTCCAGTGACATTTTTGAAGAAGTCTTGGTTTTCAACTACAAATGCGTCCAGAAGCTCTTGACAAATGTCCACTCGCCTCCTCCGATTATCACCAGTCAATTGCTTAGGTACCCACTTAGCACACACTTTTTGACATCCCAAGTCAGCAATTATTCGTTGGGCAGAGCCATACGAGATGTTCAAAGCATCAGCAACACTCTGAAATGTAATGCGCCTGTCTCCTCGAATCAATTCCGCAGCACGTTCTCGATTTGCATCTGTGATCGATGTTGTCGGGCGGCCGCTTCTTGGTTTATCAGCAATTTTTGTTTCTTCGTTGCTAAACTTCTTCACCCAACACCGTACATTGCTAACGTCCATTACTGCATCCCCATAAACATTCTTCAAGCGCATACGGATTCCCTTAGGTGGACAACCTTCTTTCGCCAAAACTTCGATGACGACTCTTTCTTTTAGCTTCAGATCCATGGTTCTAATAACTCAATCTGAAAAGAAAAGAGTACATTAGTGGAGGGAGGCTACCTCTATAACGCCATGCATAGATAAGTCAGTAGCTGTAATAGAAAAAAATATAATGATGGAGGCATTACTTTTTGATCCTCCCTCGCACAATTCATCCAATTATTACCTATAATGGCTATAGGTAATCAAACGTGTAATACATGATTATACAACTTCATCCAGTTGTTACCTATAATGGCTATAGGCAATCAAACGTGTAACAGATAATTATACAACTTCATCCAATTATTACCTTTAATGGCTATAGGCAATCAAACGTGTAATACGTAATTATACAACTTCATCCAATTATTACCTATAATGGCTATAGGCAATCAAACGTGTAACAGATAATTATACAACTTCATCCAATTATTACCTATAATGGCTATAGGCAATCAAACGTGTAACAGATAATTATACAACTTCATCCAATTATTACCTATAATGGCTATAGGCAATCAAACGTGTAACAGATAATTATACAACTTCATCCAATTGTTACCTATAATGGCTATAGGCAATCAAACGTGTAACAGATAATTATACAACTTCATCCAATTATTATCTATAATGGCTATAGGCAATCAAACGTGTAACAGATAATTATACAACTTCATCCAATTATTATCTATAATGGCTATAGGCAATCAAACGTGTAATACGTAATTATACAACTTCATCCAATTATTACCTATAATGGCTACAGGCAATCAAACGTGTAATACGTAATTATACAACTTCATCCAATTATTACCTATAATGGCTATAGGCAATCAAACGTGTAACAGATAATTATACAACTTCATCCAATTATTACCTATAATGGCTATAGGCAATCAAACGTGTAACAGATAATTATACAACTTCATCCAATTGTTACCTATAATGGCTATAGGCAATCAAACGTGTAACAGATAATTATACAACTTCATCCAATTATTACCTATAATGGCTATAGGCAATCAAACGTGTAATACGTAATTATACAACTTCATCCAATTATTACCTATAATGGCTATAGGCAATCAAACGTGTAATACGTAATTATACAACTTCATCCAATTGTTACCTATAATGGCTATAGGCAATCAAACGTGTAATACGTAATTATACTACTTCATCCAATTGTTACCTATAATGGCTATAGGCAATCAAACGTGTAACAGATAATTATACAACTTCATCCAATTATTACCTATAATGGCTATAGGCAATCAAACGTGTAATACGTAATTATACAACTTCATCCAATTATTACCTATAATGGCTATAGATAACCAAACGTGTAACATATAATTATCCTTTAATAAATCTTGTCCATTCTCTTTCTGGGAACTGAACACGGAACAGTGATGAACATTTCATAACTGGTAAGAAAAACAAGAAAAGACTATAATGTGTAAGAGGGCTGATTATATGCAACCAATGTAAATGGTACTTCAGTTAAGATACATCAATTCTTAGAAGGACCGTTTATGTGCGTAATAGATCTTAATATCTTCTTGTACACTAACTGGCAAAAATGGATATATGCACGATACATGCTTCTTTTTCAGTGCCTTAAGAACGAGTCGAAGGTTTGGTGTTTGTACTTTCTTCTTTCACTTTTTTGAAGTTCTATCTTTATTTCCTGAAGATAGAACCAAAACTAAGTCGAAAATTCTGAAGTTTAAAAGCTGTTAAACGAAAAGCTTGTAAAATAGTCAATAAGACATAACTTTTGTATGATACATTATACTGCGAATTTAATTCTATAGGTGACTTTCTCCATATAGGGTTACACGGCAGCAGCTTTTAAGTTAAGAAAAACCCAAAGGATATTCTATCCAAATCGCTAAATCGTTGGCTTCATTTTTAGGATTACACAACATTCATCCAGAGGAAATTCATCATATTTTCTCTCCCATAAAGAACACCACATTCTTATATTGCCAATTGGAGGTTCTTCATAATGACTCAACTATTCAGAATATAATTTTTCATGCTCAATTCAAACTATGTTTCACGATCTCAAACATCACCTGACCGATAGGAAAACCCACTTGCCAACCAGAGTTGTAACGTCACTACTGCAGGCTTAACTAGATAGCAAAACATACGGTACAAAGATCCACAAGCTCTAGAAGAAAGTATCGCAGTAGCATTAAGAATCTTTTATTCGTATTAATATCATATTCACCTTCCGTGTATTTTTCTTAATTTCTCCTATTACAGCCCTGTTTTATTTCTATCTATACATCAAGTTGACTTCTAGTAGTTTTTTTTTTTCTCCCTGATCAAGCTAGATGAAATATCGTGTCTTATAACTTAACATGTTTAATAAAATAATTGTTTGACCCTCAGTTCTAGATAATCCATAGTAACGATATTATATTAACAATAATAGGCGTATTAATTGTAGGAGTAAAGCTTAAAATAAAGATATTCTAATTCTAATTTGCATGTAATATTTATCATTAAGATTAATATAAAAAATGTTATGCTGGCATCTTTCAGTACATTTTCCTGAGATTAGGTAAGAATCCAAAATACTAGAACGTACATAAAACCAATATTCAATCATAGATTTTTTTTGCATAATAAAAATGTATGAAATGTTATGACGAATTTTAATGGGATTAAGTAAGTAATCAGTGAGTACCCATGTATAAAACAGAACATATAGGTGAATTTTATCTAGTATCACAAGTCTATAATAATCAAAGGTCAGATCTATAATAATCACTACACTACCCTAGAAAAACTCACTCTACACAGAGGTCAATTTCATTGCAGTTGTTATGAAAGTATACTATTTTTATAGAAGTGTATGTTATATATGTTAATGTGTAATAGTGACTTTATATTTTACACAAGATAGTCTGATAATCACTAAAACTTCATTGAAACAGGCTTTTTTTACACTATTAATAGAAGGAGATTTTCATGTTTATTTATTAAAACGAAAGTATTATTATCAATTAACGAATCTAATCATCTTAGGTGCGAATTATACTACAAAAGTAATTTTAAAAATTTTGAAGTGTGCACTAATTTTTAAATGTTGATTTTTTAAGAAGTTTGGCTTGCTAAAAGGTGGGCCAAAAGCAACAGAGGGGTTATAACCGTAAATAACTTTTTTATGAATTTATCGTTACTTTTCATTGATATTTCACGGATTTAAGGATCAAGGATGGAAGATTGTTTACACTCACGTGTGGAATATAATCTCAACTAGATGTCTGTCATTATGGGCCCTACACATACGGGTCCTGTGTAGCACATGATTCATGACAGGAGAAACACTTCTGGTCCAAGTGCCCCATGCATAAACACAAACTGCATTCTGTGAAGTGCACTGTGTGATGTGCCATGACGTTAGAAACGATCATTCTTCTTTGAAGCTAATGAAGCCGATGCGTAACGGTAACTGGTGATCGATACCGAAACATGATTGAGACTATTGTCATCCTGCAGTGGAAAACATGTCTGAGATGTGGTTTCCACAAGATGAGGCCACAGCACACTTGGCAAGAGCTTCAATTGGGCTTCTGCGGACCAATTTCGGCCATCGCATTATTGCGTGAAATACATTTAAGCTGACCCTCCTGTTCGCCTGAGCTCGCTTTGCTTGAGTATTTTCTTTGGGGCTATCTGAAGGACAAAGTGTATGTGAAGAAGCCACAATCAATACAGGAGCTCAAGGACAATATTCGTGCAGAAATACGGGCCACGCGGACCAGAAGTGTTACCCCTTCCATGAATCATGTGCTACACAAGGAGTGTAATCTGTGAGGCCCATAATGGGGGATATGCATCTGCGATTATACTCCACACATAAGTGTAAACAATCTTCCATCCTTGATGTGTGAGTTTATGAAATATCAATGGAAACTAATGTTATATAAAAAAAAGTGTATTCACAGTTATAACTCCTTGGTGACTTTTGACCCACCCTGTATTTATCCTGTACGTCCGTGTGTCCGACAATCTGAATCCATTAATTTTGGCCAGGATGTAGAGGACTTAAGTTAGAATTCGAGTTTGCTGATAGAGGTGATGTACTCTAGTAGTAGAAGCCAACCATTTCCGATATTTATATTGGTCACTATAAAACAGAAACGGTACTAGAAAGCGAGAAACTGTTTTCTCCAACCGATTAATTGTCTCAAGAATCGATTAATTGTTTTATATCAATCCATGACTCTGTACTAAAACTACAACGTTCGGTTTTAGTTGATCTGCATAGAGCATAAAGGATAATAGATATTTTGGAGTCGATTTAGTGCTCTAAGATATACACCGTCTTCCCTCTTAACTCTCTGTTCACGCTGGAAGTGACAGGCATCAACTACTTACTACTTCCGGTTTCAGTGTTGACTACTATAGAGTAAAATGTAATAGATATGGAGTAACGGTTTCCTGATTGATATGGCGTTCTAAGAATAGGTACCACATTTTCTCTTAACAATCGATTAAAACCGGAAGTTGCCGAAAACAACAATTTTTGGTTTTATCTTGATACCCATAGAATAAAAAGGTAATACAGTAAGAATAGGTACCGTCTTCTCTTTTAGTATTCTATTCAAATCGGAAGTGGCAGAAATCAACCACTTCTAGTTTTAACGTTAATTGCTATAGAATGAAAACGGTAATACATATCGAAAAGTGATTTTTTGCAGTTAATTAAGGGTCTCAAAAATATAATCCATTTCCACTCTAATCTCTTTACAAAAACCCAGAAATTATAGAAATTTACTACCATTTGCGGTTTTAACATGAATTTATAAAATATCAAGCCATACAAACAAAATTTCTTCACATGGCGTGTATATGACAGTTCTTCTAGTTTAGTTTACACGTTTCTCTAATGTTATTAACATAACACAAGGATGCTGCAATTTCCTGGTACACAATATACCTGTTTTTGTTACTATACGATGAAGAAGAATAGTATTTAAAGGATAGCTCTTCGTGTTGGACTGTTTGCAGCTATCTTCCTGACAGTTCCTCGATTCCACGTTAATAACACGTCTTCTCCTTAGAGGGAAAGAAGTCAGTCACTGCAGTTTCCATTTCCTGGTAGTTGGTGAGGAATCATGGTTTCAGGAACTGCACTATAGACCGAAAAAGGTAGCAATTCGAAGGGAGCAAGGACAAGACTATCTGCCGGGTGTTCCATGAGTTCTATGTCAGCAAGTTCCTGCATTTTTGGGTAGTTTCTCGAGGCGAGTGTGGTTCTGCGTTATCCTCTTGCGTGCTTTCAGTTCACTAATGTAGGATATCTTTTTGACGTAGTGTAGCATACATCAGCTCCAACTATTCGGAATAAAACTCAGCATTGATGGATGGCACGACTGTTAGAATGAATTCGGAAGTGGATTACCACCTCGTAGTTCCACAAGAGTATGACTTTATGTTCAAAACGGCCTCGTTTGATTTGACTACCGGTTCAATAAGTTGGATCTGGCTTAACCACTGTTTTTGCACATTCGGATTTCGAAAAACATCCATTTATTGTCGCATGTAACAATGTGTTTTAGGAAACTCACATCATGTGGCATTCGCAGTAGTTGTCGGCACTTATCAACTCTCCTTTGGGCCTGAACTATGGTCAAATTATGCAACAGCTCCTCGTGGTTTTCCCGGGTTCCTGAAGATGACACACTACATATCGAGTGGGTTTGACAATCGACGTGTGCTGGTGGGTGGATTTTTCTTAATGACGTGTCGTATGACCTCAGAATCTATTGGCCTAGGGCGACCTGATCTTGGCTGATCTTCCATATTTTTACAACCTTTACGACTTTTCTGATACCACCGAGTTATTGTGTTGCAATTCACTTTACTTTTCCGTTTCACATGACAAATACTTTGGGCGGCTGCTGCAGCGTTGTGCCTAAGTTTGAATTCATACCGTAACAGTTCATATATCAGATGTTCACTGTAAACTGACTAAAGATACTTACTGAGTTGTGGCCTTTGTGCTAAATAGTCCGCTTGCCATACTATATGGGATCTGGGACAGTTAGGCCTTATGATCGATCACAGCATACAGACTCGCCTGTTGTTTGATTTGTGGAAATGTTGTAAGACTTATGACTCCTCTTTGTAATAAATATGATCACATATTAAATTTCTTCTGGTAGTTAAAAAAATATATATGTTTTGTCACTTTTCTTCATACATCTTCTGCTTATCATTCAAATCATAATTGTGAATCATTTAAGTTGGATGTAATGCAGTTCATTTAGACAATTGTTTTTATTCGAAAATCCCTTACAGATGTCAGCATAACATGAGTCAGGCTTTAGAATTAACTTATAACTATTTATATATGTATGTGGTTTTGTGTTTTATTTTTTATTTTTCTTTATTAACAGCATATTTTAGTTATATTTATAACTAAAAACTAATATGTATTTTTCTTAATATTTACGCTACATTCACTTCAAATTTAGTTAGCTGGCTATGTGGGAAAAACTTATTAAATCGGACTTTTTTTGTTGATACTCTATGGTTATATTATGACAATAATTCAGGATTAGAATAAAAAAGGGGACATGTTAAAAGGATACAAGTACAAACAATAATATGTGTTTGTAGAGATTAATTATTTGTATTAGTAATGTAAGTGGCTAAAGTAGCCGAAAATAATAAATTAAGCGATAAATTACTGAAAATTCACAAATATTAACTCCACTTACATACATTGTGATTCAAAGTTAGATTCCTTTTTCCCAATAAAGTTTCACTTTTTCGTCTTCATTTGATTTTTATTTCTTATCTTTATTTAATAACGTGTCATGATATTAGTAATAAATACAGAATTAATTAATTAAGTTCACAAGATGCATACAACTTGAAGAAATTAATTATATTGGCCAATCAAGAAGCTAAAAAGCAGTAAGCTGAGTTAGTTCTATAAGGTTTGAGGAAGCAAAGAGGGCAAAATACTTACTAACTTCATCATATATTTTAGAATTCACTAAGAATTTTATGGTACGCGTATCATGAATTCTAGGAACGGCTGAAGTTATATATATTAATTTACTAAATTTACAACAGGATTTAGAAATTCAAAAGGATACTAAAACTTTATGTATATTTATAAAATTACATAATCATAAATAAGGAATTTAAATTTGCTAGCTTGTGAAGAATGAATGAACTTTGGGGAAAAATAATAAATAAAGTTTTACGTAGTTCCTAAGTTAATGATATCTATGGCAACGTTTTTTTTTTCTTTCTTCATAGCGGTTTTGCAAAGAAAATAGTATCAAGGCATCATGATGTCTGAAACTATAATATAGATAAATAAAATACCTTCATTCTTTCCCTCGAAACATTATTTAACTCTAATTTTGTCTAGTTATCAATGCCCATACAGAGTCAAATGTAACTGTAATAGTTTTGGTGAAGAAATAGTATAATATCAACAACAAATGCTTATATTATTTCATTATGTTACTTCGCTTTGAAACTTTAGGTTGTTGTTTCTTTATATATTGGTGCAACACCAGGAAAACAAGAATGCGATATACTGTTAAGTGAACTTCAAACAAGTACGTGAGTTTGTACTGAAAGCTAACTACTTCTGCCGGCTTTGATTCTGCGACTAACATTCTGTTCTGAATACCGAGGTCCTGACAAAACAAAATTCATATACAAATTAATTACATAGTGTAAGGTTTGAAGAGTTAGTTTTAGAAAATTAACTGCAGCAGAATTTTGTAGAAAATTAAGGCAGTTTAATATATTTTAAAGAGCATTGCATTATCTGTCTATTAAGCTGTTTTATTTACATAAATTAACAATATGAAATATTAAACCTTTTTACAGGGTGATGGAACGTTCGAAGGAAGTGGAGGTGAAATCGTAAGTAAATATATTATGTATTTGATTTACTTAGAAAATTTATTAACTGTGTAAATACCGTAGGATTAGACAGGTTTATTACACAAGAAATAAAATATGAGTATGCCGTAACTGAAGTATTTGTTCAGCACTTAGAAGCTACAATTAAAACTTGAAATATTATTGGCTTTAGAAAAGAACTTGAGGAAGCTTTTCGAAAAGTGCACTTTATGCCATTTGAAAACTTTGAAGACAATATAAATAAAACATTTGTCCCTTTTTAACTCTTTCGCCTTGTACATTTAGCTCATGCCAAAAGAGATATCAATAATATGTATTTCGTAGGCGTTTGTAGATATGGCAAATCAAACGTTGCCAACTCAGATAAGAAAAGTTGTGTAAACCTTTATACCGCAATGATGCGTTACCAAAATTCAGTGACAAGTGCGATTGTTTCAACTAAGAGTATGAATCTAAAGAAACTATTAGGAGTACAAGTTTATGAATGTTGAAGGCCAGTTTGGCCTATTTCTGACAAGGACCGATATCAAAATATTACTATTTTGCTACTGTACTCTGACGTCTCTATCATTCATAAAAGTCTCATATCTGCAGAATACATTTTGTGTGCATTCTGCAAAGTCAGAGAAATATAATGTTTTCCTCTTGCTGGCAGATTTCTTAGTAGAGGCTTCGAGACATGTCTTAAGGCAATCATTGCTAAGGAGCATATTTATGAAGTACAGGGTGTCCGGAATGGGACTGACGGTTTTTAAAAGTGTATAGTTTTAATATGGTCAGAGATACGGAAGAAAACAAACATGCATTTTAAAGGAGAACTCAAAAAGTTTATTTGGTCTCACCTGCAAGTCACTCTAACTCAGTGTAACTCCACATGATCTCCATTTGTAACTCTTACAATATCTAACCTGAACTCAATCTCTCTCCACGTATTCTGTAACATTTGAGGTGTTACTGAAGCAATTGCATTCCTAATACGGTTCTTCAGTTCATCGAGGTTACGCACCTTTTCACCAGTGGTAAACACGTCGAAAGTTTCGTTGAACTTGAACAACACTTTTTTGTCTCTGCAAACCACCATATGCATTGCGGCTTTTTGACTGCCGACGCCATTTATGTTTATAGGCGGTAGTAGCTTAAGTATGAAAATTTGCTGAACAAAAGTTTTTGAGTTTTCCTTCAACATGACTGTTTTTTTCTTCTATATATCTGACCATATTAAAACTATACACCTTTAAAAACCGTCAGTTCCATTCCAGACATCCTGTACAGTATTTTCGCACAACTCGAATCAATATCTGCTGTACCGAGTTATGTTGCATTTACTTCCGCTTATGGTGCTTGATAATAGTGTATATCTTGAGTTCTTTAGTTACGTGGGTAAATGGCGTGAAATGGAGGACATATAACATACAGAGTGTAAGGGATGAAAATTTTAAGCGTTATGCATTCGCTGTACTGAGATGAAACGTAATCTTCGATTTCTTCGTTCTGATCAGAGCAAGATAACTCCATTTGGACCATAATCTTTCCCTTGCTATTTTGATTTACTGTAACGGATAGTAAATGTTCGAGAACTTTAAATGATAATAAATTTATTTCTTGTAAGTGTAAAAATATTACCATTATACGAATAGGAAATGTATAGTGTCAAGACCATTTTCTTCATTACAATAATCTCATAATTAACTACTGACTTGCGGAGAGTCTTGTGGACATGATCTGTTCTGAACATAACGGTGGTTCTTTTCACGTTAAAAAATGAAAGAGTTATGCAAGAGGCGTATCGAAAAATCAACATATAGAATAGAACATTGCTATTATATTTTCTGTTAATTTGCTGCATTTTACATTTATTCCTGTAATTGACATTTGCTCCATTTGCATTACTTCCGCAGTTGAAAAAAAGATAACAAAGTGTTATAATTATTTTCAGGAAATAATAAATTCAATGTAAGTTTTACAACTACTGTCATTTTTTCTCTCAACACATGAGTTAGTGTTTAAATATAGATAAATTAACCATTGAATTATCAATTAAGCTACTGTCTGATTCATTAATTTTTGTTAGATATTACTCATTTTGCAACCTAAAATGTTGAACGTGTTATATTACATGTTTTAAACATTATTTGTATTACATAAATAAATATTGTATGAAGTCAGTTTCGCATAGCGAATCTCAGATGTTTGTGTCTAGCAAATTGGATGGTAGCTATATAGAGTGTTTCAAAACAACACCGACAACGTTTGGCAGGTGATTCGTGACACCAAGATAAGACAAAAAGTATAGACCATCCTGGGTGAAGAAATCCATCATTTCAGAGTTATAGACTGCCGAAAACATGAAAAAATGAACTTTAAAGGTCCATAACTCCAAATACTATGGGACCTACTGTAGTCGGGCCAAGATTTCACTTTGGAACTAATATGTGCGCTATCCAAAATATATGTTTCAGAATCCTGCGTACAATTTTTATAGAAGAAGTTTGACTACAGGCATATAATTTGAAGTACTTAGCAACAAGCTCTGCAAAAATTGTTGCGGAAGTACCGCAGAATTCTGCAACATGGATATTTGGATAGGGGACATATTAGTTGTTAAGTGAAGTCTTGACCCGACTACGGTAGGTCCCATAGTATTGGAGCTATGGACCTTTAAAGTTTATTTTTTCATGTTTTCGGTAGCCTATAACTCCGAAATGACAGATTTCTGCACCTAGGTTGGCCTATACTTTCTGTCTTATCTTGGTGACAGGAAGCACCTCCTAGACGTTGTCAGTGTTGTTTTGAAACACTCTGTATATTGCAATTGCTTGCACCGAGACAGGAATAAAATGTCAAGAGTATTACCCTATTCAAAAATTTCAACTTGTAAGAAAATACTTAATTTGTTCATGCCTTCAGGTGTTTATAGAAATATCGTTGAAGTTCGGCATAAATTTTCAGTATGCATAGATTTCAAATACCAATAATTAATTTTCACGAGACTAGAATGAATGAAACAAATACATGTATAAATAAAAATAGATATGTCCGTTACTCATTGTCTATTGTCAGTCTTTTAAGCATACTGTATATCCAATAACTATTTCAGATTGTTGGACCGCCAGGTCCACCAGGACCTCAAGGACCTCCTGGCCTTCAGGGGCCTCCCGGAATCAAAGGCGATAGAGGCAATGACGGCGCAAAGGGTGAACCGGTAAGTATTCCTATCATTGAGTTGGCTATTTTAAAGTAGCAAATAGTCACATATAGATCCTTATTTGAAACCACTGTCTAAGTGGAAGTGAATGAGAAATGTAAAACATGCAAATAAAAAACTGTATTGTTGTGTAGTGTTTCTTTAAATGTTTAAAACGAATACGTTTGTCCAAATTTACATACTACAAAATTTATATCAATTTAATGGTAATGCAGTATCAATTAGTGAGAGATTACAGCCTTTGTTGAGTTGCTCTCACGATTTATTTCTAATACCAACCTCTTCCAATCAATTCCTTGCTAAGAAATCATTTCGTTTTCTAATTTAACTGCTGGATTTTTTTTTAAGTCTATATGTCTACTGGTATCTAGTTTGGGGAAACGTTTCGTACTTCATCAATTTTTATAACATATCCAGCTTATTTTCATTTAATACACATTATATTCTGATTGCTTTATTACACATACTTCATTCCGATTACAGTATCTACAACGTTTATTACTGCCCTATCCAAACATTACCCTTCAAAACAATTATTCCCATTTTCTTTAGATTGTTTACAAGTCTCTTGTGTATGTGAGCACAGATGTGATGCATTATTCAAAAACTTAGTACAATGCAAATGTTTGTAAAAGCGTTCTACAAACATTAATGGCTTAATTAAACATCAGTGATAAGCCTCTGACCTGGAGTATCATGTAAACGTCTGATAGCTAATTCAGTTTACATGTAACTTCATCCATCTTGACTATGGAACTTAAATAATTAATACTTTTCTGACCAAAATGTATACTTATTCATTAAAATAAAAATAAGGCGTAACAGTTTCAATACCTTAACGTTACCTTCATCAAAGTTAAAGTCTGATGAAGATAACGTTTAGTGATTGAAACTGTTACGCCTTATTTTAATTTTAATTAATAATTATACATTTTGGTCAGAAAAGTATTAATTATTTATGCTTATTCAAGAATGATTCTCAAGTTCGGAATAAAAAGAAAATCTACATTGCTTGAGACAGCAGAGTTTCCTTCTTAAAATCTTATAATAATTGAATTTTACAAAGAAATAGAATTTGTACAAAATATACATGTAATGCAATCTCAGCATACAAATTAAGTATCTATTAATAGGGCATATAACCTTTTCTTAGTACCAGTACTCTTTTCAAACAGGTTCTTGCTGCAAATGTAGCTGTGTACTGTACTTATTCAATGGATTAAAATTGATATATTTAGCTTCTGAAAATATTGCTACATTTGCCGTCAGTATGTTTGAGTATATCCCATTATGATTACTTGGTTCGCTTGAAATGTATGTTAGATACATATAAAATATATAATAGTAGTAATTATCTGAAGAAATAATAGTTCTATCATTGTAGGAATTATTGTATGACGTATAGACATGGTAAGATTGAAGTGAACAGAAAAGGACTAAGAAAATGAGTATTTGACTTCTATGTAAATTATGACTGATGATTATTTTTTTAATAAAATGTGTTATAGTTAATTACTATTTTACTGAGATTTTATAATGAAACATAACAATTTATTTCAACAGGGCGAGAAAGGTGTAAAGGGAGATCCTGGACCAATGGGATTACCTGTAAGTTATAATAATACTCCTATTACTGCTAGTGAATAAAACGTAACTCTCATTTTTCTATGCAACGTAATGGTTTAGGAGTAAATTTTAACCTGGTATTACGTATATTATAACCATCAGGAAAGCAAAAGATTAATTATTACTTCAGTCATTAAAGCTTGGTGAAATTACGTTACTTGGCATGGATTAAGAGTCTGACATATTAAAAATAATACAAAATTTGCCATTTTTCTTTTGTTTGTTTTTCATAAGAGAAAGGAGATAATGAAATGCAACTTACCACAATCATAGATAAGGTTATTTTAGAACGCAAAAATGAACCTGAAGAATTTTCAGCGTTGCCATCCATAGAAATTACAGTGTTGTCAGATTAACATTTCCCCCAATATCTATGTTCAGGCAGAGACTAGAAGAACGAACTCAACTCCATTTGATTACGTATCATGTTGTCTTGGGATCCTGTGAACTAGTTTTTAAATAACATTATTATTTAAATTTAATGTTAAAACTATCTTGTTTATTACAAACTAAATACAACTATTATTTAAAAACTAGTTCACAGGATTCCAAGACAACATGATATGTAATCAAATGCAGTTGAGTTTGTTCCTCTAGTCGCTGCCTTAACTTAGATTTTGAGTGAAATGTTATTCTGGCAACACTGTAATTTCTTCACACTAAAAATTCTTGAAGTTCATGTTTTCTGTTGTAGAATAACATTATCTATGATTGTGGTAAGTTGCATTTCATTATCTCCTTTCACTTATGAGAAACAAGCAAAAGAAAAATGGTAAATTTTGTATTATTTTTACTATATCAGGCTCTTAAACTACGAAACATTTGCACAAGAAATTTATATTGCACCAGTACTCAAACGTGCATAAATATCTTTCACTTTTTATCTTTGTGACTCTAATATTGTATCGTTTCAAATGAAGAAATCATATATCAATTTAAAACATTTCTACCAAGAATATTTGAGACATTTTATGGAAAATTTATGAGATATGTGTAATATCCTCATTACATTTTACAAGCACATTCGGAGATGTTTATATTTTTTTGTTTTTAAGACACATGAATGATTACGTTAAATTCAATATACAGGACATACTGACGTGATGAATACTCTCGCTACCAAAGACGCCGATCCTGGGGGGCCGAGGGGGCCCAGGCCCCTTCAAAGCTCGTGTGGGCCCCCTATTGTATTTATGAGTGTACAACATTTGGCATAATTTGAGTGTAATTTGACTTAAAATCTGCTTATATATACATTCTGCATCTGAATGCACCCCCCCCAAATTTACAGAGAAATCGGCGCCCTTGCCCGCTACGTATTTTGAATAATGTAAATGTGTGTTTGTTACAAAAACCATGTAGCAGCAAATTCTACAGTGCAATCTATAGCGTACAAGGTATATATACCTTGTTCATTATACAGGGTGTTTCAAAAAAAACATCGACAACGTTTGCAAGGTGATTCCTGATACCAAAATAAGACAAAAAGTATAGACCAACCTGGGTGCACAAATTCTTCCTTTCGGAGTTATAGGCTGCCGGAAACATGAAAAAATGAACTTTAAAGGTCCATAGCTCCAATACTATGGGACATACCGTAATCGTAAGACTTCACTTAGGAACTAGCATGTGTGGTATCCAAAGACACGTGTTTCAGAATCCTAAGGTACGCACGCAACTATTTTTATAGAGGGAGTTCGGCTACGGGCATATAATTTGAAGTACGCACCAACACTGAAACACACCTTCAATACCTATTGAAGCTAATTTTAATTTTGTAATATTAATTAAGGAGCATATGCTGCTTTGTAAATCATAACTATTGTTGATTGTGTAACTAAATGGTTCCTAGTTTATAAATCGGGTGACTTATTTCAAATAATAGATCTAATTATAACATTAGGTTTATGTGCATTAGGAGGGGTTTGCTAGTGTGCTATTGATTAATCATGATTCTTCAATTAAAATATTTCTGATAATGGATTTGATGAGATTTCGACGTAATTTGGACAGTTAATCTTATTTAATAACTTTATGTTTTAAACTTTTTTGTGCATTATTTGTAAAAGCATAGCTTTCATCTGATTTTGCACATTAACAATTGTCTTTGTGCCATTTTTTTTAAAAGTCTTTGATTAGCTGTACAATTTTATAACTCTCGTTTGCCAAGAATCTGTATACGGTTTGCAGATAATATGGCGCTTGTTGCAGAATCTGAAGAGGAAATCAGTAAGATGTTAGAAAACTTAAGGAAGGACTGTGAAGAAGATGAGATGAATATAAATGTTAGTTAGACTATAGACATGGTGATGGTAAAGAAGGGTTCGGTGTCAAATATAGAAGTAGGAAAGGATAAAATAGAACAGATGAATAGTTCTTGATACCTGAGTAGTATTATTAGTGATGATATGAAATTTAAATGTGAAATAAAAGTAAGGATAGGAATGGCGAAATAAGACTTCAGGAGGAAGAAACTACTATTTTGTGAGACGTTGAATAAAGAGTTAAGAAAAAGACTCATGATAAGCTTTGTGTGGAGTATTGTATTGTATGGGTCAGAAACATGGACACTACATAAAAATATGATCAGAAACGTCTGGAAGCTTTTGAAATGTGGGTGTGAAGAAGAATGAATCGAATTAGCTGGGTGGAACGGAAAACGAATGAGATAGTGATAGAAATGGTGTGGGAGAAAAGAACAATTTTAGATATTATTAAGAAGAGAAAGAGAAACTGATTGGGACATTGGATAAGAAGGAACGGCATCATATCCACGTTTCAGAGGGTATGGTGGCAGGAAAGAGAGGGAGGGGGCGAAGAAGACTATAATTAATGAGCAATATCAAGGCAGACAAAATCGTACGTGAAGACAGAGAGGTTAGAAGAAAACTGTGGAGCATGGAAGCTTCTCAGTTGCAGCAAGTGATCTGCCAATAATGGCAGAATACCTATGATGATGATGATTCACCAAGAAATTATGAGATACGTATCTACACTGCTCCACAAAACTTAAGCAACCCGAGAGGACTTGAGATAAGTGACGTGTGGAGCCCATTAAACACTGGTAGGTGGTATGCACATACAAAGAGACGCACAGGCAAGTGAGGGCTCGCTATAGCGCGTGCGTAGCACCGTCGTAACCGCCATGAATAGATCTTGCCACAAAGCGTACACGACAGCTCAATTATGTCCGAGGCTGCAAACAGTGAGTTGGTGGTTCCTGTGTGGGATATCAAGGGTAGACACCTTGCAATGGCTGTCAGACGACATTTGAGTGACGTTGACTGCGGGCGATTAGAACTAGGCCGACCCCAATTGGACCTGGTGAACAAAAGTGTCGTGTCAAGGCTGTGGAGTCGCTTGCAAAATGGACATTCAGTCAGTAGATGTAATGAAGGAGGTCGTTCAAGGAAGTTGTCGGCCGCCAATGACCGGTTTCTTAGAATTGCTACCAGACATGACCATCAAGTGTTATGCTCTCAACAGTCAAATGATTTGTTTCAGGCGACAACGTGTTAGTCGTGAAAGTTTTCGTCGACGACTCAATACAGGAGGACTGTATGCCAGTAGAACTGTATTGTGTGTACCATTGAAACGGGAGGAGAAACGTGCAAGTTACCATGGTGTCAGAAACATGTTGCATGGGGGAAACACTAGTGGACAAGCGATATGTTCTCCGAGAGCCTTGATACAGCCTGTCGTCTGATTCTGGTCGAACATTAGTGTGGAGAGAGCCAGGAACAAGCTATCACCCAAACTTCATTACTGAACTGCCATCCTTTGGCGGTAGTTCCATCATGGTGTGGGGTGGGATCATGCTGGATGTGAAAACTAACTTCCATAATGTGGAACATTGCAGCTTCACGGCACAACGGTATCGGGATTAAATTCTCCATACACATGTGCGCAATTTCCACGGAGCATTTGGTCCGGACTTCTGTTTGCGGATGACAATGCCCGCCTTCACCGTACACATCTGGAGTATCTGGAGAGCGAAGAAGTTACGCGCACTGCATGGTCTGCATACTCGCCGGAGTTGAATCTCATCGAGCATGTGTGTGATGCTCCTGGGCGTCGAATAGCACAGCGTAATACTTCACCACGCATTCTTCCTGAACTCCAAAAATCTCTCCTCGAGAAGTGGTGCCATCTGCAGCAAGACTTGACCAAGGCTCTGATTTGCAGCGCGGAGGCTAGATGCCGTGCCTGTGTATCTGTTTGTGGTGGTCACACGCCATATTGACTGCCTATGCCCTCGCACAGTCCAGTTTACATGTCGAGACATCGTGGTTCTAAATTTTCTGGCCACCCTGTACATCCTAACTGTACTCTCCACCTTCATCTTTGTTGCATTGTGCATCTGTCCCGTCTTTCTGTTGATTATACTTGGAGTAGTGATCTTGTCGTTTTATTTTTTTCTACTTCCTTCGAGTTGCTTAAGTTTTGTGGAGCAGTGTACTATACATTCCTCTATAAATGCATTTTTCTTTGCATTATCTTGATTTTTGTAAGTCGTTTTTCAACAGAAGAAGCAATCAAATCAGGTATGGAAGAGCACTTGGCGTTCATACTAAATTTCAAACCTTTTCTAAAGATTTCTTGAAATCATTTTAGAACCTTCAGTTTAGTTAGATATAGCAAAGATTAGTTTGAGAAAGATCATTACTTAAATTATTACCGTCCACATTAATATTTACCTATACTTTCAATTATGTTATGTAAAATTGACTCTGCTTCTGAAGATGGTATATTTTCCACTAACTGTTATCAAGGGCACCGATTTCTCTGTAAATTTGGGAGGGCCCATTCAGATGCAAAAGGTATATATATGAGGATTTTAAGACAAATTGCATTCAAATTATGCAAAATATTGTATATTCATAAATACAATACTGGGGCCCACATGAGCTTTGGGGGGCCCGGGGCCCCTCGCTTCCCCCTTGACTGTTATTATTCATTTAGACCGTTGTCTTTTACATGTACGTTCTTATTCATTTTAATCCTTAGCACCATTGTGGCCAAAATTATCGTACAGGTTACGAAGAGTTGCACAAATGTATGATTTAAAGTAACTCTAAAATTTCCTATGAATTTAGAGAAACGATTAACTATTTTTACAAAAATGTCAATTCAGATATTTATGAAGTAAGATGCCAATGCTAACTTATATACATTGGTGTGGGAAAAAAATAAGTGAAATTTGAATTAAAGAATACGTAAGAGTTTCCATAAGGAAACGATTCATCTGTGTCAGTTTTGCCTAAACATTTCATGGAATGAAGTACACCATAAACAATGGACATATACTACATAAGGATGCTTCGCCAATTGAAAGAAATATTTATGAATCATTTGCCTCCCGTACCTAAAGGGCATAATCGTGGGACGTTAAACTGAAAGATTTCATTTCATTTTACGAATCATACTTCATCAGGATTAAGGACTGAAATTAAACTACGATAGAGGCATACTGGGTAAACAGTGGGACTGTATATAATAAACTATCAGATTAAAAATAATTAAAGAAAATAAATAAGCACAAAGAAAGTAGGTAAAGAAATGAAAACTGTACGTAAGTCTTAGTATAGGAATTCTTCCACACATCCAATTGTAGCAGATTAATCTTGCAAATTGGCTACACTATTTCCAATATAAAGAATTAATGTGAAATTGTGAGTGTTATATATGTTTAAAAAGTTATAATAATATTGCTTTTTAATATTCAACAAAATACAGCATATGAGGAAAGAAACGTACTCTTCTGACCAGTTCAAAAATGTCTACAGATTTATGGAAATACGTTATTAAGAAGATCAAAAATATGAGTCCAATTGACAATTGACCATCATCTAATAAATTTATACTTTGATGAAAGACTTCAGTACCTTTGAAACCTAAAATTTATATGTATCAAAATAAAAGTGACTATGTTTTGTGATTTCATAGGTCTTGAACCAACCGATTTCGATCAAATTTTCAACATGGATGAGGTTCCGGCCTGGAATTGTTTTCATAATTTCACTTTGATGGTGCAATTTAGGGGAGGGGGAGGGAGAAATATTTAAAAATGACCGAAAATGACCAATATTAGTGTCGAATCCATAGTTTTCGGGGTCACTTAAATTAACGGTAACACTTTCGATGCCGTTTAAATTCAGATTCAACCCGAAACTTGGGGGGAGGGAGAGGCGAGAGATATATAAAAAATGATTGAAAATGACCGATATTAGTGTCGAATCCGTAGTTTTCTGGAACACTGAGACGAACAGTGACACTTTCAATGCAGCTTAAATCTAAATTTAGCCCTTTATGTCCAAATAAAACGTATTTTTCGCGTTCGAAGAACGGGTATTCTGCTAGTTATTAATAAAGTAATAAAATAAGCATGTAAGCTAAAGTAACGTATTAAATTTTTATATACGAGTGCGGTTAATGAGAATAAAACTGTTAAAATATATATATAACCTAAGTGGTTTTGAAACTCAGAGGTTTAAGAGAGGTATTTTAGTGTAAAAATAGCCAATCAAATTTAAAGTGTTATCAAAAACATAGTTTTAAGAACAATGTTTTGTGGAAAAATACACAAATTTAAGTGTTCTTGAAAACAAAGTTTTATGGAAAATATATGGTCTATCTAAAATAGAAGGAAAACTAGAAAACTATTACTAGTTATTGGTAAATTGTTACAAGAGATTTTATTGTAGCACTGTAATACTAGTTTCGCAACCATATTCCATTCCTTCGCTCATGGTTCATTCAAAGAATTATATCTAGTTACATAAATATTATGTTAATACATACGAGGTGTGTTCGAAAAGTATCGAACCTTATTTGTTCCCTTGTAAACCAATGAAGCGCGGGAGACTTTCTTCAATGTAGATATAGAGGGGACACTCACAGTGTAGATATAGAGGGGACACCCACAGTGTAGATATAGAGTGGACACCCACAGTGTAGATATAGAGGGGACACCCATGCGCAGTCCTGAAAATTTTCCAGCCCACAGAAAGCGTCAGTCACCGAGTAGAGCAGCGATATTGAACCCAATTTTGCCAAAAGCTTGGCCATACCCAAGCGGAAACCATTCAATCGGTTGGATACATTCAATTTTGAACGAGAATTTGGGCATGAGAAGAGTGTCCTCGAAATTCGATTCAGGCTTTCATCGCCAAACACAACATTCGTGTTTGTCGTTAGACTCCCTACTCACCAGACATGGCTCCGTATGACTTTTGGTTATTTCCTAATCTGACAATGCCACTAAAAGGGACCAGATTTGAGTCAAGAGAAAATATCATGCGGAATTCGAAGTCACGGTTGCTCACCATTCCAACACTTGTGTTCCAGAAGCGTTTCCAAGAATGGCGGGAGCGCTGGGAGAAGTGTATGCATTATCAAGGAAACTACTTTCAAGGGGATTAGTGTTTCGGATTTTCATATCAATAAATACTGTATATTTTTTCCAACCAAAGGTTCAATACTTTTCGAACACACCTCGTATCTTGGTGATTTACACTAGGGATGGCCAGAACAAGTTCCTGGTGGAACCGGTTTTCGGGTTTGAACGAATCCGGTTCTAGAAGATCCGGTTCCGGAACTGGTTTTTCGGATCAAGGTCTGGAACCGATTCCCAAGATCTAATTCTGGAACCGGGTTTTCGGATCCAGGTCTGGAACCGGTTCCTAAGATCCGGTTCTGGAAGCGGGTTTTCGGATCCAGGTCAGGAACCGGATCTTTGTGGCTATCCCTAATTTACACAGTTAATAATTTATGTAAAGGGGATAAATTTCCTTCGTTCTATACCCTTCGGTAGCAGTGAATAAATATAAGATTAAATCAAATGAAAGTAAATAACATGAAAAATAAATAAATTAAAAGAGATAAATAATACTTTGGGCAATAGCAGAAAGGTTATGTACAATATACAAAATAATTGCATTATATTCTTGTAACTTGCGTTTTAACTATGATAATGAGCATTAAGTCATTTAATATTAAATTATTCAGATGTATTTGAATAAAAATTAATAGGATTATGTAACACATACACTCATTTGTAGCTCGAATTTACGTCAGCTAGTTCAATTACTCTTTGGATATTAAGCAGTGATAAATCTTATACCAGTAAATTCACTGTTCTTTGTGAACTTTGCAATACCAAGAAATAAACATGTAAATGCAATGCAATTTATATCACAGATTCATAGCATGTCTAAACAGAAATAAACAATTTCACAATCGTACAATACCCTTAACCTTGATAAATCAGCATAACGTGGGACCAAATAGACGCTGAATTTGTTTCTAAATAATTGTCTTCACGCTGCTTGTATGCGAATTTACAAAATACACGAACTCCTGGAAGACGCTGAGAAGAAGATCGTGAGATATGATATCCCATGCATATTCGAGAAGCGATATTATAGACGAGGCCTTGCAGGCCACTGAAGCGGTGGTACTTATCGTGTCTGGAAGAAACGTTGCACGTTCCAGGATACATACGGCCAAGTAATGTTCTGCTGAAAAATAGTGTCCAGAGTTTTCTGAAGGAAATGTATGCTCATCTTTGCCTCTAAAATTTTCTTAATGTAGTAGTCACAATGAGATTTTCTCCAATGCCTAGAAGCCGAGATCCTGTATTGTAATCGATCTGTTGCCATTTGACCACTATGATGTACGATGGTGCATGGTAGGCGATTGCGCTTCCATGAGGAACTTGTAGGATAATACAACCGTCCACTTCACATCTTGTTAGAAGTGGTGTTTACGTGTCCATTGTATCCTGAGGCAGTTTTAGTTGTCGGTCAATGGAAGCTGACGCAAAGAGATGCGTGCCTGCAATCCAGCATTTAGTAGGCACTGTCGAACCGTTGATGCAAAGATATGTATACCCATTAATAATTTATACTGTGAACGATTCTTTACGGTCCGTCATTATCATATACGGTGTCTCTCCCCCTGCATTGTGGTTATACTGGACAATAAATCACTACCTACGATTGGTTTCTGTTTTTATTTATTTATTTATTTAACAACCACCAGATACAGTTAAGAGGTCATTTTATACTGGTTATCTAACAACAACAACAACTACAACAATAATGGAAAGGATTTGGGAAGGTGTCGGCCAGGGCCTGTTTAGTAGGTACCATCCCGGAATTTGCCTGAGGAAAACCCTGGAAAACCTCAGTCAGGATGGTCGGCAGCGGGATTCGAACCCGCGACCTCCCGAATGCGAATCCAACACTCTACCACTTGAGCTACTTCGCTCGGTTTTGTTTCTACACACGCATCATTATCTTGGTGGCATTTCTATATATGTACTATTTTCGCGATACGAAAAGCTGCTTCCTGTACACGAACATTCTACCCCGTTCAAACGAAGTCAGTCATTTACATTGTGTCCTGCTGCTGTTGATAGGTCATAGTGACACTTACTTACGGATTTTCTGCGTGCTCATTGGCATGGGACATCCGAGTTCGATTTCAAGTAGGAGTTCATGTAGTTCGGATCCCACGTTAAGCTGTAGGTCTAGATCTCATAAGCCCTCGCTGCTGAAATGGATCTAAAACCAAAATCAAATTAATACGCACTCATCTACATTGTACTACTTCAGTGCTACTTAAACCACTCTCTTGCGGTACTACTCTTTAGAACGGACCGAGGACTCCTGGCCAAACTCATCTTTTATCCCGATAAAATTTAAATAGTTCGTATTGCTCGTACAAAGCCAGTGAGTTTGGTTGCATTCCCGTAATTTTTTCTTGGGGTATTTTCCTGGGTTGATATTTTGACAAACATCACTGTAATATTTAAGGATAACTTGAGGGACTAACTTCGTAGCAAATACAGAATAAAATTTGACCAAAAAGAGATGAAAATAGATCTCGTACCACTTTTCGACATACGTAAAGTTAAAGTCGTCTTTGTATTCTTTAATATTCCTTTTACTTTCACATTTGTTTCTAAAGATATTAAAGGCAACTAGTACTTTTGTAGAATAACTGTTTACTTCAAATGTTAAAGAAATACTCCCGAAGTTCGATTTTAAAAATTTGTAATCATGACAAGAATAAACAGGTATTCTTTAGGCAAGAGCTTAAAAGTTTTAGTGGGAGGTATGCAAAATTGACCTATTAGCCTTCTCCTCCCTTTACATGGTAGTGAAACAGAAATTTTCTCCGAAATTCGGTGTTGCCAACATAATTCGAACTGGACGACAGTTCTCTGCAAAAATAGAGGGGGGAGGGAGTGAGTAAAAGTTGATCTTCTCCGTCACACGAGAAAGGAATGAAATGTCTTAAATGTTTTGGTGAAGAAAAGTGTAGTCTGGAAACTCCGACTGTTTAGTGTTGGTTTGTTATTTGCCACTTTCAACCTGCTTTCAACAGAATATTTCTTCTTCTGTTGAGAAGAAACGACCCATGTATGCAGGGAAGTTGGTCAGTGTTTGTTTATTTCCCCCTTCTTTATAGAAAGAAAAAAAGAAAGAACCCACATGCGTAAGTCATTAATCACAGTGTAACCAAAACTATGACAACGTCGTTGGACACACATTAAGTTTTAATGTCACTTGCAAGAGGATACGACTGTTCCCACAGTTCCGATCACCACTCACTAAGACTTTTAAGCTATTGCCTAAAGAATAATTGAGAATGTTTTGTGACACTGGTTGCTATTTGCTGATGCTTTAAACTAATTATGTATTCTTTCCAGGGTCCGATGGGTTTACGCGGAGAACCTGGTCGAGCTGGGGAGCCAGGAAAGCCTGGCTCCATGGTAAGATGTGCAACTCATTTAAGAAGTTTTTTTCACATTCCTCTAACACCCAGCTTCTTATCTAACATCACTTAGTTGCCAAGTAGTATTTGCTTCTTATTAGCTAATCTGTCATCTTTTAAATGGGTCATATGTGCAAATAGTTAAAGGTAATTTTGATATTGTGTCATTAAAAATTTTGTTTTTATTAAATCAAGTTCAATCATGTGAGTTGTAATTTTATAATTATGAATCGTCCATACGATACAGCTAGATTGGAAAGGCTTTGTGCATATGACCCAGATATTCCCCTCCAAGAACGTAGCTTTTATTATTTTTTTTATTTAGCTTTGGGGTTGTCGTCCTAATTCGTTTTAGCCTTTATTTTCTTATGCTGCCATCATCGTGTCATTATTAGCTTCAACTAACCTAGCATATAAAGCCTGTGCATTGTTGTTTCATAATGCAACTGACTTTTTAATGTGGGTTTTTTCTGTTGTGCAATCTGATTTTGGTTTTATATTTTCCAGGGCCCCAATGGGCTTGATGGGATAAAGGTAGGTTACTTTCCTAAGTCTTAAAAAAAAAAGTAGCTGCACATTAGGATTTGTTTGGTTGTGTCAGTAGTGGTAATTGTTTTTTTTTTTAATTATTTTCAAAATTTGCTTTTAGTATACTTTAATCGCTTATCTAAGTAGGCATAGTAATATTTATGTATTGCTTCTAAATTTGCTTTTTAAAATATATTTTTCTTTTCTAATTAAAGATTACAACTTACTTTCCTTCTTGGTTTAAATAGAATCTTTCATTTGTACCTAGCTTATGAGAACAGACAAAAGAAACGTACTTAAAATATCATCATATGAATAGTATATAGCATTACGTATTTTTTGCAATGATTTTTTTTTGAATGAGTTAATCGAGAATTTTCCATGGAGTCAAAAGATGATGAAATCTTTATTTGAATTCCTTTCTTATAGATCGATTGATTTTTAAATACGTTGATTGTTACAATCTTATTGAATGCAGGTATATAAGCCTAATCTTTCCTAACTATATATAAAACTACATGAACTGACATGAAATAAGGAGGTACTTCCTGTTGACATGAAAATGTGAAATTTGGCATGAATGTAGCTTTCCTGGACTAACCCACAAGAAAACTACCAAAAGTGAATATTTTTAATTTTTTAAGGGGTCTAAAGAGAGAATGAAGAAATTCCCCATGTTATTTAAATGCGCCTTTTTGGGACCCATAATTTCATGTTTTAGGTGCCTGGAATTAGAATAAAAACTTGAAATTCGATATGCTTGTACTTTCTCGTTAGCATTACCTAAGAAAATAACCAAAAATAAAAAATTCCAACTTTAGAGTGGTTGTATAGGGAATTGAAAAAATCTTTCCCATGTTATTTATATGGGACTTCTTCTACACTCCAAAATGTTTAGACGCTTCCGGCAGGATTAGTACGATGAAATTTGGCATGATTGTAGCCTTACGGTACTAACCCACAGGAAAATTGCCAAAAGTGAATATTTTTAATTTTTAAGGGGTCTAAAGGGAGGATGAAGAAATTCCCCATGTTATTTAAATGCGCATTTTTTGGACCCATAATTTCATGTTTTAGGTACTTGGAATTAGAATAAAAACTTGAAATTCGATATGTTTGTACTTTCTCGTTAGCATTACCTAAGAAAATAACCAAAAATAAAAATTTCCAACTTTAGAGTGGTTGTATAGGGAATTGAAAAAATCTTTCCCATGTTATTTATATGGGACTTCCTCTACACTCCAAAATGTTTAGGCACTTCTGGCAGGATTAGAACGATGAAATTTGGCATGATTGTAGCCTTACGGTACTAACCCACAGCAAAATTGCCAAGAGTGAATATTTTTAGTTCTTAAGAGGTCTAAAGGGGGATGAAGGAACTCTCATGTTATTTAAATGGGTGTTTTCTTGGGATACAAAATATTATACTTAGATAGTTGAAATATGAAAAGAAACTTGAAATTCCGTATAATTGCCTGTTTAAAAGGTACGAGGCCGTAGGCTAAGCAAACGTGGGGATCAATGGGCGAAGTCCCCAGCTGGGCCAATTCAGGAAATGTTAAGAGCAAATGCACGAAATTCACTATTGATGCAAAGGTTGATGCATAAGAGACGCAAGGACATTGACCGAGCAAACATGGAGGTCTGGTGGCCCCCAACTAACCGAAGGCTAGTTTACTAATAAAACGTTAATGATAATATGAGATGTAACCCAGATAAGCCTGATTAATTTTATTCGGTTTTATTACAATTGCTTTCCTGTAATTTATTTCATCTTGCTTCAGATCAGTGGTAAATATTTTAATAATTTTAACACACTTTACCCCTTGCTAATAGTTTTGTTTCACTTGGTAAAAATGCATACACTCACGCATTCTCTTTAAAGTAAGATTAATTACTAATTACTTGCTTGATACATAAACTATGATATTTAATATTATTTTCGTTCAAGAATATTTTAGAGTATACTTGAAGAATCAAACTGTAGTTGATAAAGGTATAGATCTTCCATTTCATTTAAAAAAAAAGAATTTTGAAATAACATTTCATCGGTTGATTGAAACTCTTTGTCTATCTGAAAATCGACAAAAGTGAAAAAAAAGTCTTAAAATTTTACATAGTCTAATGATACGAAAACAAATAGTAATTCTTAGAGTAATTACAAGGTATAATCAAAAAATATAGTAAATGATTTTTTTTAGCAGCAACTGCTGACGCAATAACCAGTGTTGCCAACAAGTTGGTACAAAAAGTCGCTAAATGGCAAATGAAATGACTCCAATTTTGGGTGAAAAGTCGCTAAATAATTATTCGTGGAATTCTCTCTCTCTATATATATATATATATATATATATATATATATATATATATACTTTACGATCAATTTCACATCAGCAAAATCAAAAATGAGTTTAGAAAAACGAACACAATTAAAGTCTACAAAGAACAAATCTTACACTTACTTCACTTTTGCTCACACTTTTACAAATAATCAGCTTTCTATGAGTAACGTATTATTTGTACCTTTAACCGGAAGCTCTGCAATGGAGTTATTAGAGGGCAAGAGATAAACAGCAATCAAAGCGAGAATATGCAGATAAATGCTACGTACTTTCCCAGCTCGTCAGCACTTCCGCAGATTCAAAAAAGCAAAAGAAAAATAAGCATGATACATCTGAACTGATTCGAACTAATAGCACTTGATTACAGGTCAAGTTGTTCGCAGCACAAAAGTCACTAGATTTGTAAGTAAATCGCCACACCAAAAAAGTCGCTAATCGGAAAAATTATTTTTTGACTCTTTCCTGAAAGTCGAATCCTTAGATTTAGCGACCTTTCCCCCAAATTGGCAACACTGGCTATAACCATTTGATATAATTTGTCCGATAGCCTGATCCGTTGAGACAGGTAACGTCAAGTTGTAACACGTTCTGACTTGTCAGTCAGCGTCCAGAACCGCTAGAGTGAAGCTGTGTTTTTACCCTGTCGGTCGCGCATCATGGATTTGAACAACGCGTGAACATTAAGTGAACTTTAATGTGAACTTTAATGCAAAAAAAAGTGCCATACAAACTCATGAAATGTTGAAATTTTTGTATGGCGATAATGCTATAACTCTGAGTGATTTGAAAGTGGAAATGAGACGGTAGAAGACGAGCAACGTTTGGGACGTTCATTAACCCCAAAACTGGAAGAAAATGTGCGCAAAGTGGCAAAGATTGTTCGTTCAACTATTCGAGAGCTTTCTGAAGAGCTAATCATTTCGTACGGGTACGTGCAAAGCATTTTAACCATCGATTTAGAAATGAAAAGGGTAAGTGCGAAATTCGTTCCCCGACTTCCGACTGACGAACAGGAATTTTTGCCCGAAAAAATATTCCTGTCTGTCCATATCCACCATACTCTCCAGATATAACATGACGCAACTTCCAGCTCTTCCCAAAAATTAAAACCGTGATTAAAAGCAAGCGTTTGGACACCATTCCTGACATTGAGTGGGCCACGACATAGCAGCTGAATGCCCTTCAAGAAATTCTTTCAGTCATGGATTCAAGATGTGAGTGGAATATGTGGATTGCTAGTCAAGGACAGTACTTTGAAGGAAATTAAATTAAATTCCATGTAAGCTTATTACTTTGTTTCTAATAAAATTATTCACCGTACTTTTTATCAAATTCCATGTAAGCTTATTACTTTGTTTCTAATAAAATTATTCACCGTACTTTTTATCAAATTCCATGTAAGCTTATTACTTTGTTTCTAATAAAATTATTCACCGTACTTTTTATCAAATTCCATGTAAGCTTATTACTTTGTTTCTAATAAAATTATTCACCGTATTTTTTTATCAAATTCCATGTAAGCTTATTACTTTGTTTCTAATAAAATTATTCACCGTACTTTTTATCAAATTCCATGTAAGCTTATTACTTTGTTTCTAATAAAATTATTCATCGTATTTTTTCATCACACCTCGTGTTCTTTAATCAAGAAAAAAATATAACAAATTATACTTTACACATTTATCATCTCATCATTGTCACGTTACCATCAACATCGACAGCTAAGTTTCTATAATTATTAAAACAAAGATGAACAAAAGCAATATTTTCCATTTAACTGTTGAAAATGACGTATGTTTAAATAGATCACGGGTTCCATTAAAACCCCATAGTTCATTTAATTTCGTTTGTGAATTGGAAGCGTTTTCTTTGTCGTAATATGTTAATTGTGATATTGTATCCTAATGTGAAACATATTTGTTTAGCTTAAACAACTTCAGCGATAAAAATATCGTGCTGAAATTTCTATATAAAAAAAATGTATACTATAAAATAAATTCTTTAGAAATCATACACTTGATGTTAGTTTTACGGTTCAAAACAATCGATATTTCATTTAGAAACCATACACGTGATGTTAGTTTTACGGTTCAAAACAATCGACATTTCATTTACATTTTCAAAGTTAAATCTTCACAAAGTAAAAAATATGTAGAAACAAATCATGTACTAAACAAACCTTTATTCTATATGCAACTTTAATCAACGAGCGTGATAATTTAAAATGCAATTCTAGCATTTGTTTTAGTATTATAGATTAATCCAGCCATCTTCTTATGTTAGTTTCTCTTGATAGAGATCACTAGATGAAATAATAGAAGTAGGTTGGATTAGACAACATTTTGTTCTAATACGTTTTATCTCTAGTAAATAGTTTCTTGGGATTATTTCTTGTGATCAGGAGCTTCAAATTTTCACGGATTATCGGAGATATTTAGAACTAGTTACTCTGATGTTACCGAATTTCTGATTTTCTTCGTATTCGGAATGGAGTTTGTCTTCAAACAAACTAATTTCTTTAACAACGAAAAGAATAGTGTTTCAAATAGTTTATTCCCTTAATCTTAAGATCCTATCAAGATCCTAAGACAAATATTTGGACCCAAGAGAAACAGGAATGGCGGAAACTTCATAACAAGGAACTACATAATTTTTATCGTTTACCAAACACTGTTAGAATCATTAAGTCTAGGAGGCTTAGATGGGCAGATCATGTAGTCAGAATGGAAGAAAGTAGGAATGCTTTCAAAGCTTTATCTGAAAATCCAATCAGAAAACGACCATTAGGAAGACCTAGGCGCAGATGAGAGGACAATATTAAGGTGGATTTCGCAGAAATAGGAATACAAAGTAAAAACTGGATCCAGTTGGCTAAGGATAGAAGTCAGTGGAGAGCTTTCGTGAACGCGGCATTGGATCTCCTGTTTCCATAGGCCATAGAATTAAAGTGTGTTAGTTATTCCTTTAATATTGAAATTCTTCAAAATACGTCCATTCATCTTAAAATGTGATTCATGTTTCCGGATATTCCGTGGTACTGTGTGAGTGGCCCATTGATAGTCAAGTAGCTACGTTAGGCATAGTTACATAGCCAGACAATAATCTAGTTTATAGTTAATTAGCTACATAGTTAGAGATTAGCAGTATACGTGTAATTCCGGAAATTTATTAGGAATTTTAATATTTAATTCAAACTCTTATACTAGAAATGATAGAAGTATCTACATCTGTTATATTGTCTGTTCTACCTCAAGTAATGTTTCGCCTTTTCTGTGAGCTTGGCACTTCTAATATTTATGTTGCAGGTAGTTGATATTCGTAAGTACTTAAGCTCTTCTTTTTCTTACTAATCCAACATCTTTCCAGTTTCTCTTTTTCGCATGCACTTGTATTAATAAACTTTACAGTCATGTAATGTTTAGCACAAAGTTTTTGTAATGACAAACTTTCTGTATCTCCAACTCATTACTTTGTTAACATGAAAGATACAGCATGTTCGTTTTCATTTTTTTGATTAAAATTCAGTTTTATTAACAACGCTGCCTGTTGCACTAATAGTGGAGCTTTGAAATGGAAAACTGAAAAGTATAAAGCCATATTAAACGATTACGTGATCATACATACTATAGACATATAATAAATGTAATTTAAAACACAGGGAATTATTACACGAACTGTTCTCATATCGGCAATATTTAAAAAATATATATATTAAACTGCAAGGTTTATATATTTGTGGAAAATTATTTTGACAATGATATGTCGGAAACCTAGAAAGATGTCGTTTTCACTTTTCGATTGCAAATTTTGTGTAGATTGTTCAGTTCTAATTGAATATTTAAAACCAATGACCGTCATTTGATTTATTACACTTTTTTTAGGGGTACACTGGAAGTATTGAAATTTTGAAAACTAAAACATCATATCCTAGGAATTATACATTCCAACACCACACATTTTATGCGGAGTTAGTATTATCTCTACGGCGTTTGTTTCATGACCAAATGATAATGAAAAACGAAGGATAATCATTTCTCCAGTCTAAGATGAATCTTTATTGTTTGGAGTGTTTTGCCCAATGAACACCATATATCACTGACATTATTATTAATTGTGTGTGCGTAATGTACTTGTTTCATACATACTGCATGTAAGAAGAAAGAAAACACTGATCATACATGAATTAGAAACTCCAACCGGAAGTAGGCTCAAATCTTGCAAACGGTGTGAGATATTGAAAAGATAATCGAAAAAAATCTCCCCTTTATGATACTTCTTGCCGATTTTTATCAAGACGTCCTTCATTTGCGTATGTAAGGGGCATATACAGATGTTATGTGGAATGACAAGGAGATTCATGTTCATATGTGAATGATGCACTGTATAGAGAGTGCAGGTTCAGCTAGTATATAAAGTAAAACTAATTTCCATTATCAAAGAAACGTTACTACTCTGTAAGATATTTTCAGAAATGTAAGTTTGTTGTTTTACTCGAGTACACTTGCGAATTTTGTACGGTTTCTGATTTTGAAGTTCCTTGAGAGCAGTATTTCACTCGCACAGATATAAGAACACCATGGGTATGGGTTTTCTCGGGGTTCTCGTGTTTCCTCCCACCTTTATTCCACCATTTCATTCATTCTCATAATTACGTATGTCCTTTCAGAAGTAAGTTTTCATCCACTTTGTAACGTGTGCAAAAGAAAACTGATATTTGAAGAAGGCTTGCTTTTCTAAGTTTTCCATTTTACTCCAGTTGATTTAATTCTGTGTACAAATATTTTTGATAGTATTAAAAGACCACTTTTAACATAGTAATTCTAAGGGATTTATGTTGTATTATTGTAACTCTATGTACTTATTTTTTTTTTTTTCGATTTATATATGTGTAACTGCCAAAATCAAAGGAATATGATAATTTTGTTGAAAACAATTACCATCACGTTTATTTCATGTATATTATTATAATACATTGAAAATTTTATTTGTAGTTTAGATAACGATAGAAGTTGTAATTATCTAATTGTTTAATATTGTTCAGATTTGTCATATGGAAGCAGGGACATAACAAGTTATCATTCCTTTAGAAATTGGTTATGTGTATAGATGAAATTGTCATCTCTGAAAACAGTAATAGCCAATATTAGTATCAGTAATAGTAGTTCTGTAATTTGATGTGTGTTGTGAATGGTATTAAAACAAAAATTATATGATCATTTCTTTAAAAAAATCGAATCAGGAAGTATGCATATTAAAATTTAGATACTATCGATTTCGCTTCTTAAATGTTCAATATTTCCAATCATCAGCATATTTTGGTATCAACCATTATCATGAAACAAGTGAAACAAGTGAACTTTATAAGTTCATAGCTCCATTACTATGAGACCTATCGTAGTCGGGTCAAGACATCACTGAGGAACTGGTATGTGAACTATCCAAATATCTACCTTTCAGAACATCTGGTACTTGCACAATCATTTTTAGAGAGGCTGTTTGGGAGTACTTGATCACTCTCCACCTACGTGTGTAAACATTGGTGTGCAAGTACTGGAGCATTCTTAAACATGGATATTTGGATAGTTCATATACAAGTTTTTCAGTGATGTCTTGACTCGACTACAATAGGACCCATAATAGTGGAACTATGGACTCTTAAAGTTTACTTGTTTCACGTTTTTGGCACCCTATAACATCGAAACTATCCACTTTTGGGCACAGGTCCAATGCACTTCTTTTCTTCTTTTGATGTAAGAAATCTGTTCCCAAAATATTGTGATACATTTGAAAACACTCTGTATAATTTTGAAATATTGAATTTTAGTCTTTTGTTTAATTGGAATCGCAATTATATATTATATTATACTAATATTATTATTTTGTTTCTGAACAGGGAGCTCAAGGGGAACCTGGCAGAAAAGGTGAAAGGGGAGATCCTGGCTTACCTGTATGTATACGTTTCTCAGTATTCTACAAATCATTTTAAAGTTGTTTTTTTTTTTTTTTCACACTATTGTACCACATGCATGATATGTTTCGTTTTAAAATGAGAAATTTATTGTTTTTATTTCCTGAATGAGAACAGTTTTCATGTTGTTTGGAACTAAAATATTGAGTTGCTGGTACATTTTAAGATATAGTGCCAAAAAAATAAGTTTGTTTTCAATATTAGCTTTATTTAACCTGTTTTCTGTTCTCCACGAAGACACTAAGAACATATTGTAATCATTTAATGATTAATTTTATTTAATTTTTCATTGCTTTTTTGGTCAATTCGCACCTTTATTTTAATTACTTTGACTTTGAGGTGATTTGGTTTGATTTACAATTTGTTTTTACTTATACCTATTGTATGTTTTAGTCTTTTGTTTTTAAATCTAACCTTAAATTGTTTCCTTTGGTATTTTAGGGTACAGATGGGATCCCTGGTGCAGAGGTAGCCCCATATTTCATACTCACCTCTACTTTTCCTTCTCCTATTTTTTTTCTTTCACTATATCTATCGAATATTTTGCTTGGTTTCTGCATTCTTATTGTTATATGGTCGTATTATGAGATTACGTTGTTGTACACTTACTATTAATTGCATTCTTGCAATAGAAAGTATGTCACAGTAAAATTATATGTGATAATAGTGGAAATTGTGAATATAATAAAACATATATGACATTTTGAAAGACAATCACTAAGATTATTAACTAAATTTAATGAACAAAGTTTATTGTATAAAAAAAAAACGGAAAATTTCGAAAATCAAATAATTTCATGAAAACAATTTTTTTAAAAATATTTATCTTATTTAATAGTAAAAATAATGCCATTTTAGAATACATAGAGTACAATTTTAGTAACCGGTGGTCACTGGATAACTGGCCACTGGTTACTATTTGGTACCAAAAGATCACCATCCTCTTAGGAATTGATCAACACGAATATCATATCTCGACGATTTACCGTTCCCGAGATATTGGCCAAAAAAATCTGATTTCGGGAGATTTAAGGAGCCATATCTCGGGAACCTTAAGTCATAGAGAGATCATATTGGTATTGATCTATACCTAAGAGGATGGTGATCAATTTGGTACTCAATAGTAACCAGTGGCCAGTTAGCCAGTGACCACCGGTTACTAAAATTGTACTCTATGTATTCTAAAATGGCATTATTTTTACTATTAAATAAGATAAATATTTTTAAAAAATGTGTTCATGAAATTATTTAATTTTCAATATTTCCTGGTTTTTTCAATCACCCTGTGTTTTACAGTCGCGCTACAATATTCGAATCATAAATTAATGGTTTGAAGTACGTTCTAACTCGAAGTGAGAAATCTTATTGTTCTTCAATAACTTTTAAATTTCAAAAGTAAACGCGATGTGTTTCCTTATTCATAAATAATTTTGGAATAAATTATACAGATTAGAAAAAGTAGTTATACTTCACTAGGATTGAGAGTAAAACATCAGATTTACATAATGGATTGTTACCATAGTTTCAGTTATAAATTCACTATCTTCAAAATCATAAATATAAAATATCTCAATGTAATAATCTTGGGTCTTTAATAATGCAAGCGGTCCCGGGTTCGAATCCCGGTGAAGAGCACAAAAGTATTTCACAGTCACTCACCTTTATTAATCATTTGTCTTCGTTAGCTTAAATGGCATAATCTTGGAACGTTAAACTAAACAAAAAAGTAATAAAAAGGAAGGGAGCATAATGTTTTCTACGATAGAGTTTACCTCTGGTGTAGAATACCCTGGTACAATTTCAAATTATATGAATTTGTGATGGACAATATATTGTCCGTAATTTCTCATTCAACGAACTTTTTAACAATCATTCACTTTCATAATGATCCTTCTTTAGCCTAAAGCAGAGTTTCTCAACCTGGAGGTCGCGAAGATAAACGTAAGAGATAAATATAATTAGAATCTAATACCGGAAAACATTTTTAAATATTATTTTGAATTTTGTTCTGAAAGGCATATTTTGATTTTTATACATACTGTTAAGAACATCAAAAAATAAATCTACTAAACACTTTCAACAGGTGCAGAGTTGTTTAAAAATAAATTTGAATGAAAGAGATACGATATGAAACTAATGAGAACTGCATATTGAAATACCAGAAAAATACAAATGCAACTAAACCTGCATATTGAAATACAATTAAAATTGAAAGCTAATGAGATAACCTGAGCATGGTGTGATTTCACTAGTGCGGCAATATCTGGTTCAATCTTCGTGACGCACATTATCAAGTTATTTTCAACTGATAAGCGATTTTTTGTCTTTGTTTTAATGCTTACCATGGAAGAAAAAACAATTCCAGCCAATGACATTCATTTTGAAACAGTATGACGAATCGGATTCGATAATTGTAATATATTTGAACTGCCTAAATTAGCTTTTAATCCATTCGCTTTTAATCCATTCTTATTTGATGTGGAGAAGTTACTGTATCCACTATATACAAGAAATTGATTCTACTATTCTAGAAATAGATGAATATCGTGATATCTCCGAAATAGGTATATTAAAAACCCCACACAAGCTTATTACAAACCTGAAATGATAAGGGGGGCGCTGGCAAAAGGATGTGATAAAATGGGGTCGTGATAGTAATTAGGTTGAGAACCACTGGGCTAAAGGGCAAAACTTGCGATATAAAACTACAATTTTTATTTCATAGATTTGCTAATATTATCCTTATCCAAAATAAGAACATATTAAAATTTACTGTATTACATTGTGTTACCATAGGAGTTCATAATACAATAAACAGGACAAGTTATACTTTCTTCAATAATAATAACCATAATAATAAAAGTTAATTACTATGTGTATATCATTGTAATTATGATTTTCAAGATATAGAGAAGGTTTCTATGCAAAATATTGAATTATATCGGGAATAATATACGGGGTGTTACAGAAATTTGTCAATATTTTGGAAATAAGATTCCTCACATCAAATAAGAAAAAAGTTCATATGGATCTGTGGTCGGAAGTGCATAATTTCGTAGTTAAAGGGTGCCGAAAACGTAAAAAAAACTTTAAAGGTCCATAGTTCCACTACTATAGGATCGATCGTAGTCGGGTCAAGACATCACTGAGGAACTGGTATGTAAACTATCCAAATATCTATCTTTCAGAATCTCCGGTACTTTGCAAGATCACTTTTAGAGAGGCTATTTGGGAGTACTTGATCACTCTCTACCTACCTCTCTAAAACTCAGTATGCAAGTACTAGAGCATTCTTAAACATGAATATTTGGATAGTTCCCATAGCAGTTTCTCAGTGATGTCTTGACCTGACTACGATAGATCCCATAGTAGTGGAGCTGGGCACCCTATAACTCCGAAACTATCCACATTTGAGCACAGGTCCATCTGAACTATTTCCTATGTTTATGTGAGGAATCTGTGCCCAAAATGTTGTGAGACATTTTTTTTGTAACACTCTGTATACATCATTGTAGAGGCCTGATAAAAGAAAAAGATCCAAAGTAAATTTGAAACAGTATGGCCATTATAATCAAAGGTGTTTTACAGGGTAATGCATGAAATTTCTATACCACTTCCCATAAAACGTGTAGCTATATTCTTACATAAATCTCAAATTTGCAAAGTGGATCAGTAAAATGTAATCCGAAGTTTTATGTTCCAGAATTATGACCTCTAGGTTACAGGTGACAACCAACGACAAACATAAATAAAGCTCGTGATGAAACATTAATGAAATTATTTCAAATTGGGAGCAAGTGCAGATATTAAAAAATAAATAAATAAATAAAAACTCGCACAGAACATGGGTGTTAGATTAAGAGTCTGACATACTAAAAATAATACAAAATTTACCGTTTTTTTCTTTTGCTTGTTTTCCATAACTGAAAAGAGATAATGAAATGCAACTTACCACAGTCATAGATAATGTTATTCTACAACAGGAAATATGAACCTGAAGAATTTTCAGTGGATGAAAAGATTCAACGTATTTCAATCAAAAAGTTTCTTGTACGCCGCATATCTGGAGAACTACATACAGTGTACCAAACACAAACTCTATCACTTAAATCAGTATGATGTGTTTATTCCGTAAAAAACATGAAAACTCGATTTAGGGGCCGTTCAAAATTTGTGTGGTCCCTGATCCAAGATCAAAAGCATAGTTTTTCAAACAACACAAGTTTGTAAGAGACACGTACTGAAGATGGGAAGAATTTTCACTGAAAAGTTGCGCTTGGATTGCTATATGGATGGTTATTTGAGTATTCAGCTATTGTTATGATATTATATTTCATAATATACCATCCTTATGATATATTGTTATTTACTAATTAAAAGGCAAATAATTATGACCTTCTTGATTACTTTTTGGATCAAAACATCCAATATATTTCAACATAAAATATTCTTGTAGACCTTATATCTAGAGAACTACATACAGTGTAGCCAAACCCAAATTATCAGTTAACTCAGTATGATATGGTTATTTCGTAGAAAATACGAAAACTCGATTTAGGGGCCGTTCAAAAATTTTGTTGCCCCTGATCCAGAAATTAATTATTGGCAAAGATCGCAATCTTTTGATCCATTTTTTGGGGTCATTCCTAAAATTCTTGTTAAGTACTTTCACAATACGACCTCTCTCGTTGCATGCTTGCACGAACTAAAATTATTGAATATTATAGCGTCTTAGGATACTGCATTCCTTCTGCTTATACATCTGTATCACATAATCTGTTTTTCTCTTTCGTAGAGAGTAAGAAATATTGATACTATTTAAACGCCATGTAAGATCGTAAACAGAAGGTCTTTTAAGTCTATTAATACCCTTTAAAGTTAACTAGAAAATGGCTAATGAATTGTGGAGTTAGACATATGTTCCTAGTAGATTTAATTATTAATAATTAGAAATTATATTTCTTATCATAATTTGGAATGTTGGCAGTAATTATGTGTCATAACCATAGATTTCTTATATGATAGATATTAAAAGTTTTCATCCTTGGATTAAGTATTAGTTATATAGTTATCTAGAAAAATTGAAATTATAAAATTGCTTTTAAGCAGTAAACAATTAACATTTTTATCCTTGATGATTATAATGGTTTTAGATAAAATATTGACTAACTCATCATGCTGCCGTAGTTTAATTTTAGAAACATTTATAATGTTTGTTATAATATTTATTTATATTATTTTCCGTAAGCATTAAATTACATTTTAAGTAAATGCATTACAAACGGTACTCAAGGCTTCGTTTTTAACTTTATGTATATAATTTTGTTTCCGTAGGGTCCGAAGGGAGAGAAAGGTGCAAAAGGAGATCCTGTACGTATTCAATTTGTTTGAAATAAATTAGGTATTTTAGTGATATTTTTTTAGATAATGTGCATGAGTGATTTTGCACATTTGATATATTTATAAGCAAATATTGGATCATCTTAGAATTTGTCAAACTTTCGATGTTGATAACCTTCGTTTATAACGATCTAGTCCTATGTCTTTAAAATAAAATAATTTGATCTGGGTTACATTATCTAATTTACAACACGTGAAATTGGTCAATTTTTGCAGGCACATTATTTAAACCGCAATATATGTTGGTAATTTGTTCTCGTTTATGTATCCTGCACATGAATACTCGTTCAAATTCGAATTCATTATATATATATCGAGTACTCTAAAAAAAATGGTGTCCATGAGCAACAGAGCGCTATTTTTCTGGTCAAAATGAAGTGAAAATGTTATATAATGGCATACTCTCCGGGGTCTCCTTCAGACGCTATGGGGAATCAAAATTTCACTATGTGGCAACGTAACAGATTAACTTGGAGCCATCAGCGTTGCCCTACGATTCCATCAAACAGTTACGCTAATAACTGGTGCTAATGTTAACCTCTATCGACTTGAACTGCCACTTGGAAAGAATCGATGTAACTATTTGATAGATTAGTATATCTTCTCTGTGGTTCTTTATCTTCGACGTTGCAACACAGTACAATTCGCCTCTCCAGACGAGAACCTGACAGGTATACAACTATATATATACAGGGTGTGTCAAAATAAGTGTTGCAAGCCAATATCTCGCGAACTATATATCAAATAAGAAAAATGTTAAGAGTCAATGTACAATACAGAGGGGCCTAAAAAATGAGTCAAACACGAGGTTTCCCCCGCCCCCATTTTGAGGGAAAGGGGTGTACGTGACATTTTAAAATGAGAATATATATAAAGGTACTTCAAGGAAAAGGGCAGTACTTTGCAAAATGGTAGTATGATTGATTTTAAGCCAAAACATAATATGAACATGGGTCCTACTCCCAACAGTTTGAAAGCTATAGGTCCTATAGGTTGTGAACCGTTTCTAATTTTTGGTCATTATTGCTCACCCTGTAATTATTCTACACAGATGAGACATAGCGCATTTGGACTGCCCTTTCCAACGATATGCAACACGTGGGAATGGTGTTTTCGGAACGAAAGTTATTGGGGAAAATTTAGAAATCCTTATTTTTTAAAGGAGTTCTTAAATGAATTGGATGGCAACGCTGATTCTGAAATTTCTCTTAAGAACTTCCTTCCCAAAGAAAGCACTGGCACGTGTTGCATATAATTGGAAAGGCCATTCCATAACCTTTTAAATACGCTATGTCTCAACTGTGTTGAATAAATACAGCGTAAGGACGAGCAACATAAAATCAGAAGCCATGTTAGTATTTTTTTTTGCTTAGAATTACTCATGCTATCATTTAACAAATTATTGCCCTTTTCCCCTGAAACACCATATATATATGCATACATAGTGTGCATATATATTGAGTCATTCTATTTCAAGTCAACCACTGATGAAAATTCATGGTCTCAGATCTTGATAATTTTTTGTACATTGAAAGACATGTTTGAGAATAGTTATTTCCCAAAATAAAACTTTTCCAGCCCTTATTGTTAATTAGTAATTAATTACGAAATTAGCTTCAAGATCACGACTCAGAAACATCTGATTTTGCGTTTTATTGTTTATTTCAATAATCATAAGAGCTATTAAGCTAAAAATTTGCATCCGCATGTAATTTTGCCTGTACATTTCAAAACTGCAATCAAAACTAATAAATATGGTATAGGTGTAGAGTTATAGCAGCATTTATAGTCTCAAGTTCGGGCCCCGGAATGAGCATGTGATGAAAGTTGTACTTGTGTGCAATTTTAGCACAAGGTTAAGAAATACTTATATTTCATGTGAACCAAATTTTGTTTTGGGTATTTAAACCTAAGGGTCAAAATAAAGCTTCTAATATGTGCGAGTTTACAAAAGACAACTGCGAACCAAATATTAAATGCACAGCAGTTTTATAAAGGGGCTGTGGACAATATCACATCCATTAGATATTTTTTGTATCAACAGATGTTCAGCAGCATCGCACGAATCAAGAAAATAGATTTATCACTGTGAAAACAATATTTGGAACAAGAAATAATCATGCTTTCATTCCTGACAATGAAATAACTTTAACAATTGGACCAATTTCCTCTACACCAATGGAATACCTACATACAGCCTGTGTAGACAAACAATACAAACAGAAGAGATCAGAAGTAAAAGTCTTGGATCCAAGAACATTTGTAAGTGTGTCTATGGCTGCAAATGGTGGATTGGATGGTGGTGGAATATTCTGAGGAATATCAGGACTACAACATAAAGTTGTTACACCCTGCAGGGCCCGCTTCCACTTTTCACTCTCCTAGAACCGACGATATCATATAGGTGCCAGCCGATCACATTCCTATAGACGCAACAGATCACATTTCTATCACATAGTGTATCACATGAGTCTGTTAATAAAATTAACTAGTTATTCAAGACTTCGGTAAACATTGATACATTGTACAGTGATGATGGTTAGTAGGTAAGTCAACTGTTACTTTTGCTGTAATTGTAGGCTACTGATGAAATAGTTGTAATAGAAGGTAGATGAAATAGTTGTAATAGAAGGTACACAGTATCTAGTAGCCTATATCATTACTTCAGAAACTCGTTACAAGGCAAAAGATATATTCAGATTTTTGGGGGGCCTTAGGTTCAAATACCCAAAACAAAATTTGGTTCACACGAAATATAGGTATTTATTAACTTTGTGCTAAAATTTCACACATGTACAACTTTCACCACATGCCCATTCTGGGGTCTGAACTTTAGACCATATATGTTGTTATAACTCTATACCTATACAATATTCATTAGTCTTGATTGCAGATTTAAAATCTACAGGCAAAGTTACATGAGGATGCAAATTTTTAGCTTTATAGTTCTTGTGATTATTGAAATAAACAATAAAATGCAAAATCAGACGTTTCTGAGTCGTGACCTTGAAGCTGATTACGTAATTAATTACTAATTAACTATAAGAACTGGAAAAGTTTTATTTTGGGAAATAACTATTCGCAAACATGTCTTTCAAATGTACCAAAAATTTTCAAAATCTGAGACATGTATTTTTCATCATTGGTTGATTTGAAATAGAATGACTCTATTGGTAGAAACATACTTGCCAAGGTTTCGGAAATCCTTACTCAAATTACTAATGTGAAGAGCAAGAAGCTGCTCACTTATCTTCTCGTTTTATTCTGACAATAATAGCTCTTGTTAAACTGTTTACCTTTATACATTTAAAATTCGATTATACCAACGTAATTACTAAAAGCATCCTCTCTATATTTGTAGGGAAAATATAACAGCTTCAAAAGTATCTTAGGTGGGAAATAAGTTATTAGTTAATAATTATAAAAAATCTTAAATTGTTAAGACAGATGATTCAATACTTTTTTGAATAAAAGTTTCTACAATAAACAATAGAACTGTTTCAATACGCTTATAATTATAAATCAATTGAATAATTTCAACAGTTAACTGAAGGTTTATTAAAATTAATAAACTGTTAGTGAGTATTAGCAATGAATGTTAAACCGGTTTAAAGTTTATAGAATTTCGTAAGGCCAGTCTGATATAAATAATCAAGATACTGTGTTTCTTTGAACTACATTTCAAAGAACATTGTTTACGTCCAATTTCAGCATATTGTTTTAGAGGTTGAAACTGAGAGTCATCAATACTTTGGAGAGATTGCTACAAGAAATGGTTTTGTAACCTAGGTTCAAATATTTTTGTTGAAAGAAGTAAACGGAGAATGTTTTTCATACATATTCAAGGTGACTTGATCAATTGATAATACACTTCTTGGAATAAAATCTTTCAGAATAAAATCATTTTCCAATTTGGGACAAAACGATGTGTATCAATAGAGTCAGCCATTATTTGATAAATACTGTGTTGAATATGTATGCAACTAGTATTATGTTTTGTTAAAAAGATACTCTTTTTTTAGTGTTACCGGTAAAAAATAGTTTAATTTCATGTTTAATATTGACTTTATATCCTGCAATTTTCTCCAAAGCGTTGATTAGTTTAACTAGTGTCAATAATGTTAAATTTTCTAATTAAATATTCCTTTATTTATATGAATATACAAATATAAGGAAGGAGCCAACGTGAGTAATCAAATAACAGTTTTGCGTGTTATATGTTGTAGAATACATTGTAAGTATGTATATTAATCTTAAAGGGGCCATCTGGTAAGAGAGGCAGGAAAGGAGACAAAGGTGACAAAGGAGATCAGGGAGTACCAGGTCTTGACGCTCCCTGTCCACTAGGACCTGATGGACTACCTCTTCCAGGCTGTGGATGGAGACCTCCGAAGGTAAACTTTTACTTTACATACCCCGGCATACCCGTTATGGAGTTGAAGTTCGTGACATTAGTAAATATGCTATGCTCAGAACAGTCGTAAAATATATTTAATAAATTTATTTTGATTCAGTGTGAACAATTATCATTCAATATTTCGTAATATATCAAATAAAATTACATTCATATATAGAGCAATAATATGATCATATTTTCGTCCATACAGTTGTTCATCAATATGGTAATTGCCTTTAAATTCACAGTTGTTCATCAATGTGGTAATTGCCTTTAAATTCTCAGTTGTTGATCAATGTGCTAATTGCTTTTGAATTCACAGTTTTTGATCAATATGGTAATTGCCTTTGAATTCACAGTTATTTATCAATATGGTAATTGCCTTTGAATTCACAGTTGTTCATCAATATGGTAATTGCCTTTGAATTCAGTTGTTCTTCAATATGGTAATTACCTTTGAATTCACAGTTATTCACCAATATGGTAATTGCTTTCGAATTTACAGGTGTTCGTCAATTGCCTTTGAATTCACCTGAGTAACTAACGAGGAAACAATTCTCTTCAGTTAAATTTATAATATGTTATTTCGATTCCACTGGTAACCATTTTTCGTTCTGAATTGAGTACGGAATTGCTACAAAATTAATATTGTATTTGCGGATCGATTTTTTAGAAACTACATGATGCCAGTTAGAGCACAATGTTAATATTTAGATATATATAAAATATCTATTTGAGACTTCAAGACTTTTATTTATTTATTTATTTATTTACTATTATTTTATGGTCTTTAAATTTTAGTATAGGTTAAATGTCAGAACTGACCTAATAATCAGTTTTGCAGTATTTCGATAAGAAATGAAAATCATGTTAGATCATAGATTTTACTTCCTGATTTCCTGACTTTATATTTGTATTATTCCATAAAATAATCTTTTAGACAATCACGTCTCTGAATATAGTTAATAATACGTAAGAAAAAATTTGTCAAATGAGACTAATTTTACCTTATGGGCATCATAAACTGTAGTTGATATATCACCGTTTGAGTTTTCTGAATTGCAAACTTTATTGTGAAATTGAACTGAATTGATACTGGAGCTTGTTAAATAAAATAAGAAAATTTGAGAATACTAATTTTTTAAAGTTCTTTACAATAATAATATGGTTGAAATATTTGTATTTGAAGATAGAAAAGGTATATTATAAAGTAGAATGCCGAAATATTGTGATTTTACGTTGTATTATTTCAGTTTTTTACGTTGCCTCCAAGAGAATAACCATTTTCTTTTTGGATCTAGAACTGGGTGAGAATAAATCAGAGTTCTAGCCTTAATTTGTTTTCAATGAAACTTACCTCATTAAAACTTAACTTTCTCTCTCTGCTATAACAAAAGTTGTGTTTTTATTTATATGTACGGCTGGTTTTTGATTGAGAAGAGTCATCTTATTAAAAACAAATAGCCACTACTTTTATTGGTCTAATTTATTTCATCCATACCAAGGGTAATAGGAAAGTTCGGCAATATAGTTTTTTTTTTTTTTGTACTTAATTTTCTCAAAATAATTGACACCATATTGAATACACTTCTCCGTCCTCCCAAACTAATCGTTAAACCAAAGCTACCAAGTTTCGCTAGGGAATAAGACAAATACACAGAACATTCTCATCACTGGAAAACCGCAAGAAGCGAAATGTAAGGAAGGTACTCAAAAGGTGTCAGTCCTGTAATATCAAATATTTGGTGCAGGCTTTCGCGCGATGAGCTGGAGAATTGTCATGATGTAGCAACCAGGTGTTCATTCTTGAATTTGGTCTTAGGTTCTTCATAGATTCGATTACTTTAGGCAGGCACTGTTCAGTGTACCACTTAGCTATGACTGTCTTTTGTGTGTCCAAAACGACACGCTCTACAATTCCACTCGATTTGGAGGATACAGCTATCATTTTCTTCTTTACTAGTTGGGATTTTCTGACAGCTACAGGTATATCCTCATCATCAAAAACAGAAACTTTGTTCTGAGTTTGGTCGGGACATCATATATCGATATGGTCTCTTATCAAATATTTGCAGCATCTCCCGGCACCATGTTACATGTGTGTCATCTGCTTTTCAGTGAGACTATGCGGGACACAGAGAGAACAAAGTTTCTTCAGGTGCAAATGATAATACAGAATCGAACGAATTCCTGGTGCATTTAGGTCTACAGTATCCTGGTAGATCACTCGCCTGTCTTCGTTAAGCACTTACCTAAGAGCAGAATGTTTCCCTCCGTAATTGACACTCGTGGGCTTTCTGACTTCTCAGCGTCGTCTAGAGTGAAATTTCTGCTTGGAATACTTTGTACCATCTGAATATAGTCGTACGATGTGGACATACATCACCCAGTGCAAGAGTCATTTCTTCTATGATTGATCTATATTTAAATCACGTGCGAAATTATACAACAAAACTGTTCGTATCTCATTTCGTAACCAAGATGCCATAGCAAGCACTCTAAAATATCACTGCTGATGAATAACTCAGGCCATCGACTTTGCATAGTGGTTACTCATCTTTTCAACATGTCTCAGAATGCACCAAGAAGCAGACTTCTGCAACACATAGTTGCGTCGTATTGCAAATCTTTTCTAGTTCCTTTTGTATTTTCAAAGTTGCGTAAAGTTGCGTAAACGAAGTACGTATTTATTTTGATATCGAAATAATAAAAAGAAATGTGTAGGTAAAGGGTAATATTTGTTACACTGGACTAAGATAAGAAAATGGGGTTTTCCAGGGTTTCCCTCAGTCCTACCAGGAAAATGCCGGGATGGTGCCTACTAAATTGGCCTTGGCCGATACCTTCCCAAATCCTTTCCATTATGGTTGTTGTTGTTAGATACCCAGTATAAAATGGCCTCTGAGCTGTATCTGGTGATTGTGAAATAAATAAATATAGGTTTTATGTGAGAATAAGCGCTACTCAAAAGTATGTTTAATGACAACTATAAGTTTGTTTTCAGATTCCATGCATTAAATCTTTAATTATCAACAAACTAAACAAGACTGTCTGGGAAACGAACTGAGTGGCATAGTGGTTAACGCATCGGAACGGTATGCAGGAGATCCTGGGTTGGAGTCACGGTCCAGTCAATCACTTTTTCACTCTTTGTATGTTAATCAAGAGAGTGTTGTTTCATGTTTGTGAAACTACAGTAGGCTTTCAAAATATGAGAATTTCACCTCGAAACCGGAAGTAGCAGTTGTATAACTTCCGTATGAATATAGAGATAATATGAGAGGTGAAACTTTTTCATGTAATGCTGAATCCATATCAAAAACAGCTTCTCTTATAATTAATACTGTAAAGAAATCAATGTTCAAACCAAAAAAAAAAAAAAAAAAAAAAAAAACCACTATTTCTGACTATTTCCGGTTTCAGTAAAATAATAAAGCTGATTTTTTGGATACTAAATACATATAAAATGTCTTTTGTTACCGATTTCAATCTATGAGTGTCAGTATCAGAACTGGAAGTAGTAATAGATTTCTACTACTTTCGACAGCAATAGAGAAGTAAAGTCTACCGGTTGGATGGAACCGGTTCTTCCCATATTCAATCTATATCATAAACTCCTTCTCGTTATCTATTACAATTTTTCACTGTGATAATCCGCTTTTCATACCGGAAATCATAATTTCCACTACTTCCGGTTTGAATAAACGGATAAAGGAGGAGATAAAACCTATTCTTGGGATATTTAGTACACATTCTGCAGGTTTTGCACTATAGTTATCAATATTGAAACCGGAAGTAGTGCATTTCTACCACTTCCGGTTGGAATAGATGAACGAAGTCGGAGATGGACCCTATACATCCGATTAATACATCTACTTCTTCTACACTTCCGTTTACTACTATTGTGATGAATGTTGAAACAAAAAAGTTGTAGGTTTCCAGGTTTCCAGCTCTTCCTCGGATGCATGGATGAAGTTTTTTTTTTTTTAATTCATTTCAGGTAGTCACTTCTTGACATCTCTTACTGTTTTTGATCAATGGAGATCAAATTTCTACCATTTCCGATCTTAGTCGAGAGATACAGAAGATGGTATCTCTTTGTGAAATACTTGAATTGATTTCAGAAAACCTCTTGTAGCTGTTTATTAACTAACTAACTCTACGGGCTATGGAACCCGGAGGTTCACAAAAGCTCTCCATTGACTTCTATCCGTAGTCAACTGGATCCAGTTTCTAATTTGTATTTCTATCTCTGCGAGATCCATCTTAATATTGTCTTCCCATCTGTGGTCGTTTTCAGATTAGCCTTCCAGTTAAAAACTTTGAAAGCGTTCCTACTTTTTTTTTTCCACTCTGGTTACATGACTTGCCCATCTGAGCCTCCTAAATTTGATTACCCTAACAATGTTTGGTAAATGGTATAAATTATGCAGTTTTTATTATTATGTTTTCGTTATTCCTCATTCCCGTTCCTCTTGGGTTTGAATATTCGTCTCACTATCTTGTTCTCAAATACTTTCAGTCTACTTCTCCCATCATAGTAAGCGACTATGTTTCGAAACCATACAGCACAATAGGTATCGCTGTTTATTACCGTTTTGTTTTTTCTTTCAATGGCGATTAACTTTGAAACCGCAAAAGGTCGATTTCTACCATTTCCGATCTTGTTGGAGACATACAGAAGAAGATAGTATATTTTCCTAACTCTTGATTCTAGAAAACCTTTTATCGCTGCTTATTACCCTTTTTTCAACGACGATCAACTTTGAATCCGTAGAAGGTCGATTTCTATCGTTTCCGATTTGAATAGATTGTTATCGGAGAAGATAGAACTTCTTGGGAGACTAAATCGATCCAAGAAAGCGCATCTCAGTATCTCTTACCGTATTCGCTCTATAGAAATAAATGTTGAAACCAGAAATACTTGTGAATTTCTACCACTTCTACTTTAGTAGGGTCATGAGAGTGAATGCGGCATCTCTTGTAGAAAGACTGAATCAATTCTAAAAACAACATGTCCTTATTTATTATCGTTTTTGTTTTATGATGGCAAAAATAGTTGATTTTACCACTTCCGGTTTGAATAGAGAGTTCACGGAGGATATGAGACCTATTCTTGAGACTCTAAATCTTTTTCAAAAGAAAAAAGCTTCTCGACATTGCTTACTGTGTTTGCTCTGATATCTGTCGATAGACGGACGGGCGAAGGAACGGACATAACCGTTCTGAGAGACTTCCGATACTTATGTATAGCATAGTTTGGGAATCTAATATACAAGCTTCATTAAATAACAGTGTACAATGTGCTATGATATGGAGTATGTGTTCATGCTGAAAAGCTATAATTTATGATCTTGTGTTTTGTATTATAATTTCGTAACATATTAACAGAAGATTGATTGCATGCGTGCTTAACACAGAAATCTAATTTGAAGTGTTGTTCATTTCACTAACAATTGGTATTTTCATTGTGTGTATTGTTAATGAGATACTAACTCACAATATTACATGTAGCAAACTGAAAAGGAAGTAATTATTTAGAAACTAATACCTGAATAGTACAAAGACTGTCCAGGGAGTAGTAGACATTTTGGCCTACCGCGGCAGTGGGCGGGGCTAGAGTCGCCATCTTGGTGTCAGAACGTTGCCATACTCAATATGCATCCAGCTGTCGTGTCATCAGCACTTGTGACGCTCTTACTGTGCTTTCTGTGACGTATTACAATGTCCTGTGCAATAGAAAATCCCACCTCCTGTGAGGTACGTTCTGTGATTAGCTTTCTTCCTGGCAAAAAAAAAACCACAAGCCAATCGAAATCCATCGGCAACTGTGTGAAGGGTAAGGACATGTAATAATGAGTGAAGGCCGACAACGCACGTCCACATACCGTCAAGCGTACCCGAGAGCTCTTGGATAAGAGGTGTTCGATCACCCACCATACAGCTCAGATTTGGCTCTGAACGACTACCATCTCTTCCCAGCGATGAAGATGGCTCGCTACACAACGCTTTGATACTGACGCCGAACTCATGCGGTATAAGCCAGTGCTTGAAATCGCTGGCGGTAGATTTCTACCATGACGGTATTGAAAAACTTATGCCACGGTATGATAAATGCCGTAATTTGCATGACGGTTATGCGGAAAAACAGCTTAAGAGTGTGCCTTTCAAATGTATATAATACAATTTGATTTGTTCATTCTGTTATTTGGTTTTATTTCAAAACATCTGTTACTTTCTCGACAGCTCTCGTACTAAAAATTATCACACGTGAACTAGAACAAATTTTATTGACCGTTTTTATCCTGTGATTATTAACATTCATAGTAGATATAGTGCACAGTGGAGATTAAGTGATCTTTTCTGGTTGTTGATTTCAGTTCTTTTATTTAGTATGGCAGTTAACATTTTCTTCTATCTTTTCTATCGACATCTTAATTTGATAATCATCAAAGGTAAATTAGAGAGGTTAAATATTATATGTATATAATACATTTAAAACTTCAACATAAAGTCTGTGTTCATGCTGAAAAGCTATTTGTATTAATGGTGAAACAGGTAATAGAAAACACTGAATTAACTTTGTACTAACTCAATTAACTTTGTACTAACAATAGATTTGGTTTGCATGTCTGGACGTAGTAACTAATATTCTAATTAAATAGTAGTAATAACCAATTCACACAGTAAGTTATTGTAATCTCCTCGATGTTACGTTTTCATTGTCTTTCTTTATCTGTTCATACACCAAGGGGCTCTGTAAATATGTAATAAATACACTACCAGGCTAAGGTACACTTCAAAATTTAAACAACTTGATGTATACTCAAAACAGTAACCATTGGAGTTGGTAGATAATAATGGTTGGTTAATACTAACATATCAGGATTTAATTCCAAAAAGTTGAGCTTACTACTGGAGTAGGTGAACTAATCAAACTATAATAAATTGAAACTTTCATTTTAATTAAAATTTCATATGCCCGTATTTCGCTAGTTTGTTCATTAAGAGCATGACTTACTGAAAGTAATACAAAATTTACCATTTTTCTTTTGCTTGTTTTTCATAAGAGAAAGGAGATAATAAAAAAATCAACTTACCACAATCATAGATTATGTTATTTTACAACAGAAAATATGAACTTGAAGAATTTTCAGTGTTGCCATCCATAGAAATTACGATATTGTCAGAATAACATTTCCTCCAAAATCTAAATTAAGGCAGCGACTAGAGGAACGAACTCAACCGCGTTTGATTACGTATCATGTTGTTTTGGTATTCTGTGAACCACTTTTTAAATAATTTTATTATTTAATTTTAATAACTGTATGTTAAAACTATTTTGTTTATTGCAAAGTAAATACAAATATTATTTACAAAGGAGTTCACAGGTTACCAAACCAACATGATACGTAATCAATTGAAGTTGAGTTCGTTTCTCTAGTCGCTGCCTTAACTTAGATTTTAGAGGAAATGTTACTCTGGCAACACTGTAATTTATGTGGATGACAACACTGGAAATTCTTCAGGTTCATATTTTCTGTTGTAGAATAACTTATCTATGATTGTGGTAAGTTGCATTTCATTATCTCCTTTCACTTATGAGAAACAAGCAAAAGAAAAATGGTAAATTTTGTTATTTTTTCTAAGTCAGGCTCTTATAGTAACAACAAAAAATGAAATAGTACTATATTAAATTTCAGTGAATAGATGGCAAATATACAATATTATTCCTTTCAACCGGCAATAGTAGTTACATTGAATGATGATAATCAGAAACGTAAAAAATTGTTATTTTTTTTCTTCATCTAGGCTTAATGCTACAAAATTACCAACATCGCCAAAAATATTGTTTCTGTCCCATAGGACTCGAACTAATATATATATATATATATTGTGTTCTTTTCACTTGAGTCTAAGAAATTCTGATTTCAACATTTGTATAGTTCCATATATTCAATAAGTTGCAGTAGTATTCCATTTTTATCATTTAATTACACGAAAGTTAACTTAAAATCTTTTAGTAAAATCTCACTTCGTGGAAAATGTCTTACCACAAATAATTTCACAAAGTGTCACTTGATAACACAAAATCACAAGCACAGACATAGTTACATAATTTGATTATGAAATTAATTGTAATTTGCTTTCATAACAAAGTTCAAACACTTACCTTCGACGCGGCTTCAAGTACTTACTGGGTTCGATTCTTGGTGGTAGATCATGTTGCTCGAATTCCATGTTAAAACTGTAGGTCCCCATCTCATATAGCCTCGGTGCTGAACAGGACGCTAAACTCCAAATCAACGATCCAGGCACATACATACAAATAATTTCAATAGATAAATACAGATTGAATTTCTGTTATCAATTGCTTTAGAGTTTTGATCAATTTTCATGGCGATATCTATCATAATGTGTAATCATATAAAAAGGTGATTTATTTTTGCACAAATATATATAAAAAAAATATACATTAGCATAACCGTTAAACTTGTAATTGCATTTGTTGATCAAATTTCACATCGTTAAAATATAATATAGACATTTGTTTATTGTCCAATAACAAATGGTGTTTGTTCCTCAGGGATATATTGTGCCCCATTCAACTCAGCCCCCTTATCCCCCAACTCCGGACCCCCCTATGGAGATTGACTATGGTGACGAAGATTATGAAGAGTATGGGGAGTCTGATTATCATTCGAATGGCAAATACTAACACCATACTAATTCTGCTAGGAGCACATGTAAGTGAATGCTGTACCATTAAATTGCTCGAAATGCTTGTTACTCTGTTTATTTATCTGCTTTCGCTTCTAACACGTAATGTTCCCAAATAATGTATGGTAGTGTTGTTGTGTTCAGCTTAATTTTATATTAAATATAGACTGACATGCCAAAATATTATTTACTTGTCCTTAGTTTATAGGTTATATTATTCTAAATAAGGGCAGATTTTCATGCAAGCTTTTATTGCTTGCGATTTCTGTGTGTAGACAACAGAAAGTTGTGTTACACGTACAAGCGTACTTAAACAACTTTCTCAATTGGCACACGCAAGCAAAGAACACAACGGACGTTTGCATGAAAATCCGCCTTAAGAGTCGACGAGTATCATTAAATATGGAATTGGTGCGTCTTTCCATTGTAGACTTATTCAATAGTTTTCCACACTTAGTGAGTTTCTGTTGGGTGTTGGCTTCAGATCTCCACAGAATGGAATGCATTCACAGTCAACTTTAAATCCTATGAGAACGGGCACACCTTTACTATAGTGCAGTTGATACTAGTTGTCCTTTCTGAGAGCTCGCTTCGCGAACGTGATGCTCAATGCTGTGTTGCCAGCTTTTGCGTTGGGTATTGAAACACGAAATAATTTACTGCAAATAAATCTCAGTTTTATAAAATTAAATGACACAAAAGAGAACTAAAAAGAATGCTCACAATAACCAGCAGGTCCACTACTTAAGCTGACATTCGACTAAAACAATGTGTATTTGTTTATATTCAAATGGGCAACGTGCGGAAAGGGTGGAATGTTTACCATTGCAGAGCGAGAGGAATGAGCGACTGTAATTGGCTGAACGTCCTGTTGCCATAGAAACAGTTCTTCTTGCCTGATTGTTATGACCACGTGCAGGAATTAAAAAAACAGAGGAAAGTAGCTGTCAGAAGGGACAAGTTTATCAAATGAAGTATATGTGTGCGGCGTTAACACTAAGCGAGAAATCTTAATCTCTAAGTAACGCGCTAGTGATTCATATTAAACCATTCTCATCAGGAAAAATATTAAGAGCAGTGTGCCTAGTATGTTGGCATATTCATTTCATTTATATTAAGGAAATTAGCTGTTTCAAGAATGATTAACTGTTCAAGTTTAAACGTGGCACGAAAATAATTGTTCTACTCTGTTTAGAGGTAATTTTAGTGACAGTTTCAGGCCAAATACAAAATGGCATTAAGTTGTATTAAACTCTTCACATTTATTTTTCACTTGTACATTATTTTATTGAAGAACACTAATATGTCACATATAGGTGTATTCTGTAGATTTTTTTTAGTGGAATTGCATTGTATGATTTTTTTTATTTTTAGATGTTTTTAAAGTCTGTTTCGGTTTTACAATAGTTCTTGTTTCAAAAGTATAGTACTGGGAGACAATTACTTGCATCAAGAACTAATATTCTTTGATTCTACTTACAGATTTCTGTAATTCCTGAATTTTTATAATACCAAGCTTTCGACCTTCCCCTGAAGTCTTGGTCACGGAGGTTAAAAACATGAAGAAAAAGTATAGAAACATCAAGGAATAAAAAGGAACGGGCTTAGCTGAGAGGAAACACGTTGTTAAGTTGATACAAACTAAAGTATGGCGGAGTCAGTTTGTGCGCCTTTCCTGTTCCTTGTTGAAAGGTTGCTAACTCATATTATTTTTATTGTTATGCCAATCCTGTGAAAATTCTGTAATTACTACATCCCATTTATCATTCAACCATCCCTTGTCTAAATTTAACTCTGTTTTTAAATGAATAAATTTTCCAACACCAGTCTTTCTACTTCATTTCTAACGCCAAATAAAATTTTTGAATCTTCTACCCTATGTTTTGTTTCTTTTAAATGTTTCAATAAACCTGATACTGGAGTTTCCGCTTTAGAATCTCTAATGTGTTCCTTTACTCAGACTTATAAATTTATTTTCGAAAACTATATAGATAAAACGAAATTACAGGTAATTACAAAATGTTCACAGGATTGGCATAACAATAGAAATAATATCATGAGTTGGCAACCTTCCAACAGGGAACAGCAAAGGCACACAAATTGACTTCGCCATATTTTAGTTTGTATCAACTTCATCTGGACATCGCTGGCGCAATTGACAACGTGTTTTCACACAGCTCTTCCCTTGGTAAGTCCGTTCCTTTTTATTCCTTGATGTTTCTATTTGTTTTCTTCCTGTTTTTCGACCTCCGTGACCAAGACTCCAGGGGTAGAGTCGAAAGCTTGAACTATAAAAATTCAGGAATTACAGAAGTCTGCAAGTAGACTGATAGTTAGAATTCCTGAGAGTGGTTTTCCAATGTCTAATGTTCTTTGATTTCGTTATCCACACACTCTACAGTAGAAGATACTCTGTCAAAATCCACAGTTTGGAAAGATAACGTTTATTATTCTTTCTTTGTCATGACTTTACTTTTCATAGAAAGTATTAATTTTTTGTTAGAAGCAAATATAAGATCAGCTCTATATCATTGTTAATCAAGAGCAATTCAATTCTAAAAGCATCTACCTAGTAAATGATACAGTATTAACACCTTCATTGATACTAAAACCAGCAAGAATTTGCAAAAGTTTTGGATTTTTCTTAAAAAGTTTATACGTTGTAAATATTAGGAGCTATCGTACTTATTCTAAGAAATTTTCAAATTTAGGTTTCATGTATAATTCTGAAATATACTCCGTTCACTCTAATTTTTGGTTATTTCCGTCATTAAGTTTTGTGCTGTCATCTATAGCTAATGAATTAAACGACACATGAGTTTGAAAAATCTATCACAAAATTAAATTTGTGCAGAGATTTCCAGAGGTATTTTATATCGCTAAATTTTCTTGGTTTCGGTATACTTTGCTAATTAGTGAGGTATTATTTATTTAGCTTGATAACCAATCGAATAATTCATGAACATTGCTGAACCACGTGCTTACAAGCATGTCCAAAGCCTGAAACAAATTTAAACTGAGTCTTTTATACACAGTATTTTAAGATATGAATTAATTCTGTATTGTTTTCATGTTTTTGGTTGCAGTATAATGTGGAGAACAATCTTCTCGGAGCACAGAATAGGTGAAATGGAAATTCCGAAGATTTAAAAAATAAAGCAAGAAAGTGTCCAGTGTGTACATAGTGTACTTATACCAATGTGTACAGGTTATATATGTTTTCTAATGCATTAAAAAGAGTGGCAGAGATGTTTTATCAGAACTAACAAATGGAAAAAAAAACAATAAAAAAGGATTAAAATTATAAAAGGAAGTTAGACTGCAAGATTGTAAGAGGTGGACTTTTTAAAATATAGTTTATGCTTCATTAAAAATCTTTGTGGTTGCATTTAGTGTATATTTCGTGTTCTAGAAACCGTGTACATTGTGGCTGAAGAATGAAACAGACTTCTTATAGCCTGCAACAAGGAGTATCAAAGGAGATAAGAATTTATTCATTATGATATTAATGGAAGTTTAGAACAGCGATTTGTGCTTGTGAGAGTTAAGTGAGGAACTCCTAATTAAATACTCCATAACATTTGAATATTTGTGCGTGTGATACGAATGCTTGCATTTGAGTACGTGTATGTCTGTGTATTAGTATGAATGCGATAATAATTTTACACCTGCCAGCTGTAAAAAAAACATACAAGACTGGTTAATTAATACAACAATTATTTGTTTGTGTTTTTATTATTATTAGTATTATTAATTTCTTTTGAATATTTTGTTATGTAATAATTAGGTGTATTAACCAGTGGTACAACTTTTCTGTTTGTGTTTGATCTGACATGGGAAATTTCTTAGTAACAATTTTGAATTACTAAACTAAATACTACCTGTACTTCCATAAATTTATTGGAAATAGGTGTAAAATGTTGATAATATAACACTGCAACAAAAGACCGAAATATATACCTTTATTTACTTATTTAAAAGAAACGATAAATCACTGTATCATTATTAAACATGACATGCTACATGCATACATTCTAATATGCTACATTTCATAGTAGCGTCATCAACATTGCTTGCGAATTAAAAAGGAACAAAAATACCGTATTCTCGCGTGTATAAGCCGCACTCATGTATAAGCCGCACCCTTAAAATTTAACTTTACTTCCGTTTTTAAAAAATCTTTTGTTCGTTTACCGGTAATTGTTGATTCAAATCAACAATAGCGGTATTTGAGTTAACGTGTTTGTTCCTGTATTGAATTGTTGTTTCGTCTGATTGTGGTTTTGTGGATTTGTTTTCTATACGTGTGTCTTGTGATGTACGGTAAATACCGTACAACAAACGCAAAAAATTAATACCTTAATTACCTTTAAGCCATTTTAAATCATTCGCGTGTATAAGCCGCACCCTACATTTTCGTTTGCTTTTTCGTGAAAAAAAGTGCGGCTTATACACGCGAGAATACGGTAATTTATACTCAGAGGATTATTTGGTAATTGAAGTAATGATAAATAGACTGTACATCAAATACTGTTTATACTCAGGTTAAAATAGATGTACAGGTTGGCCACAAAATCCCGTTATCCCTGAAAATAAGTAACAGAAACCACTAAACGTACGTAAATAACTGCACGGAAAGAACTGAATGACATGAACAACAATGATTTCCAGAAGTTTTGTTGAGATATGAAACATTAGGTGTCCAAAGAATCAGTCTGTCGACCGTCATTCTCATGTCAAAGAATGATATGCCGCCAGGTTCTGCGGAGCATTGTAGGTGTAACTTGAGTGATAGCTTGGTTGACAGCTTCTGTCAGTTTGGCAGTGGTATCGTAACAGTTTTGTACAACGATGCCCTTTAAGAATTCTCATAGCGCATTCATTATTACAGGTTCTTCAATACTGTAAATGGAAGTATCATCCATCGTTCACAGAATCTGAAAGAGTAGGAAACCTTTCATTAGCATTTACAAAAAGATAACGGGAAAATTTACATTAGCATTTATCAAGGGGTAACGAGACTGTGACCACCCTATACATTACTGAAGGAGAAGCAGCAAGAAAAGCATTTACAAAACTAATCCCTACCTATTTACCTTTTAAAGTGCATACAAATATGGTTAATATTATATCATATTGCATACTTACATGAATATCTAACTTTGTTATTTTATTAATTTTATGCACAAAATATTATTTTATAAATATTGTAAACTTTCAATGTACTAAATACAATTAGAAGGTTTGATTTGTTGTATCACTGGTTGTACAGAGAGAAATGCTTTGATTGTTTATTGTTTGTAATGTTAATGGATTCCCATATTTTCTGATCACATGAGCAAGTTCATTTTAAAACAAATATATATAGTGCTACAAAGGCAGCTGTGCATTGGAGAAAATGTTTTCAAAGTTACCTGAAAATTTATGTTACTTTCTACATACTATTTTAGTGTACCTATAATTAGTTTAAATATAATCTCAATTAAAAAAAGGAAAGTTAAAAAGCGCAATTTGAGGCACGGAGTATGAGTCAATTAATTGTTTTTCATTTTTTTTTAAAAAAGTAAGAAACAGTATGTGTGCAAATCTGTGTGTGTGTGTGTGTGTGAATTTTATATGTTTATGAAAGCAAAATTGTTTGTGCTGTATGGCAAAATCGTTGTTAGTTCATAAAAGTTTAATAGTGCGACAAAAAAATCATTTTTAAAGATTGTAATATTCTTTTTTAACGCATGGATTTTTTTAGAGATATTGGAAAACGGAAGTTTTCTCCTTTGACGTATAATAATAATAATAATAACAATAATAATGATAATGATAATAATATTCATGAATAATGCTACCTACTACAAATTAAGAAAAAGCAGATATACATGTAGTTATCGTTTTCTCAAAAAACGTTTCATTGTCAAGACAGAAATGGCAGAATATTAATAATAATAATAATAATGATAATAATAAAATTTGAATACTCCAGTGTAGTTTTGTGTGAAATATATTAAAAAGAGAAAGACTGGTATATACATATATCAACTATTATACGCCTTTAATGTGTTCACAGGCAACATTTGCCATGTTACATGTCTGTCTTGTCTTATAGAATAATCATCTTCTTATACTTTCTAGTAGTATCGTAACATTTTCTCTACTTGTTATAAAAATATGAAGTAATTGTTTTCAGAACCGTATTTAAAATAAACAACATTATTTTATTTGATTACAAATCATAAACTAAAAGTTTGAAGTAATTAAAATTAAATAATGTGCATTCGACATGAGGAAACAATAATATTTTTTCCGTTGATTGGTTTTATAATTGAGAACGAATTAAATATAAAAATGTATTATGGTTTTTGTAACATGAATTATACTGTTTATTCTAATTTTGTTCTTGATTCAATCGACATTAGGAAACATTCATTGTAGATAAAAAGTATCTTCTAACTGTTTCCATGTTTTCGTCTAACATTTTTATCTTCTTTAGAATTTTAAAATGAAAAGTGAAATTTTGAAACTCTAACGTTTTTCTAAAAATAAATGTTTCTTTCTGACTTATTGTAAGGTCTTTGCGGACAAAAAATACATAATAACCTTAAAATCCACTTCCGAAAGTAAAAAAAAATAATAGATTCGTGAAATTTATTTTCACTTAGTCATAAATTTCAGTGTATTACCAAACTCTGCTAATATATTGACAACATTGATCACAATTCAATTTGAGATATTTTTAAAATTAATTATTAGTAATTTCATCGGTTTGGAATGTTAAACTGCATCAGAGGAACTAGCAAATCTGAAAAATGTACAACTTTTCAACAGCTTTTAGATGCGTCTATAACTACAACAGAATACAAATTGTATTATGGTAAAAAATAAAAGAAGCTGTTGACATACAATTTCAGTAGAACTATACAGTGTGGAAATTGAAGCACTTTGAGGTGGGAGGAAGTTAAGTGTGTGCCTAAAATATAGGCTTACTTGCACTAGGAGAGTACTCTTGCAGATTAAGTGTTAATTTCTCAGCGTATTGCAAAATAGATTTTTATTCGGAGGAAAATGCCCCTGTACAGTATGGAAAAGGTTATGATTTCTCAGTTCATAGTAGTTTTCTTACAAAAAAACTTGAAAAATCAGCTTGTCTAAAGTACATACCGTATAAAGATGCTTGGATACCCTCTGTGAAAAATCAGCTTGTCTAAAGTACATACTGTATAAAGATGCTTGGATACCCTCTGTGAAAGCGTCTCCGTGAAGTACGAAGGTTTGATGTCATTACCAAGTTCTTCCCGTAGAAAGCACAAAGGGAAAGAATGTTCGGAGGGAAGTGTTCAAATGTCCCTGGGAATTTCCCCCCTTCAATTACCACGCTGGAACTATAAAAGTGTGTACATGAAATAAAGCTCTTGATTTTAAAATGCACAGTAAAATGTGAAGAATTTATATTTGTAATTAAAACTTTTTAAAATATATATTTATTGTTTTTTTGTGAATAGAATTTAAGGACGTCTCAATTGCTTAATAAACGCACATGCACCCACAAGAATGAGATATTTTAACGCAATGCAGAGCCACTATTGATTTCTCAAATTACATACAATCCTAATTGTCCTAATTGTTCATACAATCATCTTTTGAACTTCTTACGATGTACAATCTGTTCCTGTTAACTATTTAGGATAAGTATTACTTATTTTTATCACTATAGACATTAATTTATTAAATTAATTAATTAATTAATTATGTTATTAAGAATTTTTGCTATTTCAAAATATCAAGACGTATTTTTTCATTAATGCTTAAAAAGAACGCTATTTTAGGAACGAATTCTAGTTGTCTCATTACTTGGCATCTAATTAATTACATCTTCACTTTTTTTGGTGATATTTAATTGAGTAAAATTCAGTACTACAAAATTTTCCTGTATTAAAATATGAACATTCATATTTATAAGTATTAATCGTCAATATATAAAGAATAACTGTATCTTTTTATGTACGAAAACAAACGTAAAGGTTATCTTAATGTTTCTTCTGAGAATTTGATAAAATGTCGAATTCTGAAAATTTTGTATAATGGAGAAAGACAATATGGAGTAAGGTGAAATTGTATGTAGAATCTTTAAAAAGCGATGCTACAAGAAAACTACAAATAACTGAGTTCATAAACAAAATACTTGTCAAGCTACGTAAATATTTTTTAAAAGAACTAAATGACGCCAACTGTTGATGTTACTTTATACACTTGCCATGACAGGTATGTGTCTTGGACTGTATAGTGGATTAAGTTATAATAGATAAGTACGGTATCTACTATTATAATTTGTTGTTTTATTTTATTGAACCTTGATACAAGGGTTGTAAATGAAGTGCTGACAACATTGCCGGAAAGCGAGTACACAGTGGATTGTGAGCTCGAAGGATTTAGAAATGGTAATTCAAATCATTATTGAGATGTGGAGTGCCAAAAGCAGCTGTAAAGAGAGAAGTTGTAAAAGAGTCATGAAGTATACTCCAAAAATACTTTACAAAACTTGAACAAGCCTCTTAGATCAAAATCCAAGTTTCCAATTGCTAGAGACGAAACCTTTTCGCTAATGCGATATCTGCGAAATATTATAGAAATGTGTATATGCCTTTTCGTTTCAGAGCCAGAAATCAAGTTTATATTACCGCGAATTTTTGCGAAATTCGGCATTACTTGTGATAAATGCGAATGAAAACGAAAAAGTAGAATTCTTGCTAATTATTGCTAATAATAACTAAAAAAGCGCTTTTCCAATATTATTTAACTTAAAAGTCGTTGCATTTTACCGAAAACATGCACAACGCTAAATTAAGTTCTCCATAAAATCTGTAAGCTTGTATGGCGTGATGTCACTTTCTGAGATGTGACATTGTTTAAGTAAGTTGGCATTGTATCATTATTAAATAGTTTAAAAGTTAACCACAGGTCTTTTGCTGTCAGCTCGTTGCGTTCAATATGGTTACCAGTCTCGAGTGTAGATGCCGAGAGATTCTTTTCCAAGTATAATATGATTATTACTGACAGGAGAACAAACTTAAAAGAAGAATTGATAATGTTTTGCTGCATAATACCATTTAACTAAGGATGAGGGTAGAGGAAGTGTTTAAATTTCTGCATTAATATCGATATTTCAGTAAATACACTAGCTAGAATGTGCACCTAATCAAGATATATCCTCATTTTTGTATCAGATACACCTTACAACCAAAAATGTAGTGTTTACAAGTACCATATTAAAAAAAAAAAAAAAAAAAAAAACTTGTGGTACATTTTAAAAAAATAAATGCGAAAAATGTGGTAATTAATGCTACAAAATATCAAAATTAGCGAAAAAGTTTCGTTTCTACCAATTGCAAAGGTGAACGTCAGTGTCACGAAGGATCACCGGACGTGTACCACATCGGATCTTCTGTATTTGAAAGCTGCACCACAAGTGAGTGAGTTTCGTTCAGGCCGGAAGGTTGTGATTGATTTGAGTTGACCGTACCTTTTAGCGAAAGCAAGACTATTTGTGATACATGGACCTACAACATAATGTGGGATCGAACCACATGAGCTCCCGCCGGAATTTAACCAACGTCGCCTGTGCCAAAGGCTCGTACACAATCTACATAGCACGAGGGAGATTTTCAGATCGAAATGATTATAAAATTGGATCTGTAACGGTCGTCTATCCATTACTGAGGAGGAAGTGGAGTTAGTGCAAGGTCTTCTTGAAAGAGTTAGTGCAAAGTTCTCTTGAAATTGACTTTCGCAGAACTGTTAGGAAGGTATCTGTAGAAATTGGGCATAGTCATTAGAGAGACATCCTGGAAGATTAGGGCATTGCAACGCTCATTGTGACATGGCAGCTACAGAGACCTAAATGCTGTTGAGACATACGACTTCCTAGACATATTCGCGGTCAAAAGAACCCCTCTTAGGCCTCAGATTTTCAGATTTTCCAACCTTGATACTCACTGTAGGACGACCCATCACCAAGATTTAAAAAAAAAAAAAAAAAAAAGCCAATGGCAGATGGCCATCACACTTTTGAGAAACAATGTCGATTGTATCGAAGACCTCTAATGTGATTGTCAGTATAGTCAATAACATGTCTGAACTAACTACGTTTTCCGTGCTTTATTTACAATCTTACAATTATGACCATAAACTTGAGATTAGAGGACTAGCTCAGGAGAGTAATGCTCCCGGAAGTAGGAATGAAAAACACAGTTCTGATTGGTTGGCGTTATGCATTTCTTTTCCACGTTGCATTCAAATAGCAGAAATCAAACGATTGTTGCCGTCGGTCATCGTGACCGAGTGGACTAGCGCTATGTGCTACTACCAAAAAATCTCTTTTGGCGTTACTTCAAACCCGGCCCGAGGAAAGTTTTTTTTACATTTTTTTTAAACATTTTTATAACACTTTTTAAATTAAAATAATATGAAAATAATACTCAAATAAGTGATTTACTTACTTTTGTACACATAAGTAGTAGTAGTAGTAGGAACGGGTTAGAAGCCCCGCTGGGCTCGTTTTGGTCCCCTTGTACTCCATGATATAAATTTTGTGACCAACTTAAAACAACTGACTAGGATAGCGCGTAAAACAGCTGGCTAGAGTAGCGCGCGAAAAAATGTACTTTCGGGGAGCATTACTCTCCCGAGGTTGTGAGATTAGTACCTTATCTAATTGCCGTAACCAAGATAATCTCATATATATATATATATATATATATATATATATATATATATATATCCAGGCAGAGGCGGACTGGGAGTACAAGGGCCCACCTGGAGAATGATGCTTAAGGGCCTTGTTGAATACCGAGTTGGTCTGGAGTCTGGAGTTCAATGTTATTGCTTTCCCACTAGTGTGCACACACAAAAGTTTCATTTTTCTGCGGGAGGGGGGCGATTTTTCGAGTAGCTTGGAGGCCTCCACGCGGATTAATCCGGTACTAGCCATGGGTAATGTCTTCCCCTTGTTATTTCTATTGAGGTAAATTGCTTTGCAATTACTAAAAAATTCCAATCAATTATTTGAAGAATATAACAAATGAAGTAATAACCATTTCATTTAACATAAAAAATATTTTTATAGATACATTTCGTGGAAAACAATGATATAATTATGTAGGTACTTACCTCTCTAAACTTTTGTGTAGATAAGTTCAATCCTTCTTTCTTTCTTTCGAGCGAACACATCGGTGACTTTGGAAATAAACTCTTGGCGATTTGCAAAGTTTTTTTACAATGTTTTTTTTTTTCGATTGCCAGCCCAGATAAGTTTGACAGTCTTTCATTTGTCATCGTATTACGGAGATAAGTCTTGATACGTTTCAAAGTAGTCATACTCCTCTCGCAAGAGGCCGTTGTAGCAGGAATACTCAATAAAAGAGCAAGAAATTTAACGGTTTCTGGGAGCGCTTCCTGCAATCCACTTACCATTAAATATTTGAAGAGATCATATGGTGGACAATACTTGTCTTCATTTGCATATATAAATAAAAGTTCTCCTTTTAGCTTCTCCCTATTAAAACCGGGTATTTTCTTACCAAGCTAGCTAGTTTTTCTTCTGGATAATGAAGTTCATTGTTGTACACTGGAAATTTCTTTTCATCAAGAAGCTCTATAAATTCAATAATTTCAAAATTCCGGAAACGTGTCTCGAGCTGAACGGTGATGCAATCAATGATCTCGAATGAAAGCCTTCGTAAACTGTTTATGAACTTATTTGTGTAATGAGTTACATTTTCATCTACACTATCAAAGTTCAAGAGTGTTTCTGATTTCTTAACCCAACTTAATACGACTTCTTCAAATCTTAATTTCTTAATCTATCTAATGCAGTTTGATATTTCATTATTGCGTAGTTTAATATCTGATATTTCACTTTGCAGGATATCGCAAAGTACACTCGAATGCACAAAAATACAATTGAATCAAGTTCAGTAGGAAAACAAATGTCAAGTCACACAAGTCTCTTGTTAACCCAACTGCAATATGAATAGAATTTGAGTCCTACTCATAGTTACTTATCTGGATAGTGTCCCAATATTGTGGCAACACCACGCGACTGGTAGTTCCACCGAGTATGACAAGGACTTGGCAATTTAAAAATCCTTTCCCGAAGCAATTTGCTTCTTTTGCTTGATCGACTGAAAAAACTGTGAAATCCACTAATACTTGTAACAAATAATTTTACTTTACTTATTTGTTTGCAAGAATTAAGTAACACTAAATTTAATTGATGAGCATAACAATGGATAAATACAGAATGTGGAAAGCTTTTTCTAATAATAGTATGAACTCCTCTTGACTTTCTTGCCATTACACTACAGCGATCATACGTCTATATTACTAATTTATTTCAATCGATTTCCCACTCTTTCAGAACGTTTAGCAAAACTGTAACAAGACCTTGCGCTGTTCTGTCTTTTGATACACCAAAGAAGCCAACAAACCTCTCTTCTATGTTTCCAGTTTCATCATTGGCATAACGAAAGATTACTCCCATTTGACTTTTGGTTGACACATTAATCGTGTCATGGGCTTGAATAGAAACAAAAGGAGTATTTTGTATTTCTTTCTTTATATTTTCATTAATTACTTCCGTAATACAGTAAATAATGTCATTTTGAATATCCGGAGAAGTGTTCTTAAGTACAGCATTGGAATGTAGATGGTTTTGGATGAGTGGTTCTTCTGCTAGAAAATCTAAGATTTCTAAGTAATTACCGCTATTTATTGACAATTCTGTTTCGTCATTACCCGGAATAGCAAGTTCCTGTCGTGTTAAGAAAACGAACTGTACCAATTAGTCTTTTCGTGAAACGTCTATTTTCTTTAACTTTTTCATTGTGTTTTATAGCAGAAAGTCGTTGGGCCTCTGAAAGAGCACGATCTTTTCTGATTTTTCCCAGTCCTGTACATTTGACAGTCGCTGTAATATGGCTCTTGGAAGATTTCATGTTTGTTTGCTTTCGCAGCAAAATTTTTCAAACATTCTTCCGCCACCTCCTTCATGCACCATTCTGTATTGCTTCGTGCAAAAAGTAAGCAGTAAAAACAAAAAGAGTCTATTTCCTTTTGCGCTTCCAGTTAACTATTCTCTTGTATGGTACCACTTAGGATGGAAATATCTTGTTTGCTTTCCATCCTTCTGCACAAGCGAAAGAGATGGAGTGGTTCGCTTGTTCTCTTTTTCCACTTTTTCCTCTAATATGAGGCGGGCGAAATATGTCTCGTTCTCAAGGAGATCGTCCACCAAGTTCCGCGATAATGCCATTGTAAATTTACATATGTCACTTCACTAACACACATTTACTTGCATGTCACATTTTTACTGTATTACTGTTTCAAAGAAACAAATAAAAACCGATATATGGCTATGTTAATTGCAAATTCCTGAAACCATAGACACAAACGTAACCACTTCACACACAAAAACACACATCAGCATACTAATGGAAAATAGTGGAGCAGCAGCAATTGGTGATTTTTAACAGAAAAAGTTATTTTTTAATTGAAAGTACAAAAAAGAAAAACTTATCTGAGGTCTCCTTCAGTATCGATCTTCGAAAAATTTACGGATAGGAACGCAACGCAAAAAATACACGAAGCAATTATAACTGCTATGTCAATTATCGAAAACTAAAATATAAATTTTATGCTGTGATAACGCAAACCAGTACACAAAAAGGTCCTGATGTATTAATACTATTCATAACATTTTTATTCTCTCTCTCTCTCTCGTTTTTCTGGTCAAAACTTGTTACTGAAGACGAGCTTCTAAATTTTTCATAGTCTCTGTTCTACTGTATACTTTCTTACAAGACCGCATCCTGTTGCTTTGTTTCGCCAAACACCCGAAAGGCTAACCTAACCTTTCGTCAGCATTCGTCCACCTTCGTTGCATCATGTTGAATTTGTGTATAGCTTAAATTTTTTTTCTTCTGCTGAGGGAAGCGGGAAAGTGATTCTCCTAATTTCATGAAAGAAGCGGAAGGCTAGCCGCCGATCGCCTTCAATGCGTTTTTGGTTCTTACAGAAGCTTTGCTTCAACTCGCTTGATGATTAAACAGCGTATCTATTATAAAATAAATTAATTTTAATAAAATTAATCAGTGGCAGATCCAGGGGGCGATTGCCCCCCTGAAGAGGAAACTTTTTTATTATATAAAATAAATAAAACCCATCCCAGAGTTTGAAGTTCTTAAAAGTAGCTCTAATCTTAAAAGTAGTACTAGCTGTAATTCAACAAGGAAATAATTATATAGAGTATATTAATTAAATTGAAATTCATCTAATTTGGCCCATGACAAACACTTTACCATTTTATATCGTAAAGGTCAGATCCATCGGTATTGTAATAGAGCGATGCTTGAGCGATTGACCGTAGAAATTCAAACGGCGATTAATAATTTCACAGCCTTCTTTTAGTACAGGTATAAACTCTTTGGTCAGTGGAAAGGAAGGCGTGGATCATGGATAAAAGTTGATGACGATGGGTTTCGTTGGGTGGTGAGTCAGTATGAATCATGGTGATTGCTGGGTCAGAGTGGGTCATGATAGGTCAAAGTGGATCAAGTGGGTCATGACTCACGATGAGTGGTGGGTCAGTGGGTCATGGGTGAAGTTTTCCTTGACTCACGCCATCTCTGCAGCGCGTGCATCGCTGTGGTAATGATGATGATAGTAATAGTGATTAAATGTTTATTTAGTGTTTAGTGGTGCTATTTTGACATTTAGATGTCAATGTTTAGTGTTTCTGGTTAGAGCTCGTAATAAGAAAACTGAAAGTTATTATAATTTGCTAAGCGTATGTCCATAAGAAAAATTCCTTTAAAACAATCTGCTCAGAGCTGGAGGAACGTATCTCATTTCAATAGCTAACTAACTAACTCTATGGCCTATGGAACCCGGAGGTTCAATGCCGCGTTCACGAAAGCTCTCCACTGACTTCTATCCTTAGCTAACTGCATCCAGTTTCTACTTTGTATTCCTATCTCTGCGAGATCCATCTTAATATTGTCCTCCCATCTGCGCCTAGGTCTTCCTAATGGTCGTTTTCCGATTGGTCTTCCAGTCAAGACTTGGAAAGCGTTTCTACTTTCTTCCATTCTAGCTACATGACCCGCCCACCTAAGCCTCCTAGACTTGACTACCCTAACAATGTTGAGTAAACCATATAAATTATGTAGTTCCTCGTTATGAAGTTTCCGCCATTCCCCATTCCCGTTCCTCTTAGGTCCGAATATTCGTCTCAGGATCTTGTTCTCAAATACTTTCAGTCTATGTTCTTCCCTCAGAGTAAGTGACCATGTTTCGCAGTCATACAAAACAACAGGCATGATTATCGTTTTGTATATTTTAAGCTTCAAATTCATGGACAGAATTCGCGACGACAAGAGATTTTGAACCGAATAGTAACACGAATTCCCTGCTTTTAGTCGACATTTAATTTCTCCGTGAATATGATTTTCCTCTGTTAATATTGATCCTAGATGTTTAAAACTATCCACAATTTAACGCATCCATAATTTGCTGTATTACGGTCCCGACGCACTTCCATGTATTTAGTTTTCCCTGCATTTACTTCTAAACCCATGTCCCTGCAAGCGTTTAATAAGATCTCTGCATTTCTTTCTATTGTTCTCCTATCATCCTCTATTAAATTTACATCAGCATATGCCATAACCTGGTGAATACCGTTCAACTCTAGGCCCTGGTTGCTATCTTTGATTTTTCTTATAGCGTATTCCAAAACGAAGTTAAATAATAATGGCGACAACGCATCTCCTTGTTTCAGGCCATTTTCGACGTGAAAGCTCGTGGACAAAAATTTTCCTACCCGGATGAAACTGAATTAATATTTTTGTTAGCTATCTTGTCATTCGTGTACTATTGAACCCCATCTTGGAATCCCTTGATTACTATTCAACAATAGTTTTACAATCTTAACATCTTAACATCTTTAAACATTTTCTTTTAAAATCACTTTTCCTCTCTCATTCGTATAAACCTATGAAAATGGAGTTACGTTCCCATGCTACGAAATGACTCTCGTCTTTCAGCTTACGATTGGCAAGTCTTTAAGAGGCCCCATAGCGGCGAAATTAAAATACTGCTAATTTTACAGTAATTCTGTGATATCTTCAAATAGATTAAAAAAAAATAATCGAAAAATGGAACGAGAGCTCCCTAGACAATATTATTTTACATGAGATACCGTTATCAAGACTCACTTATCTGCTTTCGATTTATAGCCATTTAGAAAATCGGCATTTATTTTCGCGTTTCTAAATGGCTGCAAACGGAAAGCCACTAGGTGATTCGTGATAACGGTACCTCATGCAAAATAATATCGTCTAGAGTGATCTTGTTCCACATTTTGATTATCTTTTATCTATTTGAAGTTAAAATTAAAATGAAATGAAATCTTTAAGTTTTACGTCCCATGGTTATGCCGGCTAGGCTAAAGGAGACGGTGATGCTGATAAATGAATGAAATGGTGGAATGAAGAAAGTGGAAGGAAACGGGATAACCCCGAGAAAACCCACGAGCACGGTGTTTGTCCACCACAAAGTCCACACGGCGCGAGCTGGGATCGAACTAGGGACCCCAAGCATATTATATTATATTATAGACGTATTATTTTGGTCTCGTCCGGAGGGCACTCTCAAAGCTCCGGGGGCAGTGCCCCCCCAAAAACATGTCTGGAACAAACACTGATTCAGACATATGGTACAGTGTTATGTCTGTTGTTTTTAAATGTGTTGTTTGCCTTCAAGATAAAATAAAAAACAGCAATCTACATCTCAGTTCAATGGTTTGTTCTTTTTAGATAAACAATGAAATTAGTCGAAAATTACGTGATACATTTTCTCTAATCAAGTAATTGGAAAGTTTCTTTGACATATCTATTTAGAAATTACATTATATTCTCGTCTATAATTTTTTAATCCAAGCAGGTTTGTCGTTGATGTTCATTACAGCTATTTACCAAACAAGTACTTTCCGTGCAGGTTTACTTTTGGCGCACCACTCGAAATAATTGTTAAAATATTATAATTCTTTCACTAATTTCCTTTGTCTCGTAAATGATTTGCACTTGGCAACATGAAAATATTTCACTTGGAAAAGAAAATTTAAGAGGGTCGTCAGAAGTAATTGTCGAAAAATTACAATTCTTTTTATGATTTCTGTACAGGTAGAATACTTAATAATGATGTGTAAAAAGGACGAAAGTCATATAATAAAATCCTATAGTGAAGAAAATTTGCGTTAAAACCACAAAAGGAAGTGTAAGTGGCAATTGAGCCCAAAACAACTCCATCAACACATTTGGGCCGAAAACAAACTTAGCATATAAAAATTAATAAACTTTATACACAACATAGCAAGTGTATGATATTCCTAATGAAAAGATTGACTATGTTATATTTCAGTTTGACGTTCACACTAATGGGTGCAGTAATTATTCTATAGCCTTCGACTTATTCAGGTTCACAATATTTTTATTTTATTTTATTTTATTTGATCTAACACTCTGTACGGGGATTCACACTTCCCAGAACATTTCGTTCAGCTCGATTACACTTATCGAATGGTATTTGCTCCATTTTTGAACATTTTATTCGATAATCGCTAATTATATTGTGAAATTAACACTTAGGGGAGCTTGACCCAGTACCGGATTGTTCCCATTGCCGGGTAGTAGTGGTTTTACAATTCCGGTGCTAGAGAGCGTTAGCCATTCTACATGCATCTGTAGCGTTTATCAACAGGGGTAAGTTGTTTGGAGCCACTTGTCTGTCGTGTGCTCCAGTTTCAACTAAATCGCTGAAAAGTGATCTTCGCTGCTGTCTTGCATTACGCATATAATTTTTACAGAAGATTTTCACACTCTTCAGCTAAATGAAGTAAATTTATTTTGCTCTCATAATATTCCTTAATAATTAAAGAAGCATACATTCTGAAAACATTAACTAAAATTTCCATAGTCTTTAGTTGGTACTTTCTTTTTCCCCGTTATAGATCGTGTGGTCCCAGTACCGGACACTCCGTAAGTTTCAAGTACCGGACAGAAGAAATTACCTAATTAGTCTTAGTTATATTCTCAACTAATTCTGTCCGGTAAATTGCTTCTGGTTCAGGTATTGTTTAGGGTGGACTTTACTTCTAGCAACTTGGTACAACTATGGCTACATACAAGAAAGGAAAGTCGGATGAAGAAAGTAAGAAGAAAGCTGTGGATAGTGTGTTTGCAGGAAACTGTGGTGTTCGGAGAGCTGCTGGACAATTTGAATTGAAAATACTAATATAATCAAGGTGACCAGAACTTTTACTTTGAAAAATGGGACGCATACGAATCGGCGACGGTCGGGGACGGAGGGTGACTTCCACATTGCATTTTTGGGACTCAGCAGTGTTTTCAATTTACAAAATACACAAGTAAGAATGATAACACAGCGTTTCTAACTTAAAATACTACCCAACAATACTTTTAACTACTTCAACACTCAGAATTCCCACTTGAACCACAGAACACTCAATTCTTATTTGAATATTCAGAAGTTCTAGGCACGGCTGAACCTTCCCAATGAGTGTTGGTACGGAAGAGTGTAGAATTATCATTGACCATTTATATTTTGAATAATAATTACAGGACACCTGGACCATGTTTGCTTAAAAACGGGACATTCAGGCATCCCGTTTGAGAATCAGAAAAAAAACGGGACAACGGTTGAAAATAAGGGACTGTCCCGGCTAAAACGGGACGTCTGGTCACCTTGAATATAATTCGTCCTGTCAGCTAACATTGTAAGAACTGGATAATGTAATACGTATTAACATACCAAATAAGTTGTATTTAACAACTACAACATAACATTTGCTTACATATTCATATCCACTCCTCGGTTTGATATTTATAGTAATCTGTCCGGTATTTGGAACAGCTATTTGACCAACGCCATTTTGAAAATTTTAGAAAATCGAAAAATTTCATGTTCAAATCTTATAATAAAACTGTTTCTTTATACTATATTATTATGAATGTTGTGCTTATTGTCAGTGTGTTTTCTTGTATCGATTTGCTGATTGGTTTTTAAGCAAATAGGAAAAATACTTAGGTGTACGGTACTGGGGCCAGCTCCCCTATATTTTCATACTTATAAGCGTCGATATTTTGTGAATAACCAAACTGTTTCAACGGATAAGTCCGTCTTTATCGACAATGGAGAAGAAAACCTTGCTTTCTGTATTATAATATAACAATGGAGAAGAAACACTACGATTATTCATAACTTATCATTACTTCTAAGATAAGCCTTTAATTATAATTCAATTACGTGTTCAGTGCTCTATTTAAACAACATTTATTAGCACTTAATTACATTCCAGCAAGCACATATTTTCGTATAATTATTTCTACGGAAAAATCCGTATTTTGATTAGCTTCTCTCTACATAAGTAACATAACGTAACAGTTGCAAGAAAACAAAATTCTTAATCTTGAAACTGTGAATCAATCTTCACAATGTAAGAAAAATTATTCGTAACTTTTCTTTAAATAAATTAACACAGGTTAAAAAAAAAAAAAAAAATTGAATTAAATAAACGGACGAGCAAAGGAGAGAAATATCTCTTCCAAAGTTGTCTTATGGATCCGATATTCTTCAACTTCAGGATTCCAGCTCAAAATTCTCTCCAACTTTTCAAACATTTTGGGCCAGGGAATAGCTGTATCTGGAACAGTAACTATGACTTCTCTCTGAAAAATTGAAAAAAAAAAAAAAAAAAAAAAAGAATCAAGCATAAGAAACACAGGAAAATAATATAAATAGGGATAAAGAATGTTACAAGATAAGCTGAATATAAAATGAAGGTCATTTTCACAAAACAAAATAAAAGTTAGGAGAGAAGCTACAGGAGGGACCAAGATAAACCAAACCCAACTAAAGTGATGAACATATAAACTCCAAGGCAATATTATACACCGTGTTTGACAAGAAAATTTTGATAAATTATAGTATGTATGCTTCCGAGCAAAAATGTTCATATGAACTTGGGTCTTATACAAAATGGTTTGAGAGCTGTAGCTTGTGAACCACTTTCGACTTTACGTTTTCTCACTGTTCCACCCTGCAGTTGTATTAAAACATGAGGCATAGTACATTTTAAATGTGATACAGTAGTCTTTTAAACAGTGGGCAACATTTGGGAGCGGTCTCTTTGGAAGAGAGGTTACTGAGGAAAAGATACTGAAGAAATTTGGGAATCAGTGTAGGCATCCATTTCCTTCAAATAATTTTAACTTCCCCAAATTTCCCTTCCAAGGACACTACTGCCACATGTTATCTTGTTGAAAAGACCATACCGTTACCTTTCAAATGCATTATGTCTCACCTGTGGAGAATAAGTACAGGGTGAGCAATAAGCAACGCAAGATTAAAAATGGTTTGTATGAAAATATAATTGTTAATTTTACAACCTGTAGCTTTCAAACCATTGAAGATAAGAGCCATGCTTATATGAACGTTTTTTTTTTTTTTATTGCAATTTCCCAGAGTTTTGTCCTCTCCCACTGAAACACTTTGCATAAGTAGATCAAGGATAAAAAGCATAGTTACATACGCTACTTTTCTGTACACGTACTGCTCGAAATGTTGACAGCCATATTCCAGGCGCAGATTGGCCCAAAGGTTCGGTTTAGTGCAATTTTTTGTAGCTCGCCTTATTGGATATTGATGATGGCGTATGTTCTGTTGCAATGCTTCCATAGATTTTGGATTGTTGGTGTACATTTTGCCCCACATATAAATATCGAAACTAGGTACACCAGGGAATCTTGGAGGCCTAGATCTTTCGAGACAGTTCTCTCGGCTATGACTTCTACGTGGATAGTCCTAGGTCAGAATCCGACCCATTCTTATTGTTTTTTTCTTTTAGCTGTACCAGGAGTAGTTAATCGATCGAGACGTGTGTTTCTGAATGAATAAGCACACGTCTTGTAGTGTTAGTGTTTTAGCAGGAGTTTGTTAGTAATTTGGATTTAAAAACTTTTTGTAACACTTTCATGCCTTCGATCTGCATTACTTTCTGTCATTCGTTGGAGCCATACTTGGCCACTCCAAACGCTATGTAGGAGTATTATTGCTTGGTAATAAGTATGGTGTTTTATGGGAAGCAAACTTCCTCTACGGCTATGAGTGATAAACCTGGTAATGTAGTTGGTAGTTCCAAAAGGTTATATGAGACAGATTTGTACAAAAAACGCGAATGATATTCGGACCATTCCTGTTCTCTCTGTTCCTCATCTTGGTTTATTCAACACGACTTCCTTCCTTTTTAGCTCCAATTATTCCTCCGTAACACAGTCAGTATCCTTTCTCCTCCTCAACGATTATTTCCACTTCGAAAACACATTGTTTTTCTATAATTCTGGTCAGGATGCTGGAACCGCTAATCATCTCGTTTTTTCTTGTCCTCTCTACCAGCAACACCGCCTTCATCTTCTCTCAATACTCCATAAGTATCTTGGTTCTGGCCTTTTAAATGTAGATTCTCTGATTTTTTCCCTTACCTCCGGCTATTCCCTTACCTCTAAAGCTTAATACCTATGTTTACAACAGTCTACTTTATTTCGCATCTTATAACCCTATTTAAAGGTTAATCTCATTCATTCATCTTTGTCTTTTGAAGTTACTGATTATAATTGTCGTGAGAGCAATCTGGACTGAGGCAAGAAGATACCGAGAAAGATATTTTAACCCTGTGGGCAGAACAAGAGCTTCGATCCACGATACGAAACCACGTGCCTAGCAACGATAGCTATACATATGTGATTGGTAATGTATTTGTTTTGTATATAAATTGAGTTTCAGAATATCAATCTAGTTGACAATTACAATTAAAAGCTATCCTGCTAGAAAATTAATAAAACAACATGAAAGAGGCAATTCATGTACTTGCTGTATTAAATTACTCATTCAGTACTAACGTTTCTTTGGACAGGGGAGAGTTGTATAAAACAGTGACGGCGGTTCAAAGGGGAACATGGTGTTTCTACATGATTGGCGCTGCTTACAGCGGCAAGGCTATGCATTATTGTTCAAGACAACGATTACACCCTTTTGGGCAGGAATAAAGACATCACTGTACAGTTAGTGTGGATGTGTATTGCTTTGAAGTTTTTGGCGAAATATTTTTCGATGTGTCGCCTTTCTACTATTTGACTTACTCCCTGATTACATGTAGAAATAAATTTGGATACACTAATGTATTCATTAGATTTGAGCTATTGTTTACACGTTTCACTTATTGGGTTATATAACCTATGAGCATAGGGAAGCCATGTTTTCCATGTATGTCACATTCTGCCAAAACGGGGACATAGAAGGTAGTACAAATTGGGGACGTCCCCATTTTAGAGACATGTAACATCATTACAATTTACTTGTTGTTCGCGTATTACAGTCCGCTTGAGGCTGCGTATTACAGTCAAGCACATACTAACACTAGAAAAAAGTCTTTTTGGCCTGACACTAACCGATTTACGTTCTCTTGCGTTCGAGTTAACTGAAGCGAACCGTATTTCCCACTCGTTTAACAGGGACAAGAAGATTGCTGGAAAACACTGGCTTACGGTTTTCTCTGAGGCACCCTAGCCTTTCTTCGCGTGATCCTGAGAAGACATCTATGGTAAGGGCAAAGGGAGGGATTTAATCGCGAGACTGTTAAAAGGTTTTTGATCTATTGGAGTCTTTTCATGAACAATATCATTTCAATCCGAATGATATTTATAATGTTAACGAGACAGGCATCATGATGGTACCCAATTAGCCGTCTAAAGTGCTTGCGCTCTTTGTGGATAAAAAAAAAAAAAAAACAAGTAGGTGCTTTGACATCATCTGAAAAAGAAGCTTTAGTGAGTACAAAAATATGCACAGTATAAACGCGACTGGTAATTTTGTGCCTGCCATGTTTGTTTTCCCCAGGAAAAGGGAAAATCACATGTTGATGGATGATGCACCTCTTGGTTTATTTGTTGTGCATCACGAGAGTGGTTGGATAAATAAGGAAAAATTTTGGTTTGGTTTAATAAATATTTAGAGTTCGCAAATCCTGCTTCTGAGAAACCTGTGCTACTTCTATTAGACGGTCATAATTAACATGTCAAGAGCTTATAACTGTTCAAATCTAGCAAAGAAAAGGAATGCAATTAGTTCTGCTTTCCACTACACATCCACAGATTACAACCTCTGGATGTTAGTTTCATGGCACCTCTAGGTAACTACTATTCTGGAGAAGTAAGGAAATGGTTGATAAATCATCATGGCCGGAAAGTAACCATGTATCAAGTCGGAAAAACTTTTCAATGTAGCTTTTGTAGATCAGCTTCAGTGCAAACGGCAGTAAATTTGTAATGTAACATAACAATTTAATGTAATGATATTTTTGATGGGAGGGTCCCAGAAATTTTTACACCGACTGTACTTTCTGTTTAGCAAAAATTTCTTTCGGTCCATATAAGTTATTTAATTGTTCGTTATTTATTCCAAATTAACATGGAAGACGGTAAAAAATTCTTTAGGAATCATATTTTGGGGATTCATATCTTTATTTATATATTAACTAATTATAAATCTCATATATGCATATTTTAAATGGACGATTACAAATCTCACGGTGTCACTGCTATTCGGAAATATAGGCCCACCATTGGATGGAAGTTTTAGAATAATTAACCAATCTAAATTTTGGCACAATATTTTAGACTCTCCTCACCCCTCTTTTGGTACCAATGTTCCTCTAAAGATCCGGTTCAATCCAGATTATACCATTTTTTATTCGTTTTAAATACTCCACCGCCAAAAAAGTTTTACTTTGATTGGTGCAGTTACCCACGCTACATATCAAGGCGCGATCGTCTTCATTCTACATCACCCACCAGAAAAGTAAAGATGCGTATTTAATCAGCTAGCAGATTGGGAGGATTTTTAGCAGAAAAGCAGAGTAAACCAGGTAAATTGTATCTCAAGGTCGAAACTACACTAACCCGGAAGTACAGCAGCTAAAATTTAGTGAAAACAGACTAAAATTCGGTGAAATGTAGCTGTCAACACAGGACGCCATGCTGGATGTAAACAATTAGTGTGGACAGGTTCGGCATTTAAGTGCATTTAATTTGATGTGATAAACTCTTCATTTGCTTTGACTCAGTAACTTCAATACAGTGATTATCCTTTTCACCCCTCCCAATATCATATAAATACAAGACCTGTCCGTGTAGTAACTTGTTGATATAGATAGCAAGTGATTTTTTTTTTACTAATCCACATGGCGGTATTTTAAGTTTAGCAGTCTCTGTAACATTTTGAATGATCGCTTAAGTCAACTTTAAGGGCTCCTGTTTTAATCCCGAATTGGGATAGCTTCCAGTAGGGATGGGCTAAATATTTAATTCTCTAGGTTTCCTTCCCTTTTAGGGAGGGGAACCACTCAATTAAGAGCTTTGGTATGTCCCCTTGGGACACGTTTTGACCAGTAGCGTACAGAATATCATGAGTTAATCAGGACCAATTGGTTCAGTTTTCACTGTCCATTTCCTTCCCATAAATTAACTAGAGCCGATTTAAACAAAATGGTAAACTCTGATGAATTTTATTCGTGTTATATAGATAACAAAATTAATGGTAGTGATGATTAGTATGTATTAGCATAATATGTCTTGTAGTTTAAGTAGTATGTGTGTATTCGTAATGTAGTAAACATTTTCTTGTAGTAGTAATTGTAGTAGTGAGTGATTGGGAGCGTGAGATAATTAAATATGGACAGTGTGGTATTTACTATTCGATTTTCGTATTCCGTCATTAAATGAACTCATTATAATCCATATCTGAAAGTGAGCGTAATATAGTACAATAATTCTGTGTACAAGGTCACATTTCGTGGTTTACAGTTCGATCAAATAGTTACTAGCGCCCTTGTGTCTGAATTCAGTACTATCTGTCGTGCATATTTTGCCATTGAACCCAGTTAGTGATTTAGGTTCCACAAAATTGACCTTTATTTTCGAATTAAAACTGAGTAAACATAATTTCCGGCCCATAAGAACAGATAGTTGGATAATGTGATTTGACACTCTAATATTCTGAAAACTGCGACATTCTGTGTAGTCCAGTAATGAAAATATTTAAGTAAATAAACTATGCATAGATTCTTAACAGAAGTCAGCCAATGTGATGCTATTTCCGTTCTGAAATTACGATATTGAATTCTAATTTTTTTTCTTGTGGTTGCAGAATAATTGTCATTGTTGCTGTCAGAATTTCATCACATTCAGCAATATTATCGCGCATATTTTATTTTTTGTGAGTATATCTATATAGAGATTTGTTTTAAAACAGCTGCGAAGTAAGATATAGGATGGTTTGTGTGGCAAAGAAGTCTTGGGTTCGAGTAATGTTTCTTGCGTGTTGGTCGGGACGCGATTTATAGATTTTCAAAGTATATGATGAAATGAATGTACAGTCCGGGCATAGATAGAAGAAACAGGGTGCCTAAAAAGAATACTGCGTTAACAGAAATTAACAAATATATGAATGAAATGATAATATAAGTGAAATATAAATGTAGTGTAGTAAAAGAGAATAGATGATAGGACACCCGTATAGTATATACATGGGCCCAGTGTATTTTAGCCATATGTTGATATATAGATGAAACGTAAATGCGTGGTGAGAATCGTTCTGACCCCCACGCCGAGACATCACTCGACAAGGTAGGCGAGTTATATGTCAGAATATATTATTACTTCGTAGTTGAGTATGCTATAACAGTAGTATCTATTTATAACAATCTCGTCTGACAGCAGGGTAGGGATAGCATCATATAATGGCTAACTAAATGCAATTGCTCATCGATCATGATACCAAATAGTTGGTGTTTTGGGCTGTTGTGAATTATGTTTTCAGTCGGTTATGAAAGAGAAGATCCTATGACTCTGAGATTTTTTCCCTCACATTAAGCTACCATACAGTGTTCGTAGAGTGAATAGGAAAGACGGGGCAAATCAAATTAATATCTAGGTCCATCGCGTACCCGGACGTCGACCCTAGTCCCCTTAAGTATCTTCGTTTCTTTCCTTAGTTTAATTAGATGATGGAAATTAACGACGTCCCAGACTTTGGCATGTCTGCGCAGGGTAGCCATCGGTGATGTTTGGTCACTGAAATCACCGATCCAAAATTCAGTTTATTTTAATTCTTTTTATTTTGGCAAATTACTAGTTAGGGATATCTTAGCTATTATTTTATTCTAATTTCATTACTATTCTGGATTCTCTTGGTTTCTAAGAGGTCGGATGTTTTTTTTTCTTTTTGAAATTCCAAATTAAGACTCTACTCCAACCTTCCGTGGATTCCGGGATCTGCAATGGCGTTGACCGGATACTGTGAGTGGTGGGATTTCCCTAAAGCCTTTGTCTTTCCGAAAATCCCATCGAGGGCACAGACTTGTTTCGTCTTTGCAGACATCTTTTTTCGGCTATTTATTTGGTAAGCCGAACCCCTTTTGGCATAAAAGTGAATATTTGGTTATAGTATGTTGTATACGCAAATTCGACCACTTATCTTTCGTAGTTGTAGTGTTCTGTCTCCTCTCTTTTACCTATACTTTATACTCCTTCTCTAAAGGTTTTGTTTTAATTTTCAACCTTCCCCCCCGATTTTGAAAATATAATATATCAATGAATTAATGTATAATTTTTTTAACCGAAATGACCAGCTGAGACGTCTCGGGACACGATTCGTTTGATGAAATAGTTAGGGACTGGGTTTACATTATATTTGACCCATCGCCGAAGTGAGTAACGATTCGGTACACCATAATTTCCACTTTCATTCCTTCACCATTGTCCGTCTGGGATTCTCTTCTGATCCAGTGGTCACTTTCCATTTATTTGATTTCCGTGAATATTGTTGTAATCCTGGGCCCAAAGTTAAGATAAAAATTGTTTGGTTTATACATGTTCATGTATTTAGGAATGTTCTGTGTTACGTGCCTGCCTCACAATTTTTTTTCTTTCTTTGATCTACTCTCCAATTGAATATGTAAGAATTTAAAATTAATAGACGCGCGGTATAAAGGAAAATAATATTTTATGATGATATGTCGGAAGTTTTGTTTCTTGGTGTAATGTTGCAACCTTCTTCTTGGACAAATTATTGTTGGGGTTATGTAATTAAATGTGTGCGCATGTATTAAATACTTTTTTTAAATGTCTTGACATGAGATAGAGACTCATAAAGATTTTCATTATATATAAAAGTTTTTTTTTGCTTTCCTCTTTGTTCAATTTTTTTAAATATAAATATGAATGTCTTCTTCGTTTATGTTGTGAAGTATAAATTTGATTTAGCATGCCTAAAACGTGGTATATGTAATTATATTAACATTTTTTTCTTTCCTTCGTCAATGCGATTAAATATATGAAGCTAAATTCCAAGAAATGCCATTCGATTGTTTAGACTTATGAAGGTATAACTTTACATTATATTTGACCCATCGCCGAAGTGAGTAACGATTCGGTACACCATAATTTCCACTTTCATTCCTTCACCATTGTCCGTCTGGGATTCCGTTGACACATAACTAAGGAATTGTTCTTTCAATAACTTTTTTTATTCTTTATTCTTTTCCTCCATTAATGTAATAAATATTATGTAAAATAGCTAGATGGTTTTCTTTAACGATATATACACTGTCCTGTGTGAATGAGTGTGTGATTGGGTGATAAGTCTAGCTTTAAGTTGTAGTATTGATACAAATTTTCTTTACTGTACTAATATTGGTAACGTACGTTTAATAGATTAAGATATGTGGTAGTTCACGACCAAGGTCATGGAGGACCAATACCGACTGATTTAAATCTGCTCTGGGAGAGAAGCTAACATAGCAGGATGAGCCTGAATACGACGTTTTCTTTCAGATACATCGAAATTTATATCGACGCATAAAATATGAATATTACATTGATAACTTTGATTTTTTTTCTTGGCTAATTTATATGTGTGGTCGATTTCAAAGTCTGAACTTTCAAGAATAGATATTAGTTGAGTACTTCGGAAACAGTGGATGAATTATTAAAAATTAAACTTTTTCACCGATCGGGGCTAGATTGGGATAACCCCAATAGTCGTGGTTATCTGGGTCTAGGTCTGAGCTGTATGTATGAACATGTGTTTATATCTGAATACCTTAGTACTAAATCCTTACCCCATAGCACTTGAAGACAAACTCAGTTCAATAACCATCCATTTCCCTTATTCCTTTCCTCTTCTTTCCTACCTCTTTCTCCTACTTTCCTTGCTTATTTTTTCTTTTTTTCTTTTTCTTGTCCTATTTTTAACAAACTGAAAACGAGACCGTGGCTGGGAGTGGTCGGTATTAACACGGTCAATAAATTGTTTGGATAGTTTTTTTTTTCTCTTCGGAAGTCCGATATGAAAATTAATCAGAAAATGAGCAATATACGGAAGGAATAGTAATAAGGTGATTTAGTCATGGTTTAACCTAGTGATAAACCTTTTATGATTTTTTTTCTTTCCTTCCGCTAGCGACACCACCTCCCATCCACGCTAAAGTTTATTTTATTGTATTTATTTATTTTTTTCGTTTTCAAATTGCTTTAAGAAAACTGGAATATATCCTTTAAACAGAGATGCATTTACTGATCACTTATTCACTCTATCTGAGAAGACCGAAAGACCATGCGGATCGACAAGAACTGTTGAGCTTTCTCAACTTTCTACTTTTGTGCCCATTTGTGTCCTGCCACCAGCTGCAGAACTATTTCAACACTACACGTATGCGGCTGCCACTTCTCCGACCTGGGATTAATCGGGATCCGATGGAAAGCTTTTCAAGTTTTCACATTTCATCAAAATTGCTCATACCTTCACCTAAAGAGCTGAACAGAGTTAAGAAACATAAAAATAATAAAAGAAGGGGGTAAGGCGGTAGTTCTCACTTCCTCACCATACAAAGCTGAATTAGAAAATGAAATGAAATCTTTAAATTTTACGTCCCACGGTTATGCCGGTTAGGCTAAAGGAGACGGTGATGATGAGAGATGAGTAAAATGGTGGAATGAAGAAAGTGGGAGGAAAGGGGAGAACCCCGAGAAAACCCACGAGCACGGTGTTTGTCTACCACAAAGTCCACACGGCGCGAGCTGGGATCGAACCAGGGACCCCAAGCACCGGAGGTGAACGCTATACCACTGAGCCACCGCGCCCCCATTAAAGCTGAATTAGAAGCAAAAGAAAAACGAAAGGAAGAAAATAAGAAAAGTCTACAGAAAGTTTGCTAAATAAGGCTAATCCTAGGATCTGCTAGTAAAGAACGGAAAGTGAGCAAGCGTATTGGAATGAAAAGTGAGATCTTGTCTTAGAGATCCGAAATCAAAGAAAATTAAACTCAAGACGGAAACAATACTATTTTCATAGTCGGAAGAGGAAGAGAATTCTGATGTGGCTTTTTTTTTTTTTTTTTTTTTTTTTGCAACGGACTCTATTCAAAAGCAAAAGAAGGATGGATTAGGTGTTGTGGCTGCAATGGGTGGGCACACGATGCCTGTTCTAACGTGGACGAAAAGGATGATATATCTGTTTGTGACTTTTGTAGCACGTAAAGTTTAAATTGTTGCTTACTAGACAAAAGTATTTTATTTCTAATTAGTTTTATTTAGTACAAAAATCTGATTTTTATTTCTTTTTTGATTAATTATAAAGAAGATACGTGTATAAGATACGTGTAAACTAGATACGTGTATAAGATATAAACAAGTTGTAAACAAAATGTAAAAAGTTTTAAGCAAGATATTTGTAAGTTTTGAAAGTATTTGGTAAGTTTTTAAAGGCAACCCCATTTTACCAGACTAGTAATATAAAACGGGGACTTTCACCCTTTTTCAGTTTCCCTTATTTTTTGTTAAAATAAACGTTCTTATGATACAAAAAGGCCTGTTTCATGGTAGACAACATTCCACTGAATGTTTTGATTTACATCTAGCAATTTTATCATTGATAGTTTTGGTTTTATGTACTAAATATATATAAGGGTCCCCATTTTGTACAACTATCCCCTACTGTATTTCAACTCATGATGGACATACTTGAGACTGTGTGGAGTTTTTCTTCGTAAAGGCAAAAAGGTTTTGCAATTAACTTTAACACATTCAACCATTGGATCTCATGAACCAGAGATGGGCACTTTAACACTAAGCCACCACGGCCTACACATGGATTATTAAGTACTCAAAGTCAAACATGAATCTAAGTCATTACCACGCATATAAGAGCAAGGAAGCGTGTGTAACCTTTGTGTGTATGTATATGAAAGGAGACACAATTACTGAATTATAAAACGACGGCATAAGTGGCACCTTTCCCATATTCATTGCTATTAATTGCTAATTATGTTATTTAATTTAATTCAGAGCTAATATTAATAGGCCTAATAATAATAAACTAAAAGTGAACAGCTCTTTATGGCCAAGGGCTACTACATGCAATTGAGGTGACGTGTGGACAGCACATCGGCTCCCGTTCGTTCTAGACTGGGCTTCTCTGCTTCACTCTTTCAACTTGCTCATCAATTTTCCTCACAACGCTGGGTGGACTTGGTAATCTCAACTCTTCTAGTGAATACAAATGGTTGGCCATCTTCCATCGATCCAGACCTGTCACTGATTGACTTTGCTGGTCTCGTGACAAGTGGTATTCCAGGGCTACTAGGATGCTAGCAATAATAATAATAATAATAATAATAATAATAATAATAATAATAATAATAATAATAATACAGAAGAGTAAAGCAGAGTGTTGAAGATGCTTGCAAAATCAAACTTCTGTTACTGATTATGAAGTCTCACCTATCATCGAAAATGGCTAATTACAGAAGCAGAAACATATCATTATCTACCTCATAGTAATCCTTCATTTCACAGCTTGGAAATTCGCCATCCATCAATTCAATAAGTTCCAATACTTTTTCATCAGCAGCAGAGTAAGACATTTTGAAAGCAACCGTGTAACCGACTCCAAACTTTTCTTTGATATGTACCATAGTTCCAATACAATCAAACTTCCCACTGCATACTACAGCCACTCGGTCACACATGATCTCCAACTCAGCAATTCTGGAAAAGTATCAATAATTTAATTGTATGCGTGTAATTAGCTCTTATGTCAGGCATTCTAATAATATAGGCATATATAACTAGAGTAGGGATGTGAAACTCGCGTACCGAGGGCCATATGAGGCCCTTCACTCATTTTTTTGTGGCCCACAGTTCACTTGTTGAGTCTTTGAGCAAGATTAATGCAGTTTTGCTATCTCATGGGCAGAGTTCGAAACTTCTGGGCAGACTTCCACACTCTTCCCGAAAATTCCACACTAAACTGTATATAAGGAGATTTACAGGCAGCAGTTCATTGTAATAAATACAGTCAGTATGGTTCAATTATTCATTTCATAGCCTAACATGTTTCCTAACAATTTCCATTTATGCATTGTGTCTCATGTTAAATACGAGGCGTGTCCGGAATGTAAAAGACGTTTCGAAATAAAAAAAAAAGCAACAGAATCAACAAACCAAATTGTATTATATATATATTTGAAAGGTACACTCATAAGGTATTTTCCCACATAATCGCCATGCAAATTAAGGCACTTATCCTACGTTTTTAAATACCGTTGCGGTAGAAATCTACCGTTTGCGGTTTCATCCACCGGCATGCAGTTCGGCGTCAGTATCAAAGCGTTGTGTAGCGTGCCATGTCTTCATCGCTGGGAAGAGGAGGTAGTCGCTCGGCGCCTTATGTGGGCTGTATGGTGGGTGACCGAACACTTCCCATTACCGAAAACCATCCAAGAGCTCTCGCTTGGCAGTGTATGAACGTGCATTATCGTGAAAAAACAACACCTTCGCGCTAAATTTTTCCCGGCGTACACTTCAGACAGTTGACGATAGATTTCAATTGGCTTGTGGTGTTTTTGCCTACAAAAATTTAATCATAGAATGCACCTCACAACGGGCGGGATTTTCTATCGCAGCACACATTCTAACACGTCACAAAAAGCACAGTAAGAGCATCACAGTCCTCACGCTACCACAGCTGGATGCGTACTGAGTGTGGCAACGTTCTGACACCGAGATAGGCACTCTTGCCCCGCCCACTGCCGCGATAGGCCAAAAGGTTTGGTACTTTGTGTACAATCCTCGTAAAAATATCATCGAAGAACCTCGGAAACTCAAGAAATGTGAGAACTCCATTGTGTGTGAAAGTTGAAGTCCTACTCTTAGTGTAAGTGCACCACCAGTGTACGTAGGTTGTATAACGTGAAGCATCACTATCAGCAACATATAAATTAAAGCAATCAGTGTGAGGAACTAATGAGGAAAGATGAGTTGAAAGAATTAAAGAGAGGACTAAAATAGTATCATGTTGTTCTTACTAAATTAGATGAAGAGAACAAAGCAGAGGATCATACAAACTGTGCATTGTCGGAAATGATAACCAAGCATTCAAAATCTTTCACAGTTAGTGATTTTATAAGGGATTATTTAGTCAATGTCGCTGAAACACTTATGGATGTTTAAATGCATTTCAAAGCATTTCACAGTATTGCAACAGGCCCGCTGATAGAGCCACTGGATTGGCGTCTAATTTAAGTTATAAATAAAACTAAAGTAGTCAAACTCTGTTCCATATACCATTGCATGTGAAGTACAGACGTGAGAAACGTAACTCAATTAACCGTATTTATTCGAGTGTGAGATGCACAATTCCATGTTTTTGAGAAACTATTAAACACTATATCGTTACATGACAGTGTGACTGGAGATAATATATTCAGAGCTCTTTGCAAACTATGATTTTTCCCTTTGTGTAATCACACATAGAGCTTCTTCAATGGTTAAAAAGATAATGACTTCATTACACATCTGGCAATTGAGTCCAATTTGAATTTAAAAACAAAAGGAAAGACAATTTTTAAGAACTCGAGTGGAGGTTACTGCTCTGGGAGAAACCATTAAAATAAAGGTATACGAGGGCTGTCTAAAAAGTATCCGACCTTTGGCCAGAAAAATAGTTGCGAATACCTGACAGATTTGGGACCCTAATCCCCTTCAAAGTAGGCCCCTTGTGCTTCCACACACTTAGCCCACCGATCCTTCCACTGCTGGAAACACCGCTGGAAGTCTTCTTTTGGAATGTTGTTCAGCTCCGTCGTCGTGTTCCGCATTATGTCTTCTCTACTCTCAAAACGGGATCCCTTCAGAGGCGTCTTCAATTTTGGAAACAACCAGAAGTCACAAGGAGCCAGGTCCGGAGAGTAGGGAGGTTGGCGAACGGTTGTAATTCCATGTTTGGCTAAGAACGTGTGGATCAATTGGGATGAATGTGCTGGGGCGTTGTCATGATGGACGTGCCAGTTCTTCGCTGTCCACATGTCTGGTCTTTTGCGCCGGACTGCGTCACGGAGTCGCCTGAGAACATCTTGATAGTACTCCTTTGTCACTGTTTGTCCTTCCGGTGCGTACTCGTGATGCACAATTCCACGGGCATCGAAGAAAACAGTCAGCAACACCTTGATTTTGCTTCGCACCTGCCGCGCTTTCTTCGGCCTTGGAGAATCGGGATGCTTCCATTGAGACGATTGTTGTTTTGTTTCTGGGTCGTACCCGTACACCCATGACTCATCTCCAGTTATCACGGAATTCAGATACCCAGGATCAGTGTTGGTGGTGTCCAGAAGGTCCTGTGCAACGTCAAAACGGGTGTCTTTTTGTTCCTGAGACAACAACTTGGGTACAAATTTAGCAGCCACTCGTTTCATGTTCAAATCGTCACGCAAAATTGCATGTGCAGAATCTTTACTCACTCCAACATCTTCTGTAATCTCCCGCACTGTCAAACGGCGATCTGCCATCACCAAATTTCGCACCCGCTCAACAACAGCTGCATTCCGAGCAGTTTGGGGAATGCCGCTACGCTGCTCACTCTCGAATGATGTGCGGCCATCTTTGAATCGGTTGAACCATTGTTTAATTTGTGTTACACCCATCGCATCTTCTCCAAACACCTGCTGAATCTTACGAATTGTTTGGCTTTGAGAATCACCCAGCCTTTGACAGAATTTGATGCAGTATCTTTGCTCAATTCGTTCAGTCATCTTGCGAGAAACGCTAAATCCGACGAACACTACCAACAGCACCTCACTTCGCGACCACCAGCTCACGACTGGCACACGCAAACGCGGTGAAAAAATTCAAGCATGCGCATTAAGGTTCCTCCTTCCACCGTACACGGTGGCGCCACCTGAGAATCACTACTTTGCGTGGAAAAAATTAAGGTCGGATACTTTTTAGACAGGCCTCGTAAGACACTTCCTAAATAAGATATACGATTTCGTTTTCCAAGTAAGACGATCTTTTCCAGTTTATGCATATGTTCTCTTGAATATTGTCGAATTCTGCGTCGTGTACGAGTGACAAGAGTGCCAACGTGGGATCAGAAACCGAATCCTGACAATTGGAATGGAGCAGAAGGATGAGCACAAACTGCGGGAAGTGATTCGTGAGATCAAAACTAGTTAAATGTGGCTATGAACAACTCCGAAATTGTACATTAGTTAGTTGCGCAGAAAGAGCTATCTTAGATAGCAGGATCAGTCTGGTAGTTGACGGTACTGTGTTCTGGCCGAGACGATATGTGCTTCGGACGCAGCTATTGCACATAAGAATGATACTGAGCAAATATGAAGAATAAGCACGGAGCTAATGACTTTAAGGAAAGAACGAACACAAAAGTGATGTGCGATATCAAGTAAGACGCGCGTTACGAATCACCGTTACGAATTGTGCGCTGTAGAATAACGATGATTAGCAATGTACACATCACTTAGAATACGAACAACCTGATAGTCAACATACGTACGTACAGCACAGTATACATTCTACTTTGACTGGAGTCAGAGTAGATGTTCCAAATGTCCCCTGTAGCTGTCAGTGCACGCATGCACAAGTAGCATCAATGACTTACGTACCCTGTTGCATATTTTGGGTTGAATCTACAGTGTTACAGGCAGCATGGATACATTGCTCCAGAGAATGTATATCAGGCACAGGATCAGCGTAAACGGCACTGTTAAGATATGCCCACAAGTAAAAATCAAGGGGATTCAGGTCTTGTAACCGGGCGGGCCATGCACGGGACCATACCGACCGATCCATCTCCGGAGAAGGTATTGTTCAGATAGGCACAAGTGAAAGCAAAGAAGTGGGAGTAGGCCCCATCGTGCATCAGTCACATGTTTCGAAATGCCAGTGGTACATCATCGAGCAAATGGGGCAGTATATCTGGCAGGAATTGTAGATACGTGTTGCCTGTTAGTATTTGTGGCAGAATAAAGGGTCCGATTAACTGGCCACCTAGAATCTCAGCCCAGACATTTATTTGAATCTGCTGTTGATTGTGGAACTCGACCATTCCATGTGGATTGTACTGAACGCAGATGCGAGTATTATGGAAGTTGATTATGATATCTCGCCCGAAGGCAGCCTTATCAGTGAAGAGGATCAATGACAGAAATCCCAATATGGGTTGTAACTTGTTGGAGCAACTTGCAACAGACCGCCTTCTGTGGGGAAAAACCGGCAGCCTGGAGACTATGCACACGGTGCAGGTTATATGGATAACAGATATTCTAGTGTAGAACTCGCAAGGCAATACTTTGACCAATTGCACGCACACTGTCTGGAGCTCAAACGGGGTTTTCCGCATAATCTTGTAGCACGTGAGCGTCCATCTCAATTGTCCAAACCGTACGTGTCCGTCCTACGTCCGCATACATAGGTGCCAAGGTCCCCGTCTTACATAGACGACGATATACTGCAGCGAATGTTGGTTGATTAGGTTGCTGTCGTCGTGAATATGTTGTCTGGTACAGTCTGCCATTCCCTCGAGCATTTCCATTCAATTTGTCATATATATATAGCATATCAATACACTGCCAAATATGTCTGCTGATATGTGAAGATATCAAAAAACTCTCCAAGTTATTGCACAGTAGGTGTATTCTTATTACTTATGCACACAGACAATCGCATTTAATTATAGTTCGTAATATATGATCTTTTAATTGCGTTACACTAAACAACCTGTTATATTCTTTGAGTTCTTGTTTCTTTAAAGGTTGATAATAGTAGCACATTCGTCCTAGAATCCACGCCATCTCAATTATTCTGAAGAAGAATGGCAAACACAAATAAGACAGGGAGACAGGCGACAATCGAAACAAGAAAAGACTCTTCTGGTCTGAAAAATCAAAAAATCTGTGTTATACACTACACTACAGTAACTAACTAACTCTATGGGCTACGAAACCCAGAGGTTCAATGCCACGTTCACAAAAGCTCTCCATTGACTTCTGTCCTTAGAAAACTGTATCCAATTTCTACTTTGTACTCCTTTCTTTCTGCGAGATCCATCTTAATATTACCCTCCCACCTGCACCTAGTTCTTCGTAATGGACGATTTCCGATTGGATTTCTACTTATTTCTTTTCTACTTATAGTGATTTCTACTTCTGTTCAGTTAGGCTCTGAACCATACGGTCCTGCTGAGCGCATCTCCCTTTCTCCACGAACATTAGTTTTTGACGGTGTGGTAAGCAAATTGTCAAATAAATCTTTAGATCTATTCAAGGTGTTAGCTGTGTCAGTGAGAATTGTTCCGTCGGGTTTCTAGCGTAGGGATAATAGTCTTTCTTAAATCTATTAATGCATTTATACATGTACCGGTTGTTTTTGTTTTAACTATTATCTTCAAGTTCATTAATTTAATTTTCAAAGAATCGCATTTCTTTGTTCTAAAAGCTTTGGAAGCTTAATGTCTGATGTTAATGAAATTTTGTTTAGTTATATCATTCGGATTTTGTTGGCAATGTAGTTTTACCTGTTTTCTTTTCTTTTCTTTGTTAGTTTAGTGTATTTTTTGGCTGAACCATAGTTTATTTCCAGCTTGTCCCAGCTTTTCTTTTGCTAGCGTTTTAGTGCTATCCCTAATTTCAGCCCATGTATCCTCAGCATTTGTGAATTCCGAACTTTGTAAAACCGAAAATCTATTCGATACTTCAATCTGTTATGCTTCTTTCTCCTGGCTCTCTTCAAATTTCTTTAGATTTAACCTCTATGTTTTCAGATGTTGAATATTTATTTTATCCAACAATAATCTCACTGTTATTGTCGGTGTTATCAGATAGTGATCAGTGTCACAGTCATCTCCTTAAAAGAATCGAACATTAGTTATGCTAGACTGTATCCTTCTCTCTTTTAAAACGTGATCAATTTCGTAACGTGTTTTTCAACCTGGTGAGTTCCAGGTGTATTTGTGAACGTCGCGATGTGACGTACTCATCACGTTAATGTCTTTGGATGTTGGAAATTTCACGAGTCTAACGCCGTTGTCATTGCGTTCCTTATACAGAGTTTCATTCTCTATAATCGGTTTGAAAATATCCTTTCGTTCTACCTTCGCACTGAAATCCCATTATAGAATTTTCATGTGGTATCGTGGAAGTTACTTAGATACTCGTTCTACTTCCTCGTAAAAACTGTATTTTATATCTTATCATTGTTTTCTGTTGGGGCATGCACATTTAGAGCAATAATATGACACCACCGGACTTTCATAATAATAATAATAATAATAATAATAATAGAAAATATATCATTAATAAATTTAACCCGGTTAATTGCCGATATCATTCGTTTGTTACCGAAAAGTCTGTTCGTGTTTGGTAATTTCTATTTCCTTCTCCGTGAAACGACGTAAAATTACCAGACTTCACTGCTCCCTTTCCTTCCCGTCTAACTTCCCGAACTCCTACTAAGTTCATCCTATATTTCTCTATCTCATTTGTTATGGATTTTAACTCACCTGCCGTATAAAGATTCCTTATATTCCATGTTTCAAATAGCAAGGCCATTTTACTTTGCTGAGGTCGTGCCAAGTTATCAGTTCTGGTCCGAGGTTTCTGTGAACGTTTTTGAACAAGTGTCTTTTTCACAGGGTGAAGTTGTTACCCTCACGCCAAACTGTCAAGCTGGAGAACAACCCCTTACCGTCTGATCGTTTTTGGTTATTCGTAGCTAACCTCTGTAACTAGAGACTTTCTCCTCGATAGGCAATCTGAGGACGCGCTCTGTAGTGACAGGAACCCATATTACATGGTAATAGACTACATATAAAACATAAGGAACTTCATAAGGAATCAAAAGAAAATTTCCATAAAATCTTCAAGTGAAAGAACTGCGACAAGACAGTGGTACAGTAGAATTGCACCCACTCAACATCAATTTGCTGAGTTAAGTTGATTTGGAGTTTAACGTCCCTTTCAGCAGCGATTCAGATCCTTACAGAGTGCGACACGTACAAACGCTGAAGCAGTTAGCGGATGCGCCTTTGACCCGGGTTCGATTCCCGGAAGGAGCTAATGTATTTCGCATTCCATGTTAATCTGTAAGTCTCGCCTCATAGAGCCTCACTGCCGAAAGAGACGTTAAACTCAAAATTAACTCAGCTTACAAACACTGTTACCATTGCTCTTGCTACCAAATTTTACCACGATCGCTAAATAAGTCTGTTGAATCACGCGGGGCAGAAAATTGTAAACCAATGGTGGATAATTCACCATATTTGAATCGTTTTGCTGCACGACAATTTGTGGCAAATATCCTGTTCAACCCAGAGTAGTGCCTATTTTGCCCCAAAACAAGGAAAATGGGGTCAGGGAAAAGGAGAAAGGCTAGGTCCCGAGAATCACTGGTGACATGTGTCACTAGAAATGCTGAACATGTCATTAAAGAAGCAATTACTCAAAAGGAAAATGAATCACTAGTGTTACAGATTCGAGCTGTGGGTCTCACATCAGCCATAACTAGATACAAACCTAGTGAAAATGATACACTCAAAAAAATACTTACAGGCCACATGAGAAAACTTTTAAAACATATTTGTACGTATGTACAGTGACACATAATTGAGAGTTCAATGTATAAAAGTTCATGAGATTCTCTGGGAGAAATAGCTTATGTATGTTCTAGAAGAAGATCCAGATAGTGTTCATAAGGAATATAAAATATCTAAACGGAAGCAGTTGCTGAAGAATTTCTAAGATTAGTCTTTATTGTTTGGAGTGTTTTGCCCTCCATATATCACTAACATCATAATTAATTGTATATGTAATGTATTTGCTTATTACATATTGCATGCGAGATAGAAAACATTGATCATACATAAATTAGAAACTGCAACCGGAAGTAGGTTCAAATCTTGCAAACAGTACGAGATATTGAAAAAATAATCGAAAAACTCACCTCTTTATGGTATACCTTGCCGATTTTTATCAAGATATCTTTCATTTGTGTCTGTAAAGGGATATTTTCAAATGTGAGGAATGACAAGGAGATTCGTTCTCACATGTGGCTGATGCGCTGTATAGAGAGCGCAGATTCAGCTAGTAATTTAGTAAAATTGTATAGTATCTTGCCCGAAAAGTCGGATTAGACGTAGCTTTTGAACCTCTTCCCGCACAAATTGTATGTAAATCCTAACTATGTATATAACTACAATCTGACATAATTTGAAGGGGTACTTCTGGTTGACATGGAAAGTTGAAATTTGGCATGATTGTAGCTTTCCGGGACTTACCTACAGAAAAATTGCCAAAAGTGAATATTTTTAATTTTTAAGGGGTCTAAAGGTAGATGAAGACATCCCCATGGTGTTTTCTTGGGATAAAAAACCTTATTTTTTAGATAGTTGATATATTATAGGAAAAGATATTTAAAATCCGGTAGAATTCTGGATTTAAGAGGTGCGAGATCTAGGCCGATCAAAGGCGAGGATGTGGGGGCGAAGGCCCCAACTAGTCAAAGGCTACTATCCCTTTTAAGATCTTTGGTTTTTGGGGTATTTTTTAAACTTTCAGTCAAGCAGCTACTGCATCGTCACTATTTATCCTAGAATCATGGTTCATACCTCATTCTCTTCAGAATAGAGCAGGCTTCCAAATGCTATCACTTACATGCCCATACCGTATACCAGGAGAGGGAAAAATTGAGGGGAAAAGGGAAATTACGGGTATTTTTGTCACATTTTTGACCCCTCTGGAACAGCCATGTTTAAACGTAGAGATCTGAAAACAATCTGATAAATACTACTCTGTAGACTAAATGCGTGTACCACATTTCGAGCTTCTAGCTTGAATGGTAAGGACGGTAAAAATTATCAATATTTCCCACAACGCCTCAGATTACCGCAAAAGACCCTGATCTCTGGTAAAAATTCCCTGAGACATTCCTAATTACCCTAGGATCATGGTTTACCATAATTCTCTTTACAATAGAACTGCCTCCCAAACAGTACCATTCACATGTCTCCATCATGTATCTCAGGCGGGAAAATCGCGAAGAAAGGGATTTTTAGTTAAAATATCCCTTTTTCCAACTTTTTTGCTCCTCTGGACCCCTTGTTTTAACACAGATCTGAAAAAATCTGAAAAAATACTACTTGGTACACTGAATATTTGTGCAAAATTTTAATCTTCTAGGTGCAAAAGTAAGCCCGCCAAAAATACCCACAATACCCCATTTTCCCGTATAAAAAAGAATCTTGAGTAAAAATTCCCTGAGACATCCCTAGTTACCCTAGGATCAAGGTTTGCACATCATTCTCTTCAGAGGCGCCGCGGTGGCTCAGTGGTAGAGCGTTCACCTCTGGTGCATGGGGTCCCGGATTCAAACCCTGCTCCCCCCAAGTGAACTTTGTGGTGAACAAACACCATATGCGTGGGTTTTCTCGGAGTTCCCCCTTTTCCTTTCACCATTTCATTCATTTCTCATCTTCACCGTCTCCTTGAGGCTACTCGGCATAAATATGGGACGTAAAACTCAAAAATTTCATTTCATTCTCTTCAGAATAGAACTGCCTTTCAGACGGCACCATTCACATGTCTCCTTCATATATCTGGGGCGTAAAAATAGTGAAAAAAGGGATTTTTGGTTAAAAAATATCCTTTTTTAAAAACCTTTTTGCCCCTCTCGACCCCCTCTTGTGCTAATGCAGAAATTTGAAAAACATCTGATAAATACTATACGGTGGACTGACTGTTTGTGCAAAATTTCAATCTTCTAGGTGCAAAAGTAAGCCCGCCAAAAAATAATCAAAATAGGATAAAGAAACAAAATATATTTTATAGTTATGACGTCATTACCTCCTATGCCTCAATGCAGGAAGGCGTGAAATCATACCTAGCGTGTACTATAATTCCTCTAGACACACACACACACACACACACACACACACACATACACACACATCTATCTATCTATCTATCTATCTATCTATATATATATATATATATATATATATATATATATATATATATATATATATATATATATATATATATATATATATATATATATATAAAGGACGAAAGGAGTTATAACGCATAGTACCATAAAACATCGGTATGGCGCAAATTGTACACTCCGCATAAAAAAATTGCGACATCTAACGCCGTGCAGCTAGGCCACCCATATCCCATAATCGTGTCTGGTAAAGAGACCCCCTCTCTCTTCTCCTTTTTTCTCTCCCATACTAAAATTAATTAACAACATAAACGCAATTCTAATTTCAAACTACACATGTGTTAGCATCGATAAAATGAAATAACAAAACTGAGACGAAACAAGATTCATAAGTTGATGTAGGGAGAAACTGAAACACACGCAATGAAAAATTGAAACCAATGGATGTCTATTTCACACAGGTTCAGAAAGGAGCCAGAAAGAGAGAGAAGGCGAGAGAAGAAGGAAAAGAAAAGGGAGAACAGATAAAAATGTGGAATTTTAAACTTACTAAGAAAACAACCTAACATTATAAAGTTCCGTTGCCAGAAATCCAACAGTACTATAGAAATAACGTTTGTTTTTATATTTATTTCAGGACTATTCGAATATATAGAGGATGCTTGAAACATTCATTAAGTCACTTTTATAATTTATTGCATACTCAATTTCCAGTAGAACTGTAGATCTCACAGACACATCTAAAATAATGCCAACAGTTTAACATATGCTTTGTTTTCGCGTGGTTCGGTTGTAAATTCGGTAGTGTTCATTGGACGTACTGATGCAAACCACATTCTAATAAACCCAGTAGGTAGCGTAGATCATATCTTCCATTCCAGACAACTAACGCAAAGTGAACAAAAAAAATCAAAAAGAAAAAGGAAGAAAGAAAGAAAAAATTGAATGAGTGTTATTTTACTGGTGCATTAATATCCTATATTAAAAGTCTAAACCGTATTATTATGAAAAGTTACAAATGTTCAAATAGAAAATTGGATGTTCCTTATAGATGTAGCAAACCTTGCATTTCTCAAATTTCAACGTGAATTAATCATATTGAATTATAAGATGGAAACAAATTTGTATCGAACTAGTATAAATAAAATTTTGTTTTCAAATAACCAAAGAAGTTGCCATTTTCTAGTCTTTTCCGAAGATTTATCTGTACCGAACATCCAGCATCACTTTCATCTCTTGCGGATATAACGTTAATTTGCACAGATAGAATGAACACGCTAGAGCTCAAACGGATCATAGTGTCAGTCGGATGATGTTGGTTAGCTTATGGACCACCACTTGGTCGAGGATTCAAAGCCATAGTGACCTGATAATTCGACTGAGACTCGGCAACCCAGATGATAAAAAAGATATTTTGCTTATTCCTTTGGGTTTAAACAGTATTTCTTTCAGAGATGACCAGGCTGGATATGTTTACCCCAGAGCACAAAAACTCGACGCTGAAGTTGGCAGTCAATTACATTTTCTAGACCAGGTCCATCGGTCTCTTGCTCCGTTTTAACTTTGGAACAGGCACATGCACATGAAGTGCGCGTGTACGTGTGAGAGACGGAAGAGAAGTGAAAGATGCAAATACAGGATAGGGAAACGTCAAGAAAGAAAGAGAGAGAGAGAAAGAGAGAGAGAGAGAGAGAGAGAGAGAGAGAGAGAGAGAGAGAGACGAATATAAATATGAAACATATTTATCATTACAGTGTATGATGAACATACACACTGTTTATTCAAATTCTCGCCAGTGATGCTTTGTAAGTTCTAACAGAAGATAAATCTCTGTTTGCAGCCATTATTTTATGCGAAAAAGTTATACTACCTGACGGGAAATCGAACCTAGATTTTCCGCTTGGAAATCTGGTACTTTACAACTACACCACCGATTGCTTTACCCAAAATTTGTCCAACAAGTGCTGTAATATTTTTTTTCTGAAAACGATAACACGAAAAGTGTTTACTGCAGATCGATGAAGTGTTTCGAATATCCTGGTAAATCCCTTGCCCTTTCTCAAACAACATTCGTAAATCGTCTCTATCATGATAAAGGTGTTTGCTTTCACATTATTAAGCATTGCACGTCTAATATGAGAAATGAATTCTTCACTATCACTTTGTAAAAAATGCAAGTTTGATGTAAAAGGATTTGAACCTATGCCTGAAAGCATTATTAATCGTAACTCCATTACGTTACCGCTACACTATCCTGCCACCTGAAAATAAAAACGAAATATTACTTACTTTAGCCTTGAACTTTGGAACGATCAAGCTTCTTCCTGTAAGGTTATTTGCACCTAAGTGCACAACGAAATTCATTTATTCGATGACGTAGAGAGAAATTAGTGCCCATTAGTAAAGAAAACAACATACAATTCAGAAAAATTACAGAAATAAAAACAATTAATTTCGTCCTGCAAGTTCAAAAGTACACGAATAATAATAATAATAATAATAATAATAATAATAATAATAATAATAATAATAATAATAATAATAATAATAATAATAATAATTATTATTATTATTATTATTATTATTATTCCTATCATCAATTGGCCGCTTTGCTGGGCTAAATTGAGAAAAAATAATAATATGCTCCGTAATAAAGTATCTTTTTCTATTACTAAAGCGCTCTTTGATATCAGTCATTTTCGATGAGTTTTATATTTCCTACGTTGCGGAGCACGGCATCTTTAGTGTCATTGTTCATCTCAGCCACCCGGAAAACTATCAATTCGACAATGATATTGGTTATTTTGATCATTTTATATGCCTTGCCCTCTTCCATGTTGCTGGCGCAATTTGGATTTAAACGGCATCAGATGTATCACTGTACATGTCAGCGACTCCAAAAATTATAGTTTCGATACCAATATCGGTCATTTTTCGTTCTCTTTTAAATGTTGCTCTCCTTCCTCTATCCTTTAGTTATACCTTCAAAATTATGAGGAAAACCATATCGGATTCGACCTTCATCTAGGTTGAAAATTTTAAGGAGATTGGTACACTGGTTCAAGACTTATTAAATTATATATATATATATATATATATATATATATATATATATATATATATATATATATATATATATATATATATATATATATATATCCCTTTCCCATTCCCCTTCTCTATGTTTTAGCGTCAAAGTGAAATAATAAAAACCATATCAGGCCCGAACCTCATCTATGCTAAAAATTTGATCGAGATAGGTCGCGTGGTTCAAGAATTATTAAGTTTTATTTATTTTTATACATCTTTCCCCTCTCCTCCTCTCCCTAAGTTTTACCGTCAAAGTGACATGATGAAATCTACTCCAGGCTCGAACTTCATCCATGTTGAAAATTTGATGCAGATCTGTCCGGTGGTCCAAGACTTATTAACTAATTAACATAGTCACTTTTATTTTAATTTACATTGATTTTTGTATATCTCCCTGTCCTCCCCCTTCCCTACATTTCTCCATCAAGGTGAAATGGTTAAAAGCATTCCATGCACAAACGTTGCATGTTGCATCTATGTTGCAAATTTCATTCAGATTCGTAGTTTGATTCAAAACTTATTAAGTTTTCTTTTTTTTATATTTTACCATTCTCCCCCTCCCCTAAGTAACACCATACAAACGAATAGATAAAAATACTCCCAGGTCCGAACATTATAAATGTTGAATATTTGATCGAGATCGGTCAGGTGGTTCAAGAGACTATAAGTCACATTCACATTATTATTATTATTATTATTATTATTATTATTCGTGTACTTTTGAACTTGCAGGGCGAAATTAATCCATAATATGTTTATATTTCTGTATTTTTTTCTGAATTGTATGTTGTTTCTTTTACTAGTGGGCACTAATTTCAATCTAGGTCATCGAATAAATTAATTTCGTTGTACACTTAGGTGCAAATAACCTTACAGGAAGAAGCTTGATCATTCCAATGATCAAGACTAAAGTAAGTAATATTTCGTTTTTATTTTCAGGTGGCATGATAGTGTAACGGTAACGTAATGGAGTTACGATTAATAATGCTTTCAGGCATAGGTTCAAATTCTTTTACACCAAACTTGCATTTTTTACAAAGTGATAGTGAAGAATCCATTTCTCATATTAGACGTACAATGCTTAAGAATGTGGAATCAAACACCTTTATCATGATAGAGACGGTTTACGAATGTTGTTTGAGAAAGGGCAAGGGATTTACCAGGATATTCGAAACACTTCATTGATCTGCAATAAGAACTTTTCATGTTATCGTTTTCAGAAAGAAATATTACAGGATTTGTTGGACAAATTTTGGGTAAAGCAATCGGTGGTGTAGTTTTAAAGTACCAGATTTCCAAGCGGAAAATCTAGGTTCGATTTCCTCGTCAGGTAGCTAACTTTTTCGCATAAAATAATAACTGCAAACAGAGATTTATCTTCTGTTAGAACATACAAAGCATCACTGGCGAGAATTCGAATAAACAGTGTGTGTGTTCTTCATCATACACTGTAATGAGAGTATGTTTCATATTTATATTCGTCTCTCTATCTCTTTCTTTCTTTCTTTCTTCCTTGACGTTTCCCTATCCTGTATTTGCATCTTTCACTTTTCTCCCCTCTCTTACACGTACACGCGCACTTCATGTACGTGTGCATGTTCCAAAGTTAAAACGGAGCAAGAGACCGATGGACCTGGTCTGGAAAATGTTACTGACTGCCAACTTTAGCGTCGAGTTTTTGTGCTCTGGGGTAAACATCTCCAGTCCTGGTCATCTCTGAAAGAAATACTGTTTAAACCCAAAGGAATAAGCAAAATATCTTTTTTATCATCTGGGTTACCGAGTCTCAGTAGAATTACCAGGTCACTACGGCTTTGAATCCTCGACCAAGTGGTGGTCCATAAGCTAACCAACATCATCCGACTGACACTATGATCCGTTTGAGCTCTAGCGTGTTCATTCTATCTGTGCAAATTACAACGTTATATCCGCAAGAGATGAAAGTGATGCTGGATGTTCGATACAGATAAATCTTCGGAAAAGACTAGAAAATGGCAACTTCTTTGGTTATTTGAAAACAAAATTTTATATATACTAGTTCGATACAAATTTGTTTCCATCCTATAATTCAATGTGATTTATTCACGTTGAAATTTGAGAAATGCAAGTTTTGCTACATCTATAAGGAACATCCAATTTTCTATTTGAACATTTGTAACTTTTCATGATACGGTTTGGACTTTTAATATAGGATATTAATGCACCAGTAAAATAACACTCATTCAATTATATCTTTTTTTCTTTCTTCCTTTTTCTTTTTGATTTTTTTTGTTCACTTTGCGTTAGTTGTCTGGAATGGAAGATATGATCTACGCTACTTACTGGGTTTATTAGAATGTGGTTTGCATCAGTACATCCAATGAACACTACCGAATTTACAACCGAACCACGCGGAAACAAAGCATGTGTTAAACTGTTGACATTATCTTAGATGTGTCTGTGAGATCTACAGTTCTACTGGAAATTGAAAAAATGAAATGAAATCTTTGAGTTTTACGTCCCACGGTTATGCCAGTTAGGCTAAAGGAGACGGTGATGATGAGAGATGAGTGAAATGGTGGAATGAAGAAAGTGGGAGGAAACGGGAGAACCCCGAGAAAACCCACGAGCACGGTGTTTGTCCACCACAAAGTTCACTTGGCGGGGGCTGGGATTGAACCCGGGGCCCCAAGCACCAGAGGTGAACGCTCTACCACTGAGCCACCGCGCCCCCCTACTGGAAATTGAGTATGCAATAAATTATAAAAGTGACTTAATGAATGTTTCAAGCATCCTCTATATATTCGAATAGTCCTGAAAAAAATATAAAAACAAACGTTATTTCTATAGTACTGTTGGATTTCTGGTAACGGAACTTTATAATGTTAGGTTGTTTTCTTAGTAAGTTTAAACTTCCACATTTTATATGTTCTTCCTTTTCTTTTCCTTCTTCTCTCGCCTTCTCTCTCTTTCTGGCTCCTTTCTGAAACTGTGTGAAATAGACATCCATTGGTTTCAATTTTTCATTGCGTGTGTTTCAGTTTCTCCCTACATCAACTTATGAATCTTGTTTCGTCTCGGTTTTGTTATTTCATTTTATCGATACTAATGCATGTGTAGTTAGAATTGCGTTCATGTTGTTAGGTAATTTTAGTATGGGAGAGAAGAAAGGAGGAGAGAGAGGGGGGTCTCTTTACCAGACACGATTATGGGATAAGAATGTGTATATTGGGTGGCCTAGCTGCACGACGTTAGATGTCACAATTTTTTTGATGCGGAGTGTACCAGAAGTTCTTAAAAGGGCTATTCTATATAATATTACATGAAATCTACAGTCACGTGAAAGCAAAAAAGAAAATTACTTCGAATTTCAGGGAATACTGAGCGTTAATCTTGGTATCTAACACATTTTTCATGAAATAATGAGACTTTTTTCATTCAAGAAGCAGAAAACAATTAAATTGTAATCTAAAAATAACCTTATAATGATTATCGTAGTATTTTTTAAATGAAATTACATTAAATGTTGCTTGTTTAGAAAGGTATCTTGATCTAAATACCTGTTGCATGTAATAAGTATTGCACGCCCAACTTCTTTGAATTCCCTGACTAGTTCCCAAAAGCGAATTCTTGTTCTGATGTCCAACTGTTGTGTGGGCTCCTCAAAAATTAAAATTGGCCGATTTCCCAACATGGTGATCGCCAGCATCAGCTTCTTAATGTTTCCAGCACTGTAGGTACTCACCATTTGATTGGCATACATTACAAGATCTGAAACGACATTTAAGATAAATCATGAATTATGTTGTACATTTTAGAATAGGCATATCTTCATTGTTTAAACCGGAAATTACTAGTGTTAAATTCTTAGAAAATAACTGAAAACTGAAATTATCGTTTCGAAAGTAGTATAAAATTTCGTGGCGATTTATGTATGCCTATTGGTGTCTTTAAAATTTTGGTGGTGGTTAAAAGCCAGAAAGAAATAACTAATATCACCTCTTAAGAGGTTTAATCACCGCGAAATTAAAATACCTCTGATTCTATCAAATAGATAAAAGATAATCAAAATGTGAAACAAAAGCGCCATAAAGAATATTATTTTGCATGAGGTACCGTTATCACAAGTCACCTAGTAGCTTTCCGTTTGCAGCCATTTAGGAACGCGAAAATAAATGCCGATTTTCTAAATGGCTGGAAATCGAAAGCAGATAAGTGAGTTATGATAACAGTATCTCGTGTAAAATAATATTGTCTAGGGAGCTTTTGTTCCACTTTTCGATTATCTTTTATTTATTCTAAGATATCCAATAATTACTACAAAATTAACAGTATTTTAATTTCGCTGTAATGGGGCCTCTTAAGGAAGCTAAGGAACGGTGTTGATACTTTTGAATATACCACAGTTCTTTCGTTTCCCTCATATATGAGCTATTAAAATATACAATCTAAGTAAAGGCACGAACAAAGTAGTTTGGGATTCTATGAGACGTGGACCTACTGATTAACGTGGAATCCGAACCACATAAGCCTCCGCAATTAAAGAATAAGATAGTAAGCAAAATTACTTAAGTAACCTTAATGAATTATACAACCGATAGGTTTAGACAAAACTATTAAATAATACGTCGATCTTAACCAATAGTAAGGCAATTAATTAACTATCCTATATGCTAGTTAGGGTCGGCTCTAGGTAATTTACCGCCTCGTGCAATGGCATCATTTTGTAACGGATTTCGTTACTATCGTTATCGTTGTAACGTAATTTTGTTACAGGTTAGTTTTAAATTGATTTAATTTGTCGGCAACTTTCATGTGAGTAGGGTGTTGTTATAAAAGGTAGTAGAAATAATACCATTTTTCACCTTTTTCTCTCTCTGTGTGTGTGTGGGGGGGCACAAGCTCAATGGTAGAGTGTTCATCTCTGATGCATGGAGTCCCTGGTTCGATCCCAGCGAGCGCCAAGTCAGCTTTCTGGTGGGCAAACGCTGTGTTCGTGGGTTTTCTCATGGTTCTCCCGTGTCTTTCCACTTTCTTCATTCAACCATTCCATTCATTTCTCATGTTCACCGTATCCTTTAGCCTAGCCGGCATAACCGTGGGACGTAAAACTTAAAGATTTCATTTCTTTTCTTTTCTTTTCCTGTGCATCAGAAGGTTTTCTAAATGTAGTTAGATTATTACAAAGGTTGATCAAATCTTGACAATAAGAGTTTTACTTTATTTTCGTTTACAGTTACTATCTTTAAGGCCCAGTCAACTGCATCACTATAAATTATACACAATTAAGATTAAATCAATCAAAGGCTTAAATTTTAAAGGTGCCCCTCTAGTTTCGAACCTAGAAAATAGCAGTTAAAACATTAAAAATTGTTAGGTTAGGTTACCCGATAAGACCAGTTAAACTAGTACAGTGGCTGGAACTGGTTCTCATAGAAGCTTCAATTATCACTTTAATTCAATAATCCGTGGTTCTCAGAAAAATTTAATAGATTACACTGGTCTACAAAATAAAAAAAAAATTCTTTCACAAGAACAAGTGTCACTAAGTTTAAATGTACTTAGTTAAATTTAAATTAAATTTAAATGTTAAATTTAAAAATGAAATCAGAATTTCCCCATTAGGCACGGTTTTCTTGTGACAGTCATTTGTTTCTTTCACGTTTGCACGCGAAATTGACCATATTCTCTTGAAACATCCTTGTGTTTGTAGCGGCATAGCTCAGTTGTTTATTAACATAAGCTTATAATGTTGATGTCAGTGGAAGGACAAAGGTCATATTATATATGGAGTTTGTTGTCATCGATTCCATACAAAGGGGGAAGGTGTCATTAAATTGTGTAAAATGTGGAAATTGTACATTTCCATTGCTCCATTTGAAATTTAGATTGCAAATTCATGAATGCAGGAGAATTTTTGTTAAGTGCTTTTACAAAATTCTTCATAAGGCCCAATTTCATATGCAGCGGTGGTGAGTACACTCGTTCGGGATTTACCAATGGGGCGTGAGACACATTTTTGCTCCCAGGAGTGAGAGTGTCACGTTTAGGCCATTGCTTCTTAATGTAGTGCGACTTCCTATCTCTGCTGTCCCTTCACATAAGAAACAACAAAATTTTGTGTATCCCAGTTGCAACTCGAGAAGTAAAGCTATGGCCTTTAAATCGCCACAGATATTCCAGTTACATTTCATGTACTAGAGTTTATCTAACAACAATTTCGTATTCTGATATGTCTCTTTCATGTCTCTTTCATAAGGGCCACAGGTATTGAAGGTAATTCATTTCCAATTTGCAAAGCACCGTCTTCAAACTAATTTTCGAGGAATCTATGAACAATCGCCATTCATGTGGCTGGTGTTCATGTCCAAGACCCTCCATAACTGCACTAACATTATTACAGAACACGATACCATCCTCTGTCGAAAAATATTCTTTGAAATCATTATCACGACTTCGATACACGTATATCCTTGTTTCTTTGTGTAATAGATTCCAACCTTTGAGCCTCGAAGCTAGAAGTTCGGCTTGTTGTTTCGAAAACTGTAAATCCCGAATGAGATCATTGAGGTATGCTTGAGTTAGTAGGTGGGGTTCTGATGTAGAAGCCTCGAATGTAGGAACACTTCTATAATGAGTTTCTTCCTCAGTATGCACTGCCTCGGAGTCAGAGTCTTCACTTACGGTCACAAAGTCTGGGCACTTCGGCACAGGATACTCGTCACTACAGGCCTCATGGCAGATGGCAAATTTGGATATGTAACGGTATATTTAGTTTTATTTTTTGTAATTCCTTTTATGTTTGTTAAACAAAAGTAGCAGTCACTGGAATTGGCTTTTTGTTCCCTCTAGATTATGGGAATTGCAAAATGCATATGATGTGTGCCCTTTTTCCATCTTGTGAGAAGCCGCACACATGTCACACAACATACAGTATATTTGGAGCCCATGGTTTATCAAAATCACCCGCTCTGCAGCCAAAGTAAAGCTCGTAACACTTTTTTACAAATGGCGTAAAATTTCGCCTCTGAGATTTAAATGTTAGTTCACACAAATGTTGCAGAAATTGTCCGGATAATTCAAACACTCTTTGGCATTATGCAAGTTATTTTTAATAACACAAGAAATGAAACAAAGAACACTCCACTTACACAGAAAGAAAACCTGCGAGGCTCACTACACGATCACGAATATCTTTCTGCGAAAACAGGTCTGATTGTAATCGACATTTACAGTGTTGTCAAGTTCACAAAAACAAACACTTTTGCTTCATTATTTTCCACTTTTTTATTGCACAACAAACTTTCGGAAACTTGAATACCCTTATACCAAGTGGGTCTCATAAGCTATGTAAGTTTATAATTTATCGGCCGTCGTTGAGGTGCGGTAAGAGGTAAGGGAGGAATTGCGCAATTGAAAAAAAAAATACAATTTACACAATATTTACCTAAATTCAAGTGCCTCCCATCCCCACCTTCATGACATTGATGACACAAATCTTACACTAGATGAAAGTTTTATTCTTTCCCAGTAATCTGCTACTTAAGTTATCCTTCTAAATTAATAAATCACTGCGCTATGCCAATTCAAACATATGGATGTTTCATGAAAATGCGTTTCATTTCGTATATAAGGTGAAAAAAACAAGTTAATGTCACAACAAAACGGTACTTAATGGAAACATTTTGATTGCATTTTTGAATTTAGGAGAATAAATTTCTTCAGAATCAGCAATCACTTATTTTGTGAAAATAATCATGTTGAGCAATGTTATCTTCATTATTCTTATATAATTCTGTAATAGTTAATGCGGAAATATCATATTCAACCCACTGATACGCCATTCTAAACCACTGACTACTATGTTGCTGAATCATCGAAACCTTCCACGTCTTGCAAATAGTACCCACTTCTACATATGAATCGATTTCTGTTAAAAGGGCGTATGTGCAGTAAACACAATTTTCAGGAAATGACAAAAAAAGCTGTTTTTTCACGAGTCGGTTCAGTTGATGAAAAAAAGAAAAATATGTGTAAATGTTACTGATTGTTTATTAGCTATATTTTCTATAGAATGTAACTGTGAATTATAGTTTAATCTACAAAAAATAAATAAATAAATAAAATAAAAAAATAAAAATAAACTTTGGACACATACGCCTTTTAACAGAAAACATGGTGGATAAAATGTGAAACCAGGGTTTTTCTGAAATATATCTAAAATTTTAGATACTGTTACGTTGGTAGTATGTTAATGAAAGACAGAGATGCTAAAAATAGTAATTAGTAATAATAATAATTTGGAAGCAAACATTTTTCTCCCAAAAATTACTTAAAAAAATAATCTCTGTTAGGATAAGTTCTGAATTAACACTTGTCCTCACCGTTTGCCTTTCTCCGACTTGTAAAGTATTTTGAATCCATATCGGGAAATACTGAGGTATACCTACATGCTAAATAAAAATCCTGCAAACCTTAATATTGTGCCAGAATAAAAGGTGAAATTTTCTCACGGTATCTTTTACGAGATCTAAAACTGTGGCTACAAACTTGAGACTGATTTTAACCTAATGTAACGCCAAAGCAGGCATTATAAGTTTAGGTGGATTTGATTTATATTGTGTGACGAGAGACAATTGGGAATGCAAGGAAGTAGCATTGCATAAGAAAATATTATTTTAATGGTAGGATTTGTATTTTTAACCCAAGCGTGTTTTCTTTAAGTTTTATTCCCCAAATTCCTGAGCGTTTGTCCAGATTGTAGTACAGCTGATAGATCGACCAACAGAGCACATTAATATATTATAATATGATTTATATTTTCAACACGTTCCAAGGAATACACTTCCTTTTAACACAAATCATTACATCTACCTCTAAAATACTCAATTTTCACAAAAATTTAAAATCTTAAAAAATATTACATACGCCCTTTTAATATAAATCGATTCATATCTTTTCTCGTATTAAACTTAACTTTACCCCCAAACTTACACAAGTAAACATCACATAAGAATTACAAATAATCATTTCTTAACTCATTTCTCCTGTAAATTTTCCTAATGTTCACAAAAAAGGAGGGGCACTCTAAACTTAACACCAATTAAACTGTTCACGGTGGCAACGGTTATGTTGAACATACTATTATTGTCCAAATGTCCATATAACATTTATTGAAACTTGCAAAGTTTGTTATAAGTTCAATTACTACAATGTAGAAATATAAACACTACACAGCAACCATTGTCACAAGTAAGGGAATGTAATAATTATCTGAGACACGTACTTACTGTATCGATAAGTAGTGCAAATAGTATAGTCTGTTATGAAGCTTGTAAATTTTAGATTGTTTCCATTTTCTTGCAACTGGAGTAAAGTGTGGATTCTTCTGAAATTCTACTTCGCGTTTCTCTTGAGTGTTAAATTTATAAACTGCTTCTCTTTATAATCATAATAATCGTAGTGACGACCTTCCCACCCAACCAGGTACATATTAGGCACGTACCATTTAACTTCCATACCAATCATTACGTACCTGGTACTCGAGGAATGTACATTCATGTTCCCAGCATGTGTCGCTAGGTAAGTAATCTTTGGGGAATTTTTGACACTTGAAAAGTATTTTACATGTTTTACTGGAATGTGAGGAACGTGAATAGCACATGCCTCATGTACCATGGCACGATCACTCGTACGTTGCTTCGCATTGCGACACTCATTCGTCTACGCCCGCGCAGATACAGTAAAGGAGAAAGGCGGGTTTGAAAGAAGGCGGTAGTCCATCGTGAGGTGTGTAGTGATAGTGTTGAATTAATATAAAGTAAGTTAGGAACATCGTCTATAAAATTTCCGTTTGTTTGAGGTAAGTTACATATGAAAGTCCAACGATTATCATTTTATATATTTGGTAATGTGTGTATGTGACGTATTTTCAATTTCATAATGTTCTCCATACCACTTTTACGTTCATACTTTGCATATTACTGTATACGATGTTAACTAGAAAATATCAAATTATGTATAATTGTTATTTATTATAATTAGCTTGCGGTTTAGCTTCGCTCTAAGCTTTGTAACACCTGCTAGAGTCGCTAATATAATGACACATGCCTAGCATAATCCTGGCACATGCCAGTAAATATGTCAAGTACATATCCAGTACGCAAAATGCACATAGCAGGTACATTCCTTGATATGTTTCAGTCACGTACTTTAGGGCGGAAGTGACCTTATTTCCTTCGTGTGAATTTCACATGGTTCCTCTATTCAAGTACCTAACATGTAAATTCCAATGTACTTCAAGAAACATTCTTTACACATGCCTAGCATGTACTTTTATTGGGTGTGTTATTCGCGAATCACCTTGTAGTTGTTAATTGTTTTAATAGTAGAATAAACTAATTGAATTAATTATAAATATATAAAAATAGTAGTTATATATGTATATAGATTGTCATTTGTTATTGAAATATTATAGTGCAATTTACTATCTTAAAAGTTTTCACCACATATAATTTCTTATATAATACTAACTGTCTACAAGAACATCTAAAGATCTACAAACATGTTGTAAGTTAATCTAAAGCAGCCACACAACACATTCACACTTAGTCACATTCGCCCGCCATCTTGTTATGCGAATCCAATACGGGTTTTAAACGTAGACAATTGTTATACACCGTAGACATAGTTTATGTGGATATAAACATTTTCTGCTAAATAACATAATTATACAGGGTTTTCATAAAGTCTGGACGGATTTAATTTGCTTATAATTTTCATAAAAATGCTCATAATGAAATCAAATAAAGTGCAAACGCTAGCGGAAGGATTAAATTTTTAGTTGGCAACACTGTTAGATAAGCGGCAACTCTAAACACGTTGAGAGAGGGAGAGGGAGGGCAAGGGTCAGTTTCTTACCAAATTCCATCCATTGTTGTTCTCAGATGAGGCAACCTTCCATGTCTCCGGAAAGGTAACCGACACAACTGTCGCGTTTGGGGCACGGAAAACCCAAAGGAATTTGAGACACATGAGAGAGATAGCCCTAAAGTGAACGTTTGGTGCGCTGTGTCCTATGATCATCTGATTGGACCGTTCTTTTTTGAAGAGGAGACCGTGAATGGAGATTCGTACCTGGATATGTTGCAGAAATACCTCATTCCGGAACTGAAGGTACGTGGAATCCAGAACGACATCGTGTTCCAACAGGACGGGGCACCCCCTCACTATGCAATCAAGGTGAGACAGTTCCTTGACGAGAAATTCCCTAACCGGTGGATTGGCCGCCAAGATCACCCGACCTTACCCCCTGCGACTTCTGGCTTTGGGTTCATGTGAAAACGGAAGTTTATGCAAAGAAACCAAGTGGTTTGGAGAACTTAAAGGACAAAATCAGGGCGTCTGTGGCTGGCATTTCGGATCAAACACGGCGGAACGCTGTGAGTGGATTCCAGCGCCGCCTACGCGAATGTGTGGACGTAAATGACGCCCAGTTGGAGGTGTGGCGGTGAATGAACTGAGCTGGTGCAGATTACAGGTAAAAATTTAATCCTTCCGCTACCATTTGCACTTTATTTGATTTCAATATGAGCATTTTTACGTAAATTATAAACGAATTAAATCCGTCCATACTTTATGAAAACCCTGTATGGATTGTAATGTAAAGCGGATTCAGAAATGAAAACTTTGCACTAGATTTACAAATTCAGAATCCAAGAAAATTCCGTTATGGATCCTTCATACGCGAAACATCTTGTGTAGTGAAACAAGAATCTTAATATGTTATTCCTAATGACGCTGCCATTAGCATCTACATATTATATCGCAAGGTAACATTTGTATCAATTTTTGCTGAAAGCGTTTTGTAAACAGATAGTAGTATGGGGGGTGAGGTTAGATTTACATTGAAGTAGCACACCCGAGTTTAGCGTAATGTTACATGGTCTGAATTGTAAACGCAGTTCCCTAACAGCATAAGATCTGCTGGGCATGTGCCATTTAGGTGTCCCAGCTACTTTTTAGGTACCCGACATTTGGCACATGGTATTCATGTACTAAGTATGTACTTCAGCTACATAAAGTTTTACGTATTTGTTACACCTAATTGATATTTGCGACTATGTACCACAAATGTAGCATTTATATACCTAACTCAGTTTCGCACCGCTACAGTCATTTGTCTCTATGTCGTCACTTGGGTCATATATCTTTCATGTTCTACGTACGTCCTTTAGGTGCATACTTTTTCAGATACTTGTGACACATAATTGATATCTGCAGCGACGTACCAATGACAGCTGTTTGCATTTGCTCATGCTCAGTAACATGTAGCGGTTTCTCGAGATTTCTGCTCCACTTTCTGTTCCTGTTTCAAATGGCAAGCGATAATACGTATCTGCGTGTTATTGTGAAGTAAAAACAAAAAGTCTATTACTATAAAGTGGTTGACATCTAGAGTTCTTGCCTAAGACAAGATTGCTAGTGTAGGCTAAATTTTATTTGGGGCCGTTGAAGATATTGGGTGGACTTTGCGCCGTTGTTTCTCTCTTATTCGTGGTTTTTAAGGGGTTCTCGTGTTTCCTTCCACTTTCCTCATTCCACCATTTCATTCCATTTCTGATCATCACCGCCTCTTTAGCCTAGCCGGCATAAAACTTAACGTAAAATTTAAAGATATTTCATTATCTCTCTTTCTCTCTCCCTATATATATCTGCACCCGAATTAATACAGCCTATATTCTTAACCGTTTCCTGATTAGATAGTGCTTCCGTCTTCGGACTGTTTTCTCCTGTAATTGACATTCAACCGTAATGAAAACGCACATCATTCAGCTCGGGATAATCAGATACAACACCTGACGCGTGAGAAAGCATGTGCACTTGTTACAATTTATCACCTCCCATTCCCTAGAAAGAACATATTTTAGTCACGATTTCAAGTATGTAAGCACGTTATAATTTTAGTACCTTTAATGAAAATATAGAATTCTTTGCATAGTAATAATGATCAATTAATGAGACGAGTTCTAGCGTCGATAGGAACGTATAACGTTACCGCATGTTTGATAGGGATCAATAAGGTTATCGTATATTTCATAGGAATTAAGTTTGACTGATTAATTGATTTGTGCGTAATGGAGATATCAGCATTCTAAGAAATGTGTCCAGGAATTAATTTTGAACTACAAATAAACAGGGTTTGTTCGGAAAGTAATGAGACTGGGCCCAGAAAATAAAGTTTATTGATCCCATTGGTACAGTCAGCAACAAAACTTTTCGATTGGTAGAATGTATTTTAGAAATAACTTTGATATAGCTGGAACGTACAGAAAATTATATTCTTTTTAATGTACAGTGAAACCTGTCAACTTGGCCACCTCTCTAAGTTGGCCACCTGCTTATCTTGGCCTGGTTCGTCTTGAACCTGCATTTTCCCATAAGACATTCGTTACTTATTACTCTGTAAGTTGGCCACCTGTCTATCTTGGAAGTTGGCCGCATTGAAGCAATGTTTATCCTATGTTGATAATGATAAATTTACCTGCGTATCTTGGCCACACGAATACGTTTTGTTATTTTTCTTAACTCTTTCGTATGAGAGCTAAATGTCTGTATTTGTTACTGGAGACAGAGAAGCAGAGATTTTCACTATTTGTTCTTGGAGGTCAATGGCTAGAACACTACCTTGACAAAGGGGTGGTGAAGGAAGGTGCGAAAAAGAAAAAGTGTAATGTACCATTACAGTTGAAAGTAATGGCAACATTTTTCTACGCACACTGTACCTAGTAAAAAATTTTTTTATTCGATTTCGGTTTAATTACACAATTTATTTACATCCTTACTTCAAATTAAATGTAATGAATCGAAAGGTTTCGTTAGTAATCATATTTTAACTGAATAATATATTTATTTATATTTTGATTAAGTGTAAATCCAATTTTCGCATATACAAGTTGAATAGTAACAAGGTTTATCAGACTGACGTCATACCAAAAAATAGTTCCACCAATATATGTACTTACATAGTTTAAAGGGTTACGTACCTGCTCTATTTGTTGTATTTCCACCTCTTATGTCAACTTATTAAATAACACCAACTATTTCTTTATACGCGGATTTTAGTAAATTGAGAATTATTATTGATTATCGGGTCTACATATAAAGTCCAATGTTGCAACCTTATGAGAAAAAAAAAGAATTTTGTTAGTCAGGGTTTTTGTTTATTTTGAGCCAAACAAGCGTGAATACTTGTCGAATATAAAAAGGTTATGTAGAATTTAAACGTCGACGAAATACTGAGATTGATATTAAAGTGAAATTGATTATATTGAGGAATATGAATAAATATATATATATATATATACGAGTATGTATGTAAAGGGCTCGGTATTTACCCTGGTTGTTTTAGGTTGCCATAGATTTTTGACACCCGACATTGACCAATTATTTGTGATATAAAGTATTACCGCGTAAATTGTAATAAATGACACCTTATTGAGTTGTTATTAATGTTTGTGACTATTAAAGTTGTTTACTATGTTAAATACTGCATGTAAGTAGAATAAGTAGCAGGTCGTAAGAAAAGTAAAATTAACCCTAATCCTTATCCAAATTTATTTTACGAGATCATAGTGAAATCAGTAAACTACGAAGCAGTGCGCCCCACCAACGAATCCTTCTATCAGTAATCTATGAAACAAATCCTCCCCTACGACTGGAAACATAACTATTTGGCTTTCGTCAGTTCAGTGACTAAAACCTTTGACTCCACGATCTATATTAAAAAAAAAATAGTGATCTTAAATTCAATGAACTGAAATTTAGTCAATAATTTAGTAATGTGAATACAGGACCTAGATAGGTCCAGAGACCTAGCTCTATTGAGACATATAGTGTTATGGAAATATGGTCCCAATGTCTGGGATTGGATTCGATAATTTTTTTTATCTTAATAAATTTTGGAATTTTTCTACCAAGTGCGTCAAGTGACGAAATGAAAATATATATAATATGAAGAAACTATTTTTTCTTTCGTCTATAGCTAAGACAAACGATTAAATACTCTCACGGACACAAATCACAGTGCATAAAGAGAGTTAAAAAAGGAGTTAGTATCGACGTGAGAACAAAGACTCATAAAATTGTCGAAATTTCTCCTCTTGGACAGAGACTCAATAAAATGCTACCAAAGTTTTTTTTAAAGATTAATTAATCAATTATATTTTTTTCTTTTCTTTTTCACCATGATATGTCTTCATTCTACTGAACCTGAAATATGTTTAATGTTTAACTTTGATTTTTTCTCTTTATTTTTTGTCTTTCGTCTTTTGTCGAATATTTTTTTTATGTAATCCAACTTTTAATATCTCTAGAAAGAGAAATGTGTTATTTGATATTGTTGAAAGTAGCAAATTTCTGTGCATGCCTATGTATTATTATTAATATATTTTTTTCATGTATCAAATTTTCCTGTTATGTCAAACTAAGTTTTCTTTTATTGAAATGTAATAAATGTCTATAGAAATGTAGTTAGGTTAGTTTAATTCAACTGAATGTAACCTGAAGTATACACTGTCCTGTATGAATGTGTGTGTGAGTGAAATGTAGGTTTAGTATTAAGTGCACCAATTATTTTGACATATATGTGTGACTTATTATAATTAATGGTAGTTGGCAATTAAAGTCATTGAATGTCAATACTAACTTAATTTAAGTTGGCTCTATGAAGAAGTAAAAAGGACTGAAGTAACCTGAACGAACGATCATCATGGGAGAACTTGGAGAGTCAGGATCTTCGACAAATGTGTGTTGCTCTGATTTTTTTTTTTTTTTTTGTGTGTGGTCGATTCTAACATGCCATCAACTTCGTCGTTTATTTTTCAAATATTGGATATTAGTCTAGAACTTCTGGAAATATGGAATAAACGGTTAAATTAAACTTTCTCATCTATCTCAGAGCTAGATTGGGATAATTCGGTAGTTGGGGTTAAATGGATCTAGGTCTGGGATGTATGGGTTAACATGTGTCTACCTTTGATCACCTTAACACCAAACATTCACCCAATAGCTATTGGAAATGATCCCAATTCGATAATTATTCACTTTCCTTTACAATATTTCTAAAAAATATCCAGTAACAGTTTTTTTCTTACTTTCTCTATTTTTCTTCTCTTCTTATCCCAACTTTCTCTTCTCTTCTTTACTTCTTCTTCTATTTTAATAAAACAGAAAAGGGGGTCGTGACTGGGAATTCCATATATAATAATCACGGTCATGTATTTATTTATTTTCATTTTATTTTCTTCAGAAGTCCGATAAAAAGTTTTCTCATTTCGATTAAATCTAGTACGTTCGAAATTAAGAAATGGATAATATATTCCAATATAATTAGACATAAGCCTATAGCTTCATGAATATCCCCCCCACCAGGAGCGAAGGGTTCCCACTCACGATTTATTCCATGCATTACATTTGTTGCAGAGCGAGCTTAGTATTCTTTCTTTCTTCTTTTTTTCCTTTTCCCCTTTATCTGTTTTAGAAGTGGCGAACCGCGACAAGGACGGTTGTCATGGCAACTTTTGTTTCCATGGCAACGGATCTCAGTTTAAATGGCGACCGGTAGATCTAAATTTTTTTTAAGAATGTCAAAGAGTGAGGTTGAAGGCATGTTGAATTGATTACAGCATTGAAATTAATAAGAGAAATTTTATAGTCAAGTGAAACAACTAGAGTCGTTGGCTACTTTGTCATTTTTGTTTCCTTTTCTAAGGGGGAAAAAGAGAAGGAGTGTCAAATTTTTTTCTAAATTAGAACTAAACGCTAGAAGGGTTTCAAGGAAGGAAAGAGAATGGGAGTCCTTTAGTTCATGAATAATACTTGTCTCTAATATTGAATAAGTATTTCATAGTACATGTGTATTGTATATGTGTATTTGCAATATATATATCTTGTCTGTGTATAGTGTGTCAAAGCTATGGCAACAAATAAAAAAGTTGTTGTGTCACAGGACGAATGTGAAGTCACGTGCACTCAATGCACGTTAGATGAAAAAGAGAAAAGATCTCGCGCCCCGCGGAGATTAATAAGATGCACCGGTTGTGGACTAAAATGGATCCACTTTGCTTGTACCAATTTGAATGATACTGCTGAAAATGCAGAAAAAGTTCAAACCGGCGAAATAGCAAAATACTGTGATGATTGTGAAAAGGACCGAGGCCAAATATCTCCAGCGGAGATATCTGACCTCGATGATGAGGAAAACAATGGAAATCACAGTGATTCTCAGGATCAGACGGCAAACCGGAAGGAAGGAATGTCATCTGGAGGGTCTGATATGTCTGCATTAATTCGCCAGATGATGGAAATGATGAATGAAAAATTTTCTAATATGAATGAAAAATTTTCTAACATGGAAGTGAAAATAGATCAGAACGGTGCAGACCTGAGGCGTGAGATAAATGAGAAGTTAGATCAGAATAGTGAAAACTTAAGACGTGAGATAAATGAGAAGTTAGATCAGAATAGTGAAAACTTAAGACGTGAGATAAATGAGAAGTTAGATCAGAATAGTGAAAACTTAAGACGTGAGATAAATGAGAAGTTAGATCAGAATAGTGAAAACTTAAGACGTGAGATAAATGAGAAGTTAGAATAGTGAAAACTTAAGACGTGAGATAAATGAGAAGTTAGATCAGAATAGTGAAAACTTAAGACGTGAGATAAATGAGAAGTTAGATCAGAATAGTGAAAACTTAAGACGTGAGATAAATGAAAAGTTTGATACCTCGAAACGAGAGACCGATGCTCGATCCGAGGTACTAAACAATAAGTTTGATCAGATCTGTTTAGACTTTGCTTCTTCAATTAGCAAATTGGAAGAGCAAACGTCTACTGAACTAGACCGGGTTAGATACCAGGCCCAACATTCTACCGAGCAGCTCAGAGACGAAACAAATGAAAAATTAAATGAAATAGATGTAAGGTTCGAGAGCACGAACACAAGATTCTGTAACATCGAATAAAAGGTTGAACAGCAGCAGGCTGAAATAAGTAAATTAAATGTTGTAATATCTAATCTATCAATAGATTTTTTTTTGTGTGTGTGGTCGATTCTAACATGCCATCAACTTCGTCGTTTATTTTTCAAATATTGGATATTAGTCTAGAACTTCTGGAAATATGGAATAAACGGTTAAATTAAACTTTCTCATCTATCTCAGAGCTAGATTGGGATAATTCGGTAGTTGGGGTTAAATGGATCTAGGTCTGGGATGTATGGGTTAACATGTGTCTACCTTTGATCACCTTAACACCAAACATTCACCCAATAGCTATTGGAAATGATCCCAATTCGATAATTATTCACTTTCCTTTACAATATTTCTAAAAAATATCCAGTAACAGTTTTTTTCTTACTTTCTCTATTTTTCTTCTCTTCTTATCCCAACTTTCTCTTCTCTTCTTTACTTCTTCTTCTATTTTAATAAAACAGAAAAGGGGGTCGTGACTGGGAATTCCATATATAATAAACACGGTCATGTATTTATTTATTTTCATTTTATTTTCTTCAGAAGTCCGATAAAAAGTTTTCTCATTTCGATTGAATCTAGTATGTTCGAAATTAAGAAATGGAAAATATATTCCAATATAATTAGACATAAGCCTATAGCTTCATGAATATCCCCCCCCCACCAGGGGCGAAGGGTTCCCACTCACGATTTATTCCATGCATCTCATTTGTTACAGAGCTTTCTTTCTTTTTCCTTCCCCCCCCCCTTTTTCTGTTTTAAAAGCACGTACAGGAATTCAGGAAATGGATGCACTCATTTGTTTACCCTGTCTGTTTTGGTGAAACCATTAGCTATATCGGCTCCTTTCATCAGTGGGAAGCTTTAGTAATTCCGGAAAATTCTCAAGGTTAAAGCTAACCATCTCAATTGTCATTTATTGGCACCTGACTGCTTGTCGAAAGGTAGCGGAGGTTTTCAAATATGAATTCCCTTTCGCTCCAAGGGAAACACTTGTAGCTCATTAACAAGAGGTAGTTACTACAAAATTAGAATGTGCATATGTGCAAAAAAGAATAAAAGACATACGCCTAGAATGAACCACCATGAATAAATTTGTTATTAATAACTGATTTGCTACTTTTCGAAAGGCATCTTCAGAAAATATTTGTCACTGCCGAAAAAAATCATATAAACTGGATATAAATTATTGAATTTATAATTTTGCTTTTCTTGTTTTCAATCTGAATAAGTCAGTGTGCTACAATACTATTTTCAATAAACTGCGTACATATCTTTCGATTTTATGGTTGTTTGTGTGCCCATCCGAATAATTTAGTGTACCGGACTAGTTTCCAGGAAGAAAAAAGTACATATATTAAATATACTGTAGTATTTTTTTCTAGTACTGTGTATTGGTATGATTACCCTATACACATTATTTAAAAGTAGTTGACGCGGTATTGCTTATTAAAATTTTACAATCAAGTAATACTAGAAATCCCATTCCAAAAATACACCAATCACACTTATTTTCTGTAAGTTGGCCACCTGTCTAAGTTGGCCACTTTTCAATGGAACCGATGGTGGCCAACATAGACAGGTTTCACTGTACTTAAAACTGTACTGAAATTTCCCTTCCATTCTGATGTTATTTACAAAACTAATTCCATTAAACGGAAACAACTTTTGTCGCTGACTGTACGACTTGTTAAACTTTTTGAAAGTACTATCCTTGGCTATCGACAGATCACTGTCAGTGCGATTTCCACGCAGCGTACGCCTCTTGGAAGACAGTTTCCGATAACCCGTTCTTTTCGTTTGGATTGCCGAAGCATCGTCCAAACGGCGATTTTTCAAGTTTCTTTTGAGCTTGGAGTATGGAAAAATACCCGTTGGGGGTCGTGTCGGGGCTATACGGTGATTGTACCAATAGGCCAACGCCAATTCTAGACACTAATGATGTTACAATGAACAACATTACTCAGCGCTTTATTGTCAAGAGTCTTCATCCCGGTGAAATTAAAATACCGCTAATTTTACAGTAATTATGTGATATCTTCAAATAGATAAAATATAATTGAAATATGGAAGAAGAGCGCCCTAGACAATATTATTTTGCGTGAGGTACCGTTATCACAAGTGACCTAGTGGCTTTCCGTTTTCAGCTGTTTAGAAACGCGAAAATAAATGCCAATTTTCAAAATGGCTCGAAATCGAAAGCAGATAAGTGAATCGTGATAACGGTTTCTCATGTAAAATAATATTGTCTAGGGAGCTCTTGTTCTACATTTCGATTATCTTTTATCTATTTGAAGATATCACATAATTACTGTAAAATTAGCGGTATGTTAATTTCGCCGGGATGAAGACTCTTAAGCAGCTTCCAGCATTTGGCAATCTCTGGCTGGAACCAATCGACTCTGTCTCGCAGGCGTTTAATGACTTTCACGTAGTAAGCTGCGTTGAGAGTCTTCCCTCGAGGCTGAAATTCTTTGTGCGCCACCCCTTTCTTATCAAAAAAGACAATGTGCATTGTCTTGACCTTGGGCTTGGACATCTTTGCCTTTTTGTGGCGCAGGACCTTCTGGGTGTGCCACTTCGAACTTTGGCGCTTGGTTTCAGGGTCATATTGGAATAGTCATGCTTCGTCACCTGTTGTTATTTTATCTTAAACGTGTGATTCACTCTCCACTTGTTCAACACTTCACGGGAAAAGTCGTTTTAATTTTTGTCCATTATCCAGCACTTTTGGCACCAACTTCATTTTGGTCCACAAGACTCGTCGAAGGGCGTCCAGAGTGTTCGTTTTCCACGTTTTCCCCATCCATTCTTAACATCTTCATGGCAATGGAAAACCTGGCTCTTGACAGGGTCTGGGAGCTCCTTCGTGGCTAAGCGGTTAGCGTATGCGCCTTTGGCGTGGGAGACCCGGGTTCGATTCCCGGCGGGAGCTCATGTGGTTTGGATTCCACGTTAATCAGTAGGTCCACGTCTGCTCAACTTGACAGGGTCAGTTCTTGTTAGGCCTCCTTAATCATGGTGAACGTCTCCGAAGCGGGTTTTCCAAGTTTGAAGCATACTTTAATTAATAGCGTACTACCGTATTTTAAGCTTCCAGAAACCACGACGTCATTTTTAAACGCAGTTCTCACGATAACCGATCCTTCGTCCACCGGAGTTCGCCAAATTGATCCGGATAGCGTTGGTCAGCTAAGAACTCCCACTACCAATCCTGCTCGTGGCGAAAGCGCAATTAACGACTGCAGCGCTATGCACTGTCCAATCTAATTAGTTTCCGGACAAAGTCCGTATAAGATTTTATTTTTGTCGTTCGCCAATAACAGACCTTTTAAAACTTGAGTGAAGAATGAAGTTAGCGTCCACAATACAATTGTAAATGCACCTACTCAAATGTACAAGTGGCATGTTTTGTGTTGCAAAATATTAGCCCTGTGCACGCGACCATAAACAAATGAAGCACAAATATGATTTATAAAGGTAATCAAGAAAGTTTTGTCGCTTTTTCAACCACTACCTTCGAATATCGATATGTCATCTAAGACGTACCTGGAACACCAAAACTAGTCCCCATTCAGCATGGACGACCTTCTGCCATCGTGTTGGAAAATCCATGAATTCTATCGCAGTAGAACTTGGTAGCGAAGGAGGTATCAAGTGCAATTTGCACCTCTACTAGAGATTTGAACTAGTGTCCTCTAAGGAGATTGTCCAAGGAATGGAACAGATGATAATCAGACTGTACAATGTCCAGGGAGTACGGCGGATGCAATAGTATTTCCCATCCAATGTGTAGAATGGTGTCCCGGGTCATCCTAGCCACGTGGAGCTTAGCGTTATCCTGTAACAGGACACCTTTGCGATTCTGAAATCCTGGCTTTAGAGTTTTGAGTTTTTCTTGAACACGGCTTAACTGCTGACAATATACAGTTGCATTGATAGTCTGATCAGTTGGTAGCAGTTTCGGATGCACGATACCGCGAGCAGTCCACCAAACACACAGGAAAACTTTCTTCTGGTGCAATGGTGGTTTCAGCTGTTTTGGAACCGGTTTATGGGATGCTAAGCAATGATGACGGCGCCGTGGAGCTTCGTACAGGACGCACTTCTCATCACATGTCAACACCTTATCCAGAAATGGCTCCTTCCTCAGACGAGATAGCAAAGAAGCACAAGTGTCTGCTCGCGTTGCCTTCTGGCCCGGAGTCAAATCATACGGGAGACATCGACTCAACTTGTAGTGTTTCCCAAGTAGGGGGAGGTGCTGCCGAGTGGTTTATCCACTCACAGTGAATTGTAGTTCCAGTTCCTCACATGTCTCTCCACTGTTCGCTTCAATTGCTGCCTGAAGATCTTGATTTTGTACATGGGTTGGTCTTCCAGCACGTGGTGCGTCTTCGAATGATTCGTCACCATCCTTAAAGTTATTAAACCATCGCCTCACTGTCCGCGTAGTCACGACATCCTCACCGAAGACCTGGCATATCTTCCGCCCCTTGCAGCGGCGTTAGACCCCATTTTAACTCGTTTAGTATTCACGCCATTATGATGCTCTGTGGAGGCCCCATGTTCACTCTGTCCTTACCCAAGTTCACGGTATACTGAGCTACCACAACCAGGTAGTATGTGGGATATACTCATACCAACAACTGACCTTCGTCTTATCTCCATTCGCATTCAACTCACTCTGTGAGGGTCAATTGAACACAGAGCTCCACAAAAAGCGACAGAACTTTCTTGGTTACGTTTATGTGAATGTAAGATGCAAATAGACGGGTTAGATTAGTAAATTTAACTGACATCATCATTATGAAGTGCAATATAAACAGAAAATAATTATTTTAAATAATTTTTCGTACATTTCAATTAGCTATATGTTTAATGGCAGTGTTTGGTCGTCTGATACAACTTCACGTGTTTTAACCCTATATTAGTCTGCATGCATAGGTTTTTGTGATACTTATTAAGGAATGCATATCAGTTGCTAGTTTGTCGGATTGAAGTTAAGCGTCCATTTAAGCACGTTATATATGATACATAGACTTACAGCTTATTGTAGAATCCGAATCATTTTAATGCGTTCAAGACAGGTTGGCAGATCTGTAGGTTAAAAAGTAGCAAGGTTGTGCTCCTAAAGTAGCAGATGTGAACTGTTTGTAGACCAAACATAAAAATGAATTATTTTACAACTATACGCTTTTACTAATCATATGTACATAATACGTAAGATGTCTGGGTTGACAACGTTCAGACGGCGACGCCGTTTCTTACTGTTGGAGGTGGTGTACTAGGGCAAACTCCGTACTATGTCAGAAATACTAGAATTGCATTGTACAATGAACTAGGCAGACAGTAATAGTATAAAATGGGCGACGTTTTTGATTTCCAAGGGGACATGTTTGCTTACGTCAGTTTCGCGGGCTCTGAAATATACTTTGCAATGTTTACTATGCGTCTTCACTGTTATTCCTTACTTCGTTGATTCATTTGCTAAATTCTTATCTGGGAACCACAAATTTTGGAAGTTTTTTTATTTATTTATTGTGACTCCACTTATTCATTATGTTAATATGAATAATACAGTAACAGAATTAAAATTACGATGTTCCTGTTTACACAGGTCTCTACAACTATTAGTTCTAGGCGTTAACTGAGACAGAAACACAGTCAGTGATACTGCAACTGCAAAAACTCAACGAGAGTCTAGTGTTGTCAGATCTGGAGATTAAAATGTCCCTAAACGAGAATTTAGAACATGCTAATTTCAGTAAACCTATTGTTCATTATAAACAGAATACTCCAGAAACAAAACTTTTATTATAAAGTTCTTCTCGGGCAATCAGCCAGGTGAAAACTGGTGGATAGGCCAACGTTTCGAGAACTGTCATCGTTCTCATCATCAGTACCACAGCAAAGAAAACGACACACAAACATCCAGATAACCCTCAGCCAATCAGTATCACGGACTACGGAACTTAGCCAGCTAATCACAGCTCCAGTTTTTCAGATTGAATCAGCCAATCAGGAAACAGCATTTTCAGCCAATCAGGAACCAGCATTTTCGCCAGTCCAGAGTATATATTGCTTACATCCGCTGATCTCTACATAATTGCCCTGATGATGAGAACGATGACAGTTCTCGAACGTTGGTCTATCCAGCAGTTTTCACCTGGCTGATTGCCCGAGAAGAACTTTATCATATACGCCGCCAGGAAAGCTTCAAATCTTACTTCAAAACTTTTATTGTATTATACAGGGTGACCCAAAACTTGGTATACAGTCCCATACTGATCAACTCATTGCTTTTATATCATTTCTTATTGCTATCCATCAGGTAGACTTAGTTTCTTTATTATCTGTTCTTAATGTCTTTTTACTTATATCTTAAGCTCGGGATAGCCGAAGCAAATAAACCTATAAGCTAGAATGTTATACTTGATTAATGCAGGTGTGTATACTTACTTTTGGGCCACCCTGTATATGAAAATAAGAAAGTAGCGCATTCTTAAGAGTTATATCCTGCAAATAATTAAAAGTAGCCCAAAAAAGTAGTGTGCCGCCCAATTTGAATTTTGGTAACGAGGACACTTAAAAATTAGCCCAATTCGCTACTTGTAGTGCAATCAGACAGTACTGGTTCAAGATCTCCCATCGGTAAACCAACCCAGGCTCTCGAGTCACGCCCTTGGTCCGGAAGGTGTTTGGTTAGGTACAGTCACCCACATAAGTATCTGGACCCCCAAGTAATGGAAAATGAAATGAAATCTTTGAGTTTTACTTCCCACGGTTATGCCGGTTAGGCTAAAGGAGACGGTGATGATGAGTGATGAATGAAATGGTGGAATGAAGAAAGTGGGAGGGAACGGGAGAACCCCGAGAAAACCCACGCACACGGTGTTTGTCCACCACAAAGTTCACTTGGCGGGGGCTGGGATCGAACCCGGGACCCCAAGCACCAGAGGTGAACGCTCTACCACTGAGCCACCGCCCCCCCAAGTAATGGAATTATAACAGTCAGGGGTCCATGTACTTAGGTGGATGACTGTACATGTGCGGTACCTCCTGGCGCTGATTGAACGACACGGATGCAGGAAGGACCAGTATCTGAGCACTCTCTCCCGTGTTTGCCTTAGAATCCAGGTTTGGGTTGATTCTGGCAGGCTGTTTTCATACCGTGGGATTCGGTAACTTGCGCGTACGTTCTCTGATCGAGAGATGAGCCTGCCATATAACACTCGGGTAGTATGGTGGTAGGCTCCAACTCGTTCAGGGGCCTATTGTCCGAGAGGGCTGAGCTGTATGACACTGCAGGGGCTTCTTTTCAAAAAAAAAAAAAAAAATGAAATGAAATCTTTAATTTTTACGTCCCACGGGTATGCCGGTTAGGCTAAAGGAGACGGTGATGATGAGAGATGAGTGAAATGGTGGAATGTAGAAAGTAGGAGGAAACGGGAGAACCCCGAGAAAACCCACGAGCACGGTGTTTGTCCACCACAAAGTCCACACGGCACGAGCTGGGATCGAACCAGAGACCCCAAGCACCGGAGGTGAACGCTCTACCACTGAGCCACCGCGCCCCCCGGCTTCTTTTCAAGTCTCTTGAAAACACTCTACACCAGCAAGTGCACTATTTGAAAAGAAGGAGGGAAAGTCACAGGCGGGGGCTGTTTACTAAGCTGCCTCTTTCTGTGTAACGATAATTTCAATCATATTGAATTTTTAAAATTGCGTACTAAATAATTGTAGGGTGACTTTGTGGTGGACAAACACCGTGCTCGTGGGTTTTCTTGGGGTTTTCATGTTTCCTCCCACTTTCTTCATTCCACCATTTCACTCATTTCTCATTATCACCATCTCCTTTAGCCTAACCGGCATAACCGTGGGACGTTAAAGATTTCATTTTTTCCCATAAATATGTAAATTACTGCTATGGGCCGCTAAAATTAGTACAATACACATAGAGCGATGGGGAAATTTTGCATTTGAATCAATTTTACACGAATCCGCATCTAGCATTGACATCAGAAGAGCAAATTTACTTCTTTTTTATTCAAACACTATTTTAATATTTCAAAAATATTTTGTTTAAGTTAAATAATATGTCTTTGCACAACCATGAAAAGTAAGACGGCAGCCGAGTTTGCTATTTTCTGTCTAATAAACAAAAATAAATATTTTTCAGAACAGAATAAATCTTGAATTACTTCCTTTAATTTATCCCCTCAGCTTGTTTTTGGCTTACCCCAAAATATATTATACTAGTTGAAATACCCATTCTTCGCATGGGTCAGATAAAATATCTATGTAAACAAACGGAACAACGAAAGGAAATAAATATCGGTCATTTTCTGTTACTTTTATAACTCCCGGTAAACGACCCCTGAGACGCCATGGTTCGAAATTAAAAAAAAAAAAAAAAAATACGCCTATGGCCCCAAGCCGATGAGGGCTGTATTTGAAAGTCAACTTTTGTGGGAGAATCACCATTCATTTCAGCGACAGCGAACACTGAGGATTTGATACTAATATCGGTCATTTTGGATTATTTTTACGTCTCGGTATCCCTCGGTCACCCCCGGCCCGCAGCCGAATGGGGTGAATGTGAAAGTTAATGAGATCAGAGTTTCACCATTGATCTCAGCGACTATGAAAATTGTGGATTTGACACTAATATCGGTCATTTTGGATTATTTTTACATGTCTCGGTATCCCTCGGTCACCCCCGGCCCGCAGCCGAATGGGGTGAATTTGAAAGTTAATGAGATCAGAGTTTCACCATTAATCTCAGCGATCAAGAAAACTATAAATTCGACACAATATCGGTCATTTTCTACTACTTTTACATGTTCCGCTAAACGTTCCCCCTGAGATCCCCCTGGTTCGAATTTTGAAGAAAACGCTTCGTCTTTGTCTGGGGCCTCAACCAAGGCACCCGTGACCCAAATTTGGTAATTCTCGGTCCACTCATCGGCTCCCTAGGCCGCACTCAGACACACAGACGGACAGATGTACAAACGAACTCCTTATTTTATTTATATTAGAACCTGCTAACAGAACTTATGAATGTTGTTGAAGAAACGTTTTGATAAAGAATAACTTGAATATCACTATTACTAAGATCTACCATGTTCCTTCCAGACAACGTGACGTCACTACATTGCTACTTACCCATATTTGAGAGACATTCATTCACTTCATCTGCTAACCTTGATTCTGGGATCCTTAACAATCGTCCATAAAACTGCAAATTCTCTCTTCCGGTTAAGTAGCCTACGGTTCGATTTTCTTCTGGACAGAGAGATACTTTGTTTAAGTACTACGAAAGACAAAAATTTTGTTTTTTAATATTGAAAAATAAAAAAAGAAAGTATATGAGAGAATGAAAACAACATAATATCATTTAAAAAAGAAAATTATATAAAACTTAAGGGTTTTTATTTAGTTCTGAAACAACAAACTAAAACAAAATCGGTTGTAAAGAAGAAAAGAAGCCAGTACATTTTATAATCTGTGTTTTTAGTTTACATCAATGCCGCTAGAAACCAAGGATGTTATAAATAGAGGATCTGTCCATATGTATCTTCATCCTATTAAATCGATGAAACCAGAAAACAACCGAGCATCGGCACGTTTGATTGACTATTCTCGTTTCTGCCATCGTCTGATTGGGTACTTTCGTTTCCGCCATGATTGTTGGCTCAAAACATTGTGATCCGATTGGCCGGAGCGGGCAGAGTAGGGGTGGCGAAACTGTGACGTATGGCTTCAAGATTTTGTTGTAAGGGCAGATCCAATATTTTATAACATCCTTGCTAGAAACGATAGCTAGGTAAACAGTGACAATGCAAATGGCGATCACAGAGGGAAAGTCATGGACAGAGTTAGGAATTGTCTGCTGGGGGCCATACCTTTTGTCTGTTTCGGGGGCACGGTAAACACAAATGAGTATAGAAGGATCTTATAAGTGGCATTTTTATTTTCTGTCAAAAAGTTGGGGGGGTGGGGGGAGCAATGCCCTCCATAACTCCACCCATGCGGAAAATGTATGTATTATTTAATGCAATTTGCACGAAAAGGATAGGTTTGTGAAGGATTTTGGGTGTAGTTTTACTATACAGATCCATGTATTTATAAAATGTACAGAAAAAAATTCTAAAAATATTTTAATAGAGTAGTGTATAAGTAATGGAAATATGATGTGCCCTCAGCTCTGAGATGCGTATTTACGTGGAAATATAGAAATGTATGTCAAACCTAAAATGCATGTAATCTCCTATATGGTAATGATGAATGTGTAGTTTCTCAGGCCGTGTCCAAAAGATACAAGTGCACATTTGAAGTACGCTTATTTCTAGAACTGACGTCACCTAGTGTGAGTCAAAAGGTCCAAGTTCACAAGTCTGCGAGTGCATAGTGCGTAGTGTGCAAGGATGTACACTACGTTAGTATACTTGTGTACTTAACATTGCGATTTCTAGTAAAAAAAAAAAAACCTAATAAAATTTTAAAAGGCATATTATTAATATTTTTGTTGAGGTGAATTTATTTGTGAGCTGATCTAATAATAATTTACTTGATAAATAGTGATATTACAAGTGAAATATAAAAATGTTACAAAAATAACAAAGATATTTACGTTATCGGCATGCAAAAGGAAAGCAACCAAATAGTTTCTGTAATAATGCTATAAAGACATTTGTGTTTAAATATTACATGGTTTATGAAGCTTAATTGAGATAATTAGACTATCGGTAGTGCAGCTATTTGCACGTAAAAGACAAATTTTAGTGGCGTATAAATTAAAATGTTAAGTTCTATCATAGAATAATGAATACCTAGATTATTCATTTCTCTATAGCTGCAGCTACAGTTGCAGCTGCAAATATTAATTCGTAGGTAGCCCCAAAGTGAAGTCCTAAAATGTAACTGAAGTCTCCTTCCATAGCATTCAATTTAAAATTGTATTTGTGAAATTATGAAAAATGCTAGTAAAACCATCCCGTGAATAAGAATAAATAGTTATGTACGAAAATGGGTTTCTCCAGTTCCGAGGGGGCTACTTTGAACAAAACTGGAAAAATGTTTCAATCAAAATTTTCATGCCCTGAAAAGTCATTTGTGGCTCATTTGAATATTACAAGTAGTAGTTTGGAGTGTTCTGAATTCAACCATAACAAATCTGTAAGCTTTAGTTAGAAGCATATATGAGGAAAAATATTAAATATGAAGCGATGTTTTTTTATTTTTTTCGTCGACCAGAAAATTGTGTCTCTGGAACTCTGGTTTAAAGCAGTAACTGCATAAATCAGTGTTACTGATGAAATCTCAGCCATTATCTACCGATTCCAATAGGTTCTATTGTTGTCTGTCCTATATTCAAATTTTGGTGAATTTTTGAAAACCACATGTCGTTTTAGGTAAGAAATGGGGCTACTATGAACAGCTGATTTTGGTGGGTCTACAAATCAGTTCGTGGGTAATAGTACGGTATATTCTAAAGAAAGATAAATGGCATTATACTGGGCAAGTCATAGACAAAGAGAGTTGCAATTGGAAAGGCAAGTTTACGTGCATTAATAAAACAGGTACCAGTATGACATTCTATTGACCCGAAAATGTAGACAGTGATATGGTTTGTGCAAAACACGTTGTTCTGATGTTACCAGAGCCCATTCTTAGTAATCGAGGGCTTCTTAAGTTTGGTGGCATCTCTTTTGACAGTCTCAATTTGCAATAAGGCCAAGCATGTTCCAATTGTATTCAAATAGTTTCTTACCATCCTGTATAGTGTAAATAGTGCTTATCCATTGTACCGAAAAAAATATTTACGTATCTTTAAAAACGTCTCTGTTAGATTCATATGAACATACGGACCTCTTACTACAAGAGAGTCCTTTTAAAGTTTTAAATATTCAAGTTGCAATAGTGATACGATGGACATCAACTTTTAAGAAATATTGGGTAAGTACATTTTAAAAATATTTTCTGTAGACCGTTAGGAAAATCGCACAACTATGTAATATATACTAAAATGTTCATAAAACTCGCTTCTTTTAAACTCAATATCAAAGAATACCATAGAGCTTATAGGCAAAATTTTATAATAACAATTAACATTATGTTCAAAGTAGCCCCATTTATGGGGCTACTTTGAACACTCGTATTTCATTTTTTTTCTAGCTGAAGACATTATCTGACAACAATGGTTATCAACAGAGTGATAGTACTCTTTTGTGCCATGGTTTTAAAAGTATAACATTGGGCTTACAGTATGTTGTTTACAAAATATTTAAGAACATGTGTTTTTTCTGTATCAAAGTAGCCCCATTTGACTGAGCATTTTTGACACGAAGTGGCGTTAGTAAATCAAATATACGGTATATGAGTCGCAGTGGATTAGCCTTAGAGCCATTTGACAGCTAAAAATTTAAGGTTGTAGATCTTCAAGACATATTGGAATTCTTCTAATCAAACTTAACGTTTTGAGCCGGAAGATGGATCAACTTTCTGCAAATCTGTGCTACATTTTCCAATTTCATTTCAATAAAGACGCAGATGGTACGGAAGCAAGTGGAGAAAGGTTTATTTTTCACAGCAAAGATACGTTATCAAAATGCAACAGGCGAAAAATCGTTCAGTCATTTTTTTTCGTCGCTTTTTTTCCCTGGAAATTTCAATGTCTCAAATAACCTTCCTAGTGGGTGGCCAATTACAGAAGAGTTCATAGTATTGCGTCAAAAGCCGAATAAAACTGACGTCTTAGCATCGCCAATCGCCTAAACATCCATCACCAAACAATGACAAACCACTTGGAAAAGTTCGATGTTAGAGCGTCATATGATCTGGTTCAAAAACTTTTACTCGATCGAATTTCTATCTATAAATCTCTACTGAAACGTAACGAAGTCGAACCATGTCTAAAATGGCCGCTCACGGGAGTTCGAAAGTTTTTAATCTACACCAACAATATTCGATCGTGGTCGAAGAGAGGTGCAACTCAGACTTTGGGAGAAAGCTCACAGTAATAGGATGCGTACGAGTCGAGTCGAGACAGAATTTTCCTGACAAAATTCGAATCGAGACACAGCTCTTCCAATAGAAAAATATACGTTTTTCGAGTCGAGACATCACTTTTACAGCACATTTTCGAGACGAGACAGCCTCAAATCTTGTCTCGTGCGCATTCGTACACACTAATGCTCACAGGAAGTTTATTCTGTGCGTTTTGATGGATTGGAAGGGCCTCGTGCATAACAAGCTGCTGTCAACTAGCAGAATAACAGACTCGGGGCTACACTGTTGACAGCTAGCGTGAGTACACCTAGCAATTCAAAAGAAACGACCAGAACAGTTAAACAAAAAGCGTGTGGTATATCACACTCACAACGCCAGACTACATACATCATTAACGACCCGTCAGAAATTGTGTGAACTTGGGTGGAAGGTTTTAATGAATGCATCGTTTAGTCCAAACCTAGCATCATCAGACTATGATTTGTTTTCATCTCTCCAGAGCGATCTGAATAGTGTTAATTTAGTTATAAAAGAAACTTGTAAAAACTACTGTCTATTTTTTTTTTTTTTTAAACCAGAAACAACAGAAGTTCTTCAGCGACGGAAATATAATGTTGTCAGGGCAATTCAACTTTTACCCCCAAATGCTCAATACATTTTAGACAACCTGCAATTACGAAATGCTAATTTACTTTTTTTTTTTTTTTTTTTTTTTTTTACACGACGCACTATGTCGTATTTGTTACTGTTAGGGCGACTGATTGATCAGTTAATTGGATTTGATGTCCCTTTTCATGTGCTATTTTTATATAAGAGAGGATTAACGTTTAGTATGAAAAAGTACTCGAATTTTGATTTTCGTTCAGCACCTCCCGTGTGGAAATTCTTATTGCATGGTAATTATAATAGGCAGAAGCGTAGCCAGAATGTGTGTTTGGGGGAGGGGGGCAAGTGCTGTTATAGGTACATATAGAAAAATTACAAACAAAAATATATAAACATAAAAATATATTTTAAAAAATACAAACATCAAAGTACCAAAGTTCATTGTCGGACTTCTTTGGGGGTGGAGGGCGGCCCTTCTGGGTCCCCCTTCCCTACGCCACTGATAATAAGAACAATGTAAATATTCCGTTATTCATTTCCAGAAAAGTTATGATTTTGCTATTTGGAAATGTATAACAAGAAAAAAGTGAATTATTCTATTAGTTAAAATAAAACTTATGGAATGTGTTTATGTTACGACTCAGATAATTATACTTTGTTATTTAGGGTTTAGCATCCCTTTTAGTAGCCAGTGATGATACTTGTTATGAGAAACCCAGTGATGATACTTGTTATGAGAAACCCAGTTATAACAAACCGTTTTATCACCCCTTTTAGTAGCCAGTGATGATACTTGTTATGAGAAACCCAGTGATGATACTTGTTATAAGAAACCCAGTTATAACAAACCGTTTTATCATCCCTTTTAGTAGCCAGTGATGATACTTGTTATGAGAAACCCAGTGATGATACTTGTTATAAGAAACTCAGTTATAACAAACAGTTTTATCATCCCTTTTAGTAGCCAGTGATGATACTTGTTATGAGAAACCCAGTGATGATACTTGTTATGAGAAACCCAGTTATAACAAACCGTTTTATCATCCCTTTTAGTAGCTAGTGATGATACTTGTTATGAGAAACCCAGTGATGATACTTGTTATAAGAAACCCAGTTATAACAAACCGTTTTATCATCCCTTTTAGTAGCCAGTGATGATACTTGTTATGAGAAACCCAGTGATGATACTTGTTATAAGAAACCCAGTTATAACAAACCGTTTTATCATCCCTTTTAGTAGCCAGTGATGATACTTGTTATGAGAAACCCAGTGATGATACTTGTTATAAGAAACCCAGTTATAACAAACCGTTTTATCATCCCTTTTAGTAGCCAGTGATGATACTTGTTACGAGAAACCCAGTGATGATACTTGTTATAAGAAACTCAGTTATAACAAACAGTTTTATCATCCCTTTTAGTAGCCAGTGATGATACTTGTTATGAGAAACCCAGTGATGATACTTGTTATGAGAAACCCAGTTATAACAAACCGTTTTATCATCCCTTTTAGTAGCCAGTGATGATACTTGTTATGAGAAACCCAGTGATGATACTTGTTATGAGAAACCCAGTTATAACAAACCGTTTTATCATCCCTTTTAGTAGCCAGTGATGATACTTGTTATGAGAAACCCAGTGATGATACTTGTTATAAGAAACCCAGTTATAACAAATCGTTTTATCATCCCTTTTAGTAGCCAGTGATGATACTTGTTATGAGAAACCCAGTGATGATACTTGTTATGAGAAACCCAGTTATAACAAACCGTTTTATCATCCCTTTTAGTAGCCAGTGATGATACTTGTTATGAGAAACCCAGTGATGATACTTGTTATAAGAAACCCAGTTATAACAAACCGTTTTATCATCCCTTTTAGTAGCCAGTGATGATACTTGTTATGAGAAACCCAGTGATGATACTTGTTATAAGAAACCCAGTTATAACAAACCGTTTTATCATCCCTTTTAGTAGCCAGTGATGATACTTGTTATGAGAAACCCAGTGATGATACTTGTTATGAGAAACCCAGTTATAACAAACCGTTTTATCATCCCTTTTAGTAGCCAGTGATGATACTTGTTATGAGAAACCCAGTGATGATACTTGTTATAAGAAACCCAGTTATAACAAACCGTTTTATCATCCCTTTTAGTAGCCAGTGATGATACTTGTTATGAGAAACCCAGTGATGATACTTGTTATAAGAAACCCAGTTATAACAAACCGTTTTATCATCCCTTTTAGTAGCCAGTGATGATACTTGTTATGAGAAACCCAGTGATGATACTTGTTATGAGCAATCCAGTTATAACAAACCGTTTTATCATCCCTTTTAGTAGCCAGTGATGATACTTGTTATGAGAAACCCAGTGATGATACTTGTTATAAGAAACCCAGTTATAACAAACCGTTTTATCATCCCTTTTAGTAGCCAGTGATGATACTTGTTATGAGAAACCCAGTGATGATACTTGTTATGAGAAACCCAGTTATAACAAACCGTTTTATCATCCCTTTTAGTAGCCAGTGATGATACTTGTTATGAGAAACCCAGTGATGATACTTGTTATAAGAAACCCAGTTATAACAAACCGTTTTATCATCCCTTTTAGTAGCCAGTGATGATACTTGTTATGAGAAACCCAGTGATGATACTTGTTATAAGAAACCCAGTTATAACAAACCGTTTTATCATCCCTTTTAGTAGCCAGTGATGATACTTGTTATGAGAAACCCAGTGATGATACTTGTTATAAAAAACCCAGTTATAACAAACCGTTTTATCATCCCTTTTAGTAGCCAGTGATGATACTTGTTATGAGAAACCCAGTGATGATACTTGTTATAAGAAACCCAGTTATAAGAAACCGTTTTATCATCCCTTTTAGTAGCCAGTGATGATACTTGTTATGAGAAACCCAGTGATGATACTTGTTATAAGAAACCCAGTTATAAGAAACCCAGTGATGATACTTGTTATCCTGCTTAAGTTACTCCAGTGTTTGGATAACTTATCTGGTCGGTATGTGCAGAATACAATTCAACCTTATGAAGTCTTAATACTAATGCCTAAATAAACATTATATATGCCTCTTCCTTCTATATTATTTTCCAACAAACGAAGTCTCACATAATTATCTTTGGTATCGTATTATACCGAACGCTCTTGCTACAAAACACACAAAGTCCATTAAATATTAAACCACATAAAATGCATGTGTAATGACATATTTTTTTCAAGAACTCGATACAACTGTGAAGAATGTGAATTTGGACACATAATGAAGCATTTTATTTCGGAATTTGGGACATTTTATTTTAAAATTGTATGCAGTAAAAAGCATAATCGTTTATTTAAAGTTGAATCACTTTTCTTTTTTTGTAAGTTTATTTACTTTTGTTACAAGGAAGTTTTCTTGCTGTTTGTTAATTCCTTCAACACATGTAATTTCTTAATCAATAGAAACGACAGATTATTTCCCTGTCAGCATTCTTATCATCACCTCAAATTTGGTTAATCTATGAGCACGCACGTTTCATTGAGACTGAAGAAATAGTCAACGACCCAGGATATTAACCCGGAAGGGACATTGAACAAAACCATTGAGAGGGTTTTGGAAAGAGGTAGTCCGGTTTAGATGAGAGACGAGTCAACATATAGGAGCACGAGCTACAATTCCGAATAAGGAGAAGTTAACCTTGCTTTAACCTAGAGAGCACCTTGTCTTAGCTGACGTTATAGCTATCAACTACAATGGACAATTCGTTAAAGAGCGATTTCGATTTTGATTAAATTTACTGTTTTCGCAACGCTAGTTTTCCTGCCCGGGCTTCGCAGACCCTTAACACACGACTACCTGAATGCCCAGTATACCAGAGAGAAGGATGGACGGACATCAATCCACCGAAAGAATCGTCGAGGAGGAAATACCGAGATTTACAAGTAAGTGCGAGTAGATTAACCAATTCTAAAAGTTACTCCCTTTTCATCTTTTTCAACCCCTTCGACATCACAATCTCTTTCTTTTGTACATGCTCAATTTTATTTGTACGCAACTCACGCCAGATCCTGTACTTTATGCTCTACCAAATTCAATCTTTAGAAAATCCTGGTCGCAACTTGTCAGTTCTGACATCCCCAATTACACCATTAATTAATGCGTTATCTGAGCTTTCAGACTGACAAGGGGCGACTGCACACAACAACTGACAATCGTATTCGCAATCGACCCACTTACGTGTAATAACACTTAAAAGCAATTCCTGTCTATTCTATAATAATTACTCCCCCAACCTTTACATCTATGCCATTTACCATGTATAATTTGTACTATATTGATTCCTAATCGAATTTGAAAAGGAAAAAATTGATAAAAGTCTATTCAAAACAATGTTCTCAGTCTCCTGATTAGGTTAGGAGCATCCAATAAAATTTTTTTAAAAAAAATTCACGATATACAGGGTTTTCATAAAGTATGGACGGATTTAATTCGCTTATAATTTACATAAAAATGCTCATATTGAAATCAAATAAAGTGCAAACGGTAGCGGAAGGATTTAATTTTTACCTGTAATCTGCACCAGCTCAGTTCATTCACCGCCACACCTCCAACTGGGCGCCATTTACGTCCACACATTCGCGTAGGCGGCGCTGGAATCCACTCACAGCGTTCCGCCGTGTTTGATCCGAAATGCCAGCCACAGACGCAATGATTTTATCCTTTAAGTTCTCCAAACCACTTGGCTTCTTTGCATAAACTTCCGTTTTCACATGACCCCAAAGCCAGAAGTCGCAGGGGGTAAGGTCGGGTGACACGAACGACCGCCTACGCGAATGTGTGGACGTAAATGGCGCCCAGTTGGAGGTGTGGCGGTGAATGAACTGAGCTGGTGCAGATTACAGGTAAAAAAATTAATCCTTCCGCTACCGTTTGCACTTTATTTGATTTCATTATGAGCATTTTTATGAAAATTATAAGCAAATTAAATCAGTCCAGACTTTATGAAAACCCTGTACTTCTGAATTTAAAAGCAGCTCTACGTTTTATTTTGCTACTTGAAATTTGCTTTAAGAAAACTGGTTTTGTTTTCCATACTAAGTTTCGTTCACAGTCAGATATGACTGAGTTGACGGTAAATAATTGGAAGTTACATCTCTTGCAATGTACAGACCTGCTTTTCGTACACGTCACATTCTCTTTTACGTCTTTAACCTAAAGTAAAACTGGTTGAGCCTTTGAAGTAATGGGGATTGTAATTATCGTTAATAATAATAAAGCAGTAATGGAATTACAATATCAATTAGCTAAACAATAAAATTGGATAAAGAAAACTAATTTAACTAACTATCTTTGGAGTTCGGGACACAGTTTTCAACGACGTATTTTGAACTTGAATTTAATGCAATTATTTCATTTAATGCATGTTATTTTTTGGATACATTTTATACTATAGGGCTACTAGTATTTTTATTATTTGTAGACGTACCTGGTAACAACATCTTTGATTAGTTTTAACAATTTTTCATTTAATGCAGGTGGATTCAGATTAATGCAGGCATTTAATGCAGGAGCGTCATTTCAGGTTTTGCTTGGGGGGGGGGGGGGAAGCCCTTGATATAAGTAAAATTTCGCGTATTTCACTGATTTACTTCGATTTTATTGATAAAATCTATAGAAATCTCTAACTCAGGAGGGCAATTACCCCTCCCTGCCCCCCTAAATGACGCCCCTGATTTAATGCCAGTTTGGATGCAATTTGTTCTGTGACCAACGAATGTTATTTACTACAATATAATTTAGTACAAATTTCATTTTTAAAACTAAACTAGTACAGTACTCAACAAAATGAAATTTAATTTCTTATTTGGGGTCGCGGTGGCTCAGTGGTAGAGCGTTCACCTCCGGTGCTGGGGGTCACTGGTTCGATCCCAGCTCGCGCCGTGTGGACTTTGTGGTGGACAAACACCGTGCTCGTGGGTTTTCTCGGAGTTCTCCCGTTTCCTCCCACTGTATTCATTCCACCATTTCACTCATCTCTCATCATTACCGTCTCCTTTAGCCTAACCGGCATAACCGTGGGACGTAAAACAAAGATTTCATTTCAGTTTTAATTTCTTATTTGGTTGTCTGATTTACAAAAAAGAATTTTTCCACCACCGTTGTTTTGTTGAGATTTTCCAAATAATTGCTGCTATAATTACTATAGATTACTGTAGTTGCTTAGGTGTAAAAGGTGTCAATTTCCTTTACATTTAGAGGACTGTTTTGAAAAATACCACACAATACCACCTTGATATTGAAGTATCACATTATTGTTGATTACTGCAAATCCTCACATGAGCATATTTCATAGAACTTAGTCATATACAGGAACATATTTCATGGTAGTCATTATCATGTGTTGTCATGTAAACATTATAGGAATAGTCTTAGCGTTTTTAGTAAACGATTATAACACATAATATGCAATGTATGTATATATGTGTGTATGTGTGTGTGTTTTTTTTCAAAAAAAAAAAAAAAACTTTATAAATCCTCCCTGAACTCACTTCAATTTCCAGAAAGCTTATGTGTGAATGCGCTGATGAATATTTGAGATAGAAATTATTTTATATTTGTGAATGCATCGAGCAGTATCTGCTAGAAATTAGTTAGAAATATCTTACCTCAAGCTTCTCTGTCAACCTGTTGTGACCCATGGCGTAGACAGTTCCTGAAGTGGGAGTTAATTCCCCGCCTATTGTATATAATAATTCACGCTTGCCACTGCCTTCAACTCCTAGTAACCCAAAGCATTCACCTTGGCGAACGTGAAATGATACGTTATTCAAACGAAAGTTACCATAGTTACTTGACATATGATCAACGACCAAAGCAACATCGCCGTACTCAGACGGATCTGAAAACAATTTAATTAATTATTTGTTTTCATGTTCAAAAGTCGAAAAAGAGACAAGAATGTTTTGTGCATGTTAAAGCTCTATGAAGGTGTACATACAGTTGTATTATAGGGAACTAGCTTTATTGCGAGGCTGAGGAATTCCGAGTTGATTGGCAGGTTCCCACCCCGTCGCCAAGAAACGGTCACTCGACGGTTCTGGGCAGGGTTGCCAGTGCGTTGTCAAAAAATTCAGCTAATACTCACTTAATTCAAGGAGTTTATGCAATCCCTATCGAAGACCCCTGTATACGTGGACACACGCAAAGTAGGCTGTGATAACAAATGCTTCAGTTTTTTCTCCCTCGCTTCTTCGTCGCACTGCACTATGGCCTTCCTTATTACTTCTCTAGCTTCGCTGTGTATATTTTGCCCTGTCTTACGCTGTGAAGCCATTGTCAAATAAATAATAAGCAACAAAACCGCAACCACAACAGCACACAACAAATAACCAACTCACACTCTCTTCAGAATGACATTCATGTGACAAATTTTTAACCCTGGCAACGCTGACATATAGAAGGAGGGTAAGGGACTATTGCAAGAGTCAGGTACAAAAATTGTTGAAACTTTTCCCCCTTTACCTCAGCCCCCGCTGGTAAACAAGCTAGCTCCCTATAATACTTGTATAAATGCTGGGAACACTTAAATTCCTTGATATTACTATTGATAGTTGATAAAATTATCATAATCATGTTTACAGCTTATACAGGATGTCACAAAAAAATTGTCACAGTATTTCAAAAATAGATTCCTGACATCAAAATAAGAAAAAAAATGTTCATATGGACCTGTGGTCGGAAACGCATAGTTTCATAGTTTCATAGTTACCGAAAACTTGAAAAAAATGAACTTTAAAGGTCCACAATTCCACTACTGTATTTTCATCGGGTCAAGACATCACTGAGAAACTAGTACGTGAAATATCGAAATATCCATCTCTCAGAACCTCCGGTAGTTGAACAATCATTTTAGAGAGGATGTTTGGGTGTAATTGATGACTCTCCACGTACCTCTCTAGAAATTGGTGTGCAAGCATTGGAACATTCTTAACCCTTTCACAGAGGAAGTCGACTTTTGTCGACAGAAACAAATTTCCTTAACATGCGAATGTCGACTATAGTCGACGTGTTAAAATTTGTTTGTACGTATCTTGGCTTTGTCGAGAGTAGTCGCCAAAGTTGTACCGTTCATTTTTGTTTGTGTTCTATTGTTTTCGATAAACAATAGAAATCACACACAAAAAAAACTTTGGCGACTACAATCGACAAAACCAAGATACGTACAAACAAATTTTAACACGTCCACTATAATCGACATTCGCAGGTTAGGGAAATGTTTTTCCGTCGCCTTCCACAGTGAAAGGGTTAAACATGGATATTTGGATAGTTCAGATACCAGTTCCTCAGTGATGTCTTGACTCCACTACGATAGATCCTATAGCAGTGGTACAGTGGCGTATTTACGATTTTGTTTCGGGGGGGGCTTGGCTAACTTTGGGGGGGGCTTTGCCTGAAAATGTGAAAATTCTGCAAGATATTTCATATACTTTACTATAGTAAGTAAGATTTCGGGGGGGGGCTTAAGCCCGGAAGCCCCCCCCCCCTAAATACGCCACTGGCAGTGGAGCTATGAAGTTTTAAAATTTAATTATTCACCCTATAACTCCGAAACTATCCACTTTTGAGCACAGGTTCTTGTGATTTTGTTTTTTCTTATTTTGATATAAGGAATGTGTTCTCAAAATATTGTGATACATATTTGTAAGACTGTTTATAAGAGTCGTGACTCAATGAATGAATTTTTCGAACTGCGCATGTTTTTAGAAGAAACTTTAAGTCGGTTATTTGATATAATTTATTTGTTCGTATGTTTATTTCATAGCTCGTTAGAAGATATTTAATGATTAAAAATAATATTTCATAGAGTAATATATAGTAATTATGATGATATTATGAATTGCTAATACTATTAATTGCATTGAATCTCCGGGTTCCATAGACCATAGACTTAGTAGAATGTTTCGTGTGAAAACAATAGTAACAGATGAAGAAAATGCAACCTATCTGAGTAATATGGAAACACAATTTACGGGATTATCGTTAGTATGCAGAACTGCTCTAATTTTTCGTGGTACGGAGAAGACCTAAACGGCTTTCAAAGGAATATTTGTACCATTTCTCATACAGAATAGCACACAGTTACTTTACCAAGGACGAGGAGGATGTCTACTCCAAAACTGACTCACAATATTTTTGAGGTCTGATGGGAATTGGACGGGTCAACAGAGATGGTTAAGTTCATGAAACCATTTCTCAACAGCACTATCAGTTCAGTTGGCGTAGTGTCATCATAGTCGAAACATTATTCTGCCATTCGTAGAAACGTTACGTGGAAAAATAAAACATATCCAAATATTCTCTAATTTTGTAGGTCAGGCCACGAACTTCTCAATCCACCCTCGTATATTGAAAACAATCTTAGTAACGAAGTTCGACTGCGATCCTTGTTCAATGTTATTGACGCTAGAACACTATAGCCATAGGCGGAACTAGAGGGGGGGGCAGGGAGGGCCGTCCCCCCTAGAAGCAAAGCTGGCCATCCCCAGAATTTTTCTACTGGACGAAAATAATGTTATTAATTTAGCTCAATTTACGCATAAGAATTTTAGTGATGCTTGCATTCGATATATTTAATAGTGTCTATACTCGTCCCGCATTGGTGTAACTATTTTCCTACAGCCCCTTAGTACTGAAAATTGGAAGAATCTTTTAGAAGACCTTGTTATAATGCTTATATATATATATATATATATATATATATATTAGGGTGGCAACGAAAATTCACTTTTGCATTTTTAATGGTCTCAGGGTCAAATTTTATTTCTTTTTATCTTAAATGTTTACTACAAAAATTTTGAAGCAATTAGACAATATTTAGTGGTCGCTCAACGCATCAATAAATTTGCTTAAAACCACTAATTTGTGAAAATTCACTATAAATACTTTCTGTACTATGAAATTCAAAAATATATTGTTAAACATCCTTTATTATTGTACATTTTTTTTAGGATTTAAGTTTGCGAAAGTATATTCAACATAAGAAACAAAAATTCTTTGATTGAGAATTAATTTACTTGAGGCGAGGAAATTTCTTTCTGTGCTTCTCTACAACTTGGAGAAGAAATTGGGCTTGATCTTCCTGATTGGTCAGTTTCCCATTGAAGTTTTAAATCAATGCAATTCCTCGTTCTGCCAGGTCATTTACAACATGCAGAGCTTGCACACGCTCTCGAGCCTGAAGGAAAGTATAGTTCGTTTTCGATGTTTTAGAGTTTTTTTTAAAAAAAACAAAAAATCCGTGGAAATCTGCAGTGCTTCAAACAGCTTTCTTGTATTCCTGGAAACCAAGTCACTAAGGCTTTTTTCTTAGTGTCTCCTCATATCTTAAATGCATGAGTTCTTCTCTTTCACTTCCACCCCTAAATAACGCTGTAAACCTGTCTTTCTTCATTGCTGCTCGGACTTCAGGATCACAGAAACTGAGACCAGTAAGTGGTTCGCTTAAATACCACAGATGTCGTAAGAAATTGTGCACTGCTGTTTCTGAAATTTTTCAATTAATATTCTTGTAGGATTGAATGCATCTTAAGAGATTCAGGTCATTCCTTGCAGCTGAAAGCGGAAGACGAAAGGAATACCATGCCTTCAAATGCACTGCGACGACAAATATGTTAAAATCCCGAAGATTGTTCAGCTCATGAGAGAAAAGATATATCTTCAGGCAATAAATAAATTTCGCCATTCATTGTGCACGATGGGAGGCTCCAGGAACATAGCATATGATTTCTCCTAGAAGAACTTCGCCAAGAAATATGAGAGCAAGTTGTAAAAATTCTCTGTAATCATCTCTGGGTTGATAATGCGTCAGTTTGCTGCTTGAAGAAAGATATCAGTTTATACTTTACTGGGGCCAAAACCTCTGGAACAACCTCGTCCTGGATTCCGGTGTCGAACTTCAGTTTGTCAATTGAGTTCCATGCCTAAGAGAAACGTTGAAAGAGCTTTATGTGTGGACCCACTGAAGCACCGAAAACCATGTTGAACACTCTCGCCACAATTAGTTGCATTATGTGATGCCTCAAGGGACCCTTATATCATCTTTCTGCATTTTCTGTTCCAGCAGGGTATAAACTCCATTTTGTGACCCCGTGTTATATGCTGTTGTGTCAAAGTACATGAAATGCACACGTGTGGTAAAGTTCCAATACTCCAGCAATTTTAAAACAGCTTCCGACTGGAAGGTACCACTTCCATTTGGAATAGCAGGCACTTCTAATAGTTTCGTGTCACCATTCCCAGAAACGAGAACCGCTGTGAAATTAACCGGTTCCTTAGAAATGAGAACAGGCAACATCTTCTTATCCCAATGCACTGTAAGTGAACTACCAGATGGAAAAGACGAACAAATTTTACTTGCGAGTTCCTTGTGCTTCCTTCTACGTGCTCTTGTAATGGATTCCTTATTAACACAGATTTCTCGCTAGCTGTAGCCCAAAGGTTCTGCTGCAGAGCTAGAACATGACTGGCATTTCTGTCGCTGTTTTTGCGACCCAGTGCTGAAGACAGCTCTGTTGTAATGATGTTGGCTGGTCGACACAACTTTGGCTTCTTTGTAACGGACAGCCTTCGGGATATCGGACCTGTTTCGTAAGCATTTTCCGTCGATTCTCTCCAAAATTTATTTTTAGAAAATAATCTTATCTAAGAGATAGCGTTCCTCAGCGATTTCTCCTTGGAAAAACAGAGATGTAGCGACCAGGTCTTAATAGAATTACTTTCCCAAAGTGTATTAATAATTTCTAAAGTGTATATCACATTGTACTTTGTTTTCAAATGTCAAATAGTTGTAATAAATGCTAGGTTTGAGAAGAAACTCTCAAGTAAAATGATAGTCAAATGACCACAAGCGCCAAATGTAATGTACTCGTCACGCAATCTATATATGAGAACTACCATCACCATACTTTGCAATACCTTGTGAATACATCCTGAGGTCATATACTGTAAGTGTAAAAACTGTAACTCAAAGAGAAAGAGTTGGGCTGATGCCGGTTAAGACACGCCTAGTTTCGCATGTAATAATTCACTAACGTAAACGTAGCTATAAGTTTGAGTACGTTGAGCGACCTTTAAATATTAAAACACTTTCATGAAATTTTGAATGCATGCTTAAGTAACCAAAATTAATAAATTTAGGGGGTGAGACCCTCTTAGGCCTACCGCTCACTGGCAACATTTTGTCGGGCAACTATCTTGTTGCTCTGGCTAAATGCATTGAGTCTTATGCGAGTCCGCTCACTGAGGCGACAGCGACAGAAAAGTTGCCGAGGTGTCGCCAAGCAGGGCGACAGCAAGGCAACAGCTCGGCGACGGAACAGTTGCGCAACATCTAAAAATACATTGAGTCTTATGGGAGTCTGCTCACTGAGGCGACGGCGACAGAAAAATTGCCGAGGTACCTCCAAATAGAAAGGTAAAAAATAAATGTTTTCTACATTTTTTTTCACGTAACAGTTCGTTCCGTGTGTAGCGCGTGAAAAGAAGTGTTCGCAATGGAAACTAATACATTATTTGATTAGTGACTAGCATGTCTTTAGTGATAAAGACTATGAAAAATTAACTGAGGAAATAGAGAAACTTCCAGCATTAAAGAAGAAATATATATATAAAGAAGAAATTGTGGATATACGAAACTAGAATGAGCTTTCCAGCGAAGAAAAAACAACACAGGTATCTATTCGATAATGACATATCGCTGACATACTACACACTACTACTTTCATTAATTTCCCACAGCTAGAAAAAAATACAGATAAAATTATCATTTTCAAGTTTTTTTCCATTTCAAATATAAAAAAGAAGAAAAAACTGTACTGTATAAAAATGACCGATTTTAAAACGTGAAGAATACGCGGGAAGAACGAAGAAAGCCAATTTTTTATTTTATGGCTATACGTAGAACATTAAGAGTACAGTTACTGTACGGTGTTGTCGGATTGACGCTTTTGTTAGTTTCGTTCTGTTAGTTATTTCCAGCCGTTTTATATTTTCGTTATTCTTGTTATCTTTTGATTCGAATAATTGTTCCCGTTCATATTAGGTTAGCATTATATTAGCTCACTCATTGACGTTCAGGGACGTCATTTAGGAAGGGAAGGAGATGCAATTGCTCCACAAGAGTTTGAGGAATACATATACTTTAATCAATTATCTACTAATATACTAGTACAAAACTTGAAAGTCTTATGTCGGTGGTGCTCTTGCCTCCCTGAAGTGAAGCCTGAAATAACGCCCCTGTTGACGCTACCTTCTAAAGTTTATTTAAATTTATTTATTTAACCATTGGAACGGGCGGTAGTTTTTTTTTTATGTCCGAAACCAGCGATTATGTGAACTGTTCCGGTTGCCGATTATGTAAATTGTGACATCAAATGCTCGGCAACTTTTCTGTTGCCGTCGCCAGTAAGCAAGGGTATGGCAACAAAACTGTTTTGTCTCCGTGAAGTTGCTGACTGCAGGCGACAGCGACGAGATAGTTGCGCAACTGTCTTGTTGCCAGTGAGCGGTAGGCCTTAAAATAAATTTAGAAATTTTCCCATATACTTGGTTGCCACCCTAATATACAGGGTGGTAGGTAACTCCACCGACAAACTTTGGGAGGTGATTCCTTATATGAAATGAAAGAAAAAAGTCCGGATAAACATAGGTCCGAAAACGTCTCCTTTCAGAGTTATGAACCGCCGAAAATTCGAAAAATCATGTTTCGAAACGCTCTGCCTTAGAAACTGTAGGACCTATCCCAAGCGGTTTAAGGAATTACACAGGAACTAGTATGCGCTCTATCTAAATATCCATGTTTTAACATCCTCCGTTATCGGCGAAACGAACGCGCCATTAGTACTTAAAGGAATATCCCTATACCTGAACTTCCTTTTTACAGTTCGTTTCGCCGATGACGGACCACGGTAGAACATAGATATTTAGATAGAGCGCATAGTAGTTCCTTTGTAATTCCTTAAACCGCTTGGGATCGGTCCTGTAGTTTCTAAGGCAGAGCGTTTCGAAACGTGAATTTTCTAACAGTTCAGTGAAAATATATTACATCATAAATTTGCTTAAAATTGTATATTTCCTATATTCAGTTGCTACTTAATAACTACCTAAAATCTACTCTAATTATGAAAATTCAATTTTCTATTGCTGTTTTAGTCGTGCAATTCTGAGCGAAAGTACATTATTTGTTAACGTTAACTATCATGTTCTCACAAGGAACGGACATGAACGTGTCAACCAGACATCAGAATCAAACCTAGTCCATTCGATAAACATAACAAAAATATGTTCATGCGCAAAAAATTAGGTGAAGTGGACAATGGAGTAAGTCCCTGGGTCCCATCAACCCTGTTAGTATAAAGAAAATCGTAGATTCGTAGTGAAATAGCTATTAAGGCGTTCCAGGTCAAATCAACACAATTTGAAGACAAAATTTAGCTTACCATCTCAGATTGTCATGAAATTTTGCACAAGGGTATTGGAAATTTTGCAAACTAAGAAAAATACCAAATTTCATCTTTATATATCAAACGATATGGTAAATAAGGATATATAAATTTTCAAAAAAATGCCCAAAATAATATTTCCAATGTATTTTGAAATTAGAATTGCGGTCCCCCGAATTGAGCTAGAGAGCTGGTTGAGGGTCAGTTTACAGCATTTTTCATGCCCTTTCCTGTGGCGTACATCAACATATAGGCTAATACAGAATTCTTTTTTGAAAATCAAAATCAAAATTTTGCAAAAAGTACATATTTTAAAATTTTGAAATTAAAAACATGAATAGATAGTAACGTTGTAAAGCACCTGGAAAAGTATGAATTTGGGATGATAATGGGTTCATTGTTAAAAAGAATGAAAACAAACACTAGAGTTTTCATTAATACCCTGTAGCTAACTAAAAAATACAAGTATACAAGTTTTTTTCGTTTTATTTGTGGGAATAAATATGAAGTAATAGGTTTAGTATAGTAATGGGTTTAAAATATATCATACAGACTTGTAATCGGCTGGCAACAACACTTATTAGCTCATATTCTAAAAACTTTAACTTAAAGCTAAGTTAAAGTGCTGATATTTTTGAAGTTTGGTTTTATAAAAGTCAATAAATTAATACTAATACACGTTTCCGAATTAAAAATGTTACTGTACAAAAACGTGGTTTGTAAAAAGTATGCATCTAGCACTGGTGCTACAGCAGGATTGGTGGTTTAAACCAGGTGTTTTCTTAAATGGTGCAAACAAAAAATGACACAAATCGTGTGAATTTCATAGTGACATTTTCACATATCTCGAATCATCTGGGTTAGTTCATTCTAATTTTCACCTTGTAATTAAGGGGTCCCAAGGAGCCCACAAAATTTCTTCCAGCTGGAAGCCGAGTAGTGATTCAGATGCCACTTTCAGTAATATGTCCAATCCTTCATAATCTCGCTGTTACATAAGGACGTTAAGCCTAAAGAAACCAAACGAATTGAAACAGCTTTAGCGAGTAGGCCAGTACTTACCCAAAAATTTTGAAAAATATAAACGACTTAAAGATAATAAATATATATTTACCGCAAAGGAAAATACTATACATTTATGTTTAAAAAATAAAATTAAAAAAAGATTGGTTTACTCAAAATTAAAATCCTGAAACCACCCCCTGCTAACGAAACAAATCTCCTGCAACCTGCTATCTTATCTATCTGCTTGTCTGAATGTCTGTTTCATAGTTATCAATATTTTTAACTTTGCTTAAATATATTGATAAAAAGTAGGCAAACTTTATGGACTACATCTATAGCTTATCAATTGGACTTTTTAAAATTTTCTTGAATGATATCTCATACTAAATTTTTAACTTTAAAATTTCAGCATTCATTGTTTGTATAAACGCCATTTCAGCGCACTGGTTATCAGGGACCTACGCAGGAATTTATTTCGGGAGATACACAGCTTTTCAGGAGGGTTCAAATTCAATACGAGGCAAATTGTATTAAAATTTTCAGATGGTTTGCAGGGTTGGGAAAAGAAAGTATCACAATCTCCAAATAAGCCTCAATTAGAAGACATATCAGGCTATATCACCGTTGTCTATGAAGAAAATTGGTGGCTCAGGCATGTTTTACTGAAAGATGGAGAACTTGATGAAGTAAAAATAACTTCTTCATCCACCTGGACCATTTCCGTCATTCTCATATTCAGGAAATGCTGATGATCTGTGGATATTAGTACTGCTGTCCTAAGCGAAAAGACCTGAACTCCACATGTTTCGAAAATCGAGATATTGGTATGGGAATGTTCGTAGTACAATTCTGCCTCTATCTAAAGTGACATTGACGTGGTTTGACCAATAGGTAGGGAGGAATGACGTCATGAGTGTTTACCTTATGTTCAAAACTGTAACTGACAGTAAGCAAAAAGACCTTAAGTGGCAATTCATAGGCAAAAATATTTAACTTTATTACCACACAAATTTTAGATCGTGAAAATATATTCAATAAAGTTTTACTGAAATACAACAAATTTGAACGTACAGCCTAAGCCAAAAAGCGTTTTGTTTATTTTCTCGAAAGTATGTGAAATGGGGATAAGGCCTTTTCGCTTACCAGGCCAGAGTAGTGGACGTTCTGATAAAAGTGAAATCTGTAACTTCCACTGGCAGAAGTTATGTTCACCTTGAAGGTGATGTATACCGAACAAATGTGACTTTTTCGAACTTCAAGCATATCCTATTACTTATTGAAAAGTTTTGCTATGGACTCATCTATACTCTCTCTTCAGGTTAGTGTTCATTTTTATTTTCACGGAAGTGTAAAACTTAGTATTCTTTTGTTATTCCCTACGTCCAGAGTATTCTTGAAAAATCAAGTGATAGTTTTGAATTTTTTAAACAACGAACCCATTATCATCCCAAATTAATATTTTGCCAGGTGCTTTACAACAATTCTATCTATTTATTGAATTAATTTCAAAATTTTAAAATATGTACTTTTTGAAAAATTTTGCAAGTAAAATTTTGATTTTGATTTTGAAGAAAACAGATTCTGTATTAGCCACAGGAAAGGGTATGAAAAATGACACCTCAATCACCTCTCTAGCTCAATTACGAGAGCAGCAATTCCAATTTCAAAATTCATTGAACATGCTATTTTGGGGATTTTTTCAAACTTTACATAACCCTATCTTCAAAACCGGTAGATATATAAAGTTGAAATTTGGTATTTTTCTTAATCTATCTAGGATATCTACGTGCCAAATTTCTTTAAAATCTGAGATAGTGCGGTTAAGTCACTGTGTTGAATTGATACGGGATGACTAATGCGTCAACACTGTTCATTGGAAAGTCATGGTTTATAGTTTATTCTCTTTAACATGAAACAAACTATCCAGAGGTGCTATGTATTGGGGTCCATAATGTACTTGGACAGGGAAAATTAGGAGAATGTAGGGAAAATTTCCTCCAAAAATCCCTCCCATCAACTTTGGACCCCTCTGAAGTGGCCCCGGGCAAAACACTCAATCCAAATGTATCTTGAAAAATATTATAGACAGTGTTGGGTTATGTACTCATTTTTTGTACCTAGGTACAGGTACAAGGTAGTGACCACAATTGTACCTAGATACAGGTATCAGGTACTAGCTGGTCAATGTACCTAGGTACAGGTACAGGTACTAGTTGGTGAGTACTCTACTACCTAAGGTACTTTTCTAGGTACAAGTTACTACCCAAGAATTTTCATATATAAATTAACAATCGTCTGTCAAATGAAGTTAGAATATGGCATTTAATTATAGTAATAGACCTGTGGGTCCTTATTGTATATACAATAATAAGGACAGTTGAGTTCAGTACATTACGAATGCTTATCAATTTTGGCGCTCAGTGAACATGTTTGTATTTTCTGGTTCATTTTTCAAACGTCTTTCGATATACAAAATATTTTCTTTGGAAAATGTATGTTGAGGTTTGTAAGAAACCTTATTCAAGAAAAAGTCTTGCAATCAACCAGAAAATACAAATATTGTCATTAACCGAGAAAAAATTGATGCATTTCCATCTGCTCCAGTTGTTTCTTGCATTTATATCTGAAATTTCCGGATTTTTCTTTGGTTTTGTACTGCTAAATATTATTTTCACAACAACAATTACCAGTTAATATATGTAACTGAAATACTAGCATATAATGAATACAAGTTTTGCAGAGTACTCACCAACTAGTCCAGAAATAACGAAGAATTTCGAAGGAAAGTACACATGATCAGAAACTACACAATTTTCTCGAAATCTCAATGTATTTCCTTAACAGAAATCCTATTCCAGGATTTCCCGTGCGCTTAAACCTTAAGTACAACATTGACAGCGAAAAGTAAACACAAGTAATTCGCAGTGTGCCACTGTTTAAGAAGCGATCTATTTCATATTATTTGAAAATGACTACAATAAATGCAATTTACATTAATAAAAAGTGAGCAGTTTTTTTTACATGGTTCAAAAACACAAATACTTGTCCCCCTTGTCCCCCACTGCAACTTTTACTAATACACAGCAAGGCTAAATGAAACAGTTCGAGTTTTACCAGTTGCAAAATTTAAGATTTTTCTCCTTAGCGTAACTTGATTTTAAAAGTAGTAAAGTTTCAAGCATATCTTCACGTAGACGATTTCTTCTTGCAGTCAAAATTTGTCCTCCTGTGCTGGGGCAGAAGAGGACAAAATTGTATTATATTTCAAAAAGATCTGTTTTACAATTGGGAACGAAGGCAATGCTGACAGATCTTTGCTTTTGCCCTCCAAATAGGACAGTGCTTGCATTTTGGCTGTATTACCTGCCGATGAAAGCGTGTCTGAGGAAGAATTTTGATTCAGAAAATTTAAAAGTTCATCAGAATCACAGTCGGAAGGCTCTCACATTGCTCCTAAATAAGTGATTTTAAATTTTAACAACTTTGGAGCTTCGCTAAACAATAACTGCTTGCACAAATTGAGCTTATCGGGATCAGATACGATCCATTTTAGTTTGAACTTCGGGATAGTGCAAGTTGCGAAAACGTACGTCTTGCTCGAGGAAGAACTTGAGTCAATCATTGACGCGATGCGACTCTCCTAGCCATCCAAGATAGAGCTTACACGAGAACAGAATTCCAAATGTGTGAAGGAGTGAAGTTTCGATTTCACTTGCTACACTACAGGTAAAACAAATCCCAAATAACAGTTGCCACCCTGTAATTTGTTCAAAGGATTCATGTCTGACGCCAAAGGATTCGTAACTGTGATATATTCAATCAAAAAAATCAAATTATGATTCACCAAAAATCAATGTGCGCGAGATAGATCAAAAAATTCTTTCAAAGAAACAAGAAGCTCTGCAATATTGGTTTTGTGTGCGACCAATCTAAAAATGTACCTCAGAAATGTACCTAAAAATAAGTACTAGGTACAGGAAAATCGTACCTAGGTACAGATACCAGGTACTAAATACTAAGTGTACTTAGGTACGGGTCTCAAGTACGCGTTCTGTACATAGATACTGTACCTAGGTACCCCACCCCTGACTATACAGTATAAGATATTACTTACCAAGTTTTGCATTGATAGACACAATAGGTATGAGAGAGAAAAAACGTGTATTGGTATACAAGCTTTTCCCTCATATCTATCCCATCTATCAATATAAAACTTGATACAGTCATTTCTTATCTTCTATAGTATTTTTCGAGATACAATTGGATTAAGTACTTTTAACCGGGACCACTCCAGAAGGGTCCAGAGTTAATAGCAGGGATTTCTGGAGGGAACTTTTCCCACATTCTCCCAATTTTCCCTCTTCAAATACGTTATGAACCCTAATAGATAGCACCTCTGTAAAGCTTGTTTCATGTTGAAGAGAATGAACTATAAAACATGACTTTCCAATGAATAGTGTTGATGCAATTGCTATTTCACTGCGAGTCTACGATTTTCTTTATACTAACAGGGTTTATGGCACCCAGGTACTTATTCCGTTGTCCATGGCACCTAATTTTTTTGTGTATGAACATATGTTTGTTATGTTTATCGAATGGACTAGGTTTGATTCGGAAGTTCTTATGACAAATTCATGTCTCTCCCTTCTGAGATCATGATACTTAACGTTAACAAATAATGTACTTTCGCTCAGAATTGCACGAGTAAAACAGCAATAGAAAATTGAGTTTTCATAATTAGAGTAGTTTTTAGGTAGTTATTTAGTAGCAACTGAATATAGGAAATATACAATTTTAAGCAAATTTATGATGTAATATATTTTCACTGAACTGTTACATGACAATCTCGTGTTAGGAGAACTAAATAAGTTGAAGAGCTTATAATGAGTGCGATGAAAGAGGGACTCAGTAATATATATATAGGCCTATATAAAAGCACTATACCAAGGTCAAGGTCTTACTTCCAATTTTCAGAAGTAAGGGGCCATGTTCCCCTAGGAAAATATCCTAGTTACGTCAATGCCTATAGTATATCGATTTCCATCGTAAAACTATAATGTTTTTTAGTTTACTCTTTTTTTTGGGGGGGGGGGGCATTTTTGCTTACACATATCTAAAGATAAAGAAATGAGAGCGGGCGAAATTTTCTTGGGCTAAAGTAGTGCTCTCAACGGGTCGGGTTGAAGACCGATCCGACCCGACCCGTGACCCGAATTGACCCGACCCGAATAACCCGACCCGAGTTGACCCGATTGACCCGACCCGAACTGACCCGACTGACCCGACCCGACAACCCGACCCGTGTTGACCCGACCCGTTTGAGAGCACTATGGTCACGACACTGGGTGAACGCCAAAATGCACTTACATTGGGAAACTAGTTTTAAAAGCATAATTTTAGAAAATAAAGCATAAAGCATAATTTAAAATATATAGCACAATTCTTGGAAAATTATCTTTAACTGAAAGTTTAACATACTGTGTTAATATTTTTTAAAGCCAATATTTACAATGCAAAATCATTGAGAACATAACAATGCAACAATGAAAAGCTTATTTTCATTTCTGTAAACTTTTCGGTGAAATGCTTTGATGTGGAGAAAAGAAAAAAAAGTAAAAGAAGACATTTTTCCGCCAACAATGAATAGTATGCAAGAACTCCATACTATATTGTTACAGTGACGACGCCAGCTTTAAGTTCTTAGGGGGGCAAAGGAGGGGCAGATACATTTTCGGGGGGGCGGCTATTTGCCATACCAAAAATGACATATTTATTACGTTTCACTTATTTTACATTACATTGTGTTAGATCTATATGATTATAAATTAAACTTATTTCAAATAAAATTTGTAACTAACAAATAAGTAACGTCTGCACATGAAATATTTTTTCAATGAAACTTTTGAAGCCTAAAACATAAATTGAATTACTTTCGTGTATGCTACAAGTAACACATTCGTCTATATGCTACGTCTCTCTCTCTCTCTCTCTCTCTCTCTATATATATATATATATATATATATATATATATATATATATATACAGAGAGAGAATTTACGAGGAGCTGCTGAAAATGTCGTAGTCCAATCCAGAAGGAGTGTAGGTACTAGGTAGAAAAATGAAACCGTAGTTTAGAAAAACATATCTCTGTATGTACAAATATAAATTTTCATATTAATAATGAAATTCTTATTGTTTCTCAGGCCTCTGAAGTGATTATATGTGCCCAAACAGATAATTTCACGAACATCCAGATCCTTACTGTTATAACATTTTTGTTCCACCAAGGAAAGTCACCAAAGTAAATTAATTAGGAAATCAGTGAAACACCACGGGACTCTCCTCCGTTATATATGGTGGTGAAGAAGTAAGTGGCTTAGTATAAACGTAGCAATTTCTCAACAAATTATGCTTTACATCCAGGATGATTAAAAGCAATGACTCTTCCTGGAATCATGGATGCAATTTGTGACATTATTCTTGAAAATTGCAGCATTTCAGCCAGTGGTGGATATAGCCCGGGGCCGGAGGGCCTAGGCCACCCCAGTTTTTGTGTGACAAAAATATTTTAAGCTATTATTTATATAGTTTTTAAAGTGTATAGTAAACTCACGATATATTTATTATAGTCTGAAGTTTGCACCCCGCTTTCTCAGTTTTTACCTTCTCAGCAAAACTTGTGTCAGAGATTCTGGGCATTTCTTTGGAACTCGTCGGTAGCATAATTCAGAATGGCTTGGGTATGCGCAAGTTCTCGGCATAATGGGTTCCCAAAATATATGTCAGGAGAATAAAAGGGTAACGGCATTAAGAGAAGTCTTCTTCCAATTTGACCGTAATGCTGATCAATTTCGCTGACGAATAGTAACCATAGATGAAATATGGTTGTACCACTATGATCCTGAATCGGAACAACAGTCAATGGAGTAGTAGCACTCATTTCTCCATCGCCCCAAGAAGTTCAAGACACAGAAGTACGTTGAGAAACTGTTTGGAACATAATTCTGGTATAAGTATGGAGTGGTAGACTACCTCCTCAATGGTCAGATATTTAATCCAGAATCTCTACATTACTTACAAAACTGAAAGAAAAATTCAAAGTTCAACGCTGTGGAAAATGAAAAGAAAGGAATTCTGTTCCTTCGGGAGAATACACCTGTCCATCAAGCCCCTGCGAACATAACTGACATTGCATAATCTAGGATTTCAATGTCTAGATCATCATTCTTATTCCGCAGATTTAGCTCCGTCTAACTATTACGTGTACTTATTTCCCAAACTTAAATAACACTTGAAAGACGCCATTTTAGATCTGATAGGGGTAGTGCTACGAACAGTGGTGCGAGGAAATCTAGATTTTTTAAAACTTTTCTGCAAAAGCTGGAGCACTGTACAAGGTAGTATATTGACTCTCGGGGGAAGAGAAGAAGAAGTAAAACTTCACCAATCCACGTGCACTCCTTCTGGGTTGGGCTACGAATTTTTCAGCAATTCCTAGTCAATATGGTAGACGTCACGTCAGTACTTTGAAACAAAATAAGTAAAGGAGCACTAGTATAAACCAATTACTAACTAAAGATCAGCACTCTGACAATACATTTTATTTGAATCAATTTCATTCCATAATTTTATTATTATCATTTGCAGGAAGGGAAAATACAACTCTTTTTATCTCCTTCAAAAAATTAAGCCCTGGTAGTTGCAAACTAAGCTGTTATAAGCACATCCTCTGAATATTGGAAGCCGAGAATAATGTTTCAGAAAAAGAAGTTTTAAATAAAACAAAATATGAAACTGAAAACTTCAAACCTGGATAATACAAACAAGTTACGTAACTGGTTTTACCTTTCTTTTGTTTTCAATCGAAGTTGATCCAATGAGAAGAAAACAAGTCGCCAAATCTACTATTGTTCGCTAGGCACAATTATTAAAAATCATAAGAAAGAAGTATAACTAAAACTTACCTCAAAAGGGGCTACATTAGAAAACAGAAATATGCGTGCATACCCAGACGCTCAAAGAAGAAAGCTTGAGGATTAATCTGCCACATAGTAAATTCATGGAAAGTAGACTACAATTTGTCAATGAGATTGGTTATGATACTGATATATAATACTACATGAAGAATGTTTAAAGATGGTACGAGTCTGGGGGGGCAGTCTAGGTGGCAGTCAGGGGGGCAGAAGTAGTTACTAGGGGGGCGCTCGCCCCCCTTGCCCCCCTCTGGCGTCATCACTGTATTGTTATGTTTTCTTTTTGAACTTAAGCACTTTCTGTACTTTTTGGTGGCATCTTTTACTTTCCCTTTCTGTATATATGTACCTGTAAGGCGCACACAAATGATAGAAAAAATTTATTCGAGCAAAGCACATCTCTTTACAATGAATTAAGTAGAAAGTTCATTAAATATGAGAGAAACTAGTTGCAAAAAAATATCAATAAATAGATCAAGATATTTAGAACATTTAATGTATAATAAATATACATTATACACGATTAATGTAAAATAATCATTGAAATTAACAATAAAGCATAATTTAAAAAAAGCATAATTAAACAAGAAATAAAGCATAATGTGGGTTGCTCTAACAATTAAGTTGTATGAAGACGAGAAGAAAACGAAAGCTGATTCGTTAACGAATTTCGTTGATCTTCTTTGTGTCTACAAAAACGCATTCCTAGAAACCTACAAGCTAGGTATCATCTCTGTGATTATATCAGTTTCTAGTGTTACATGTGAAAGGTCATTCTCTTCTTTGAAAAGATTAAAGACTTGTATACGCAATTCAATGACTCATGATAGGTTGAAAAACTTAGTGTTACTTTATTTTGAGAAGGAAATTTCTAAATCGTTAGATCTTTAACAAGTTGTGGATATGTTTGCTGCTGCCCACACGAATAGAAAGATCCTCTTCAAGTAGAGGCATGAACCTATAAGTTATTTTCTTTACCTATAAAAGTGTATTTGCTTCCACTTAAGTCAACGAGCTACACATATTTTAAACGCCATGATTAAATAACTATTTACTTATATTAGAAATCAATTGCATTAATGAATCCTAGTTGTTTGAGGTACTAAATTCTTATATTTTCACTGTTTTCCAAAGATTAAAATTATGAACAATAAAGATGGAAACATTCACCTTGAATACACACACACACACACACACACACACACACACATATATATATATATATATATATATATATATATATATATATATATATATATTGGAGATGTCCCCCTCAAAATCCTCTTGGGCCCTTCATTGGCCCCCCCCTGAAAAAAACTCTAGCTACGCTACTGGACACCATGCACCAGAGATGAATTCTCTACCACTGAGCCACCGCGGCCCTGCTTGGGCTTGGTCGTCCATATCCAATATCTCTTTTGGCGTTGCTTAAACAACTTCTAGTTTTGTTCTAAATCCAGACTCCATATTGGCGTAGATATTAATATTACAGTCGATTGGTAAAATCAATCTTCCACATTTAAAAATTAAAGTACACACAAGTAGAAAAATAAGCATTTATCATAAAAACACTAGCTGCAAGTGTTCAAAATAGATTTATGGTTTCTATAAAATCAATTGAAAATTGGTATTTATAATTAGGCAGCTAGTGAAAAACAGCAGCTTTCGACTCCAGCCGAGTTTAAACTCAACCTAAACTCAGTTGACCAAAGTGAACTGACCCGACAACCCGACCCGAGCTGACCCGATTGACCCAACCCGACCCGAATAACCCGACCCGACAACCCGACCCGAATAACCCGACCCGACAACCCGACCCGAGCTGATCCGACTGACCCGACCCGACAACTCGACCCGAGCTGACCCGACAACCCGACCCGAGCTGACCCGACTGACCCGAGCTGACCCGAGTAGCCCGACCGAGTAGCCTGACCCGACAACCCGACCCGAGTTGACCTGACCCGACCCGACCCGTTTGAGAGCACTAGCTTAAAGGCTCCAAAACTGTCTACCCCGCCTATGAACAAGGACAAAGGTGTTTCCGAAAAGTCTAGAGATAATTAGTGAAAAAATCGTTTCTGAAAATTCCTTGCGTTGCATACTATTTAATATTATGAGATGTCACATAATTTAACGCTAAATTTTCTCACGTCTTTCTGTTACCAGCAGAAATTTGTTTCGTATTGACATGTCTTTCATTGTTGAGTGCTCAATTTTGTTTGTGAATTTTCGAAACTAATGATATTAAACTCCGTCTGTAGCAGTATATAATATGTATTTTAAGACATAACAGTGCTCCTTTGAGACTTACCTTCTTTAATTCTCTGAACCAAGAGCTCTTCAATTGTAGTATCTTCATCTTCAACGTTGCATTTGTATATCAATGGAACTCCACTCTCTATAGTTGCATTTCTTTTCCACAACTTACGATGTAACTTATACTCAATGCATAATGTTAACACGAAATAAAATATTCCAAGGCAAAACATTATTAACAGTTCATCTGTAATTCCATGAGTCTTTATTATATAAGGTGTAGCTCTGTTGCATGCTGGGTTGTAGTCGTCATCTATAAATTGAGGATATAGCAATTCATAGTGTTAAAATACAGGGTGTTCCATAGCCGTAGTAACATCAAAATCATGATTTCATTGTTTCTTCCCAAATGATTGAGATTGAGCAAGGAGGAGCGTATGCAGGTTATAGACTGAAATATTGATGTCGTCATTTCTTCTTTGTTTCCATGGTGAACGCCATGTTTTTTTTCTAAACAAATGCATGAAGCGAGAGGAATACTATGAAGTCTAAACTGTAGTAATACTTTGAACGCAAAGTAACGTTGGGGAACGAGTGAAAGCATGTAAGGAACCTTTGTCCACAGAGGCAACATCTCTACGTAAACTGATAAGATAAAAATTGCACTAAGTAATTCCCGCGCCATTACACCTAATGCATAATGAACAAAATCAACTATATGCAATATAAAAATTTTAAGGTAGACTGACGAGTTGTCGGCATAATAAAAATAGAACAAATATATGATTTGTCTATAAGGAAAAATCATTGTCTACTTTGAGGATAATTTATTTTATTTATTTATTTCTTTATAATAGGTTTCAGATAACAGCACTAGTCCATTTTACACTGAAACATTTTAACAATTTGTAACATTGTAACCATTGTAACAATAGAATAACAATTTGAAATCAAGATGGTACAGTACAATGGCAACATTACAAAGATAGTTTATTTACAGATGATCTGAAGCTATGCTCATTTGCAAAAACGTCTACAATTTCTAGTAACTAATTATACATGCTAACAATTATGTTTAGAAGGGACCTTTGGACAATATTAACTCTCGCAGCTCGAGCGTAGAAAGACATCATTAGACCGTGTTGTTCTAGCGGGAACGCGAAAATTGATCTGACTTAATAACTGTTCACATGATATATGGCCATTAACAATTTTATGCAAAAATATTAGGTCAGAAATTTTGTTTCTCACTAGGGGAGGTTATATATTGAGAAATGTTAAAACGTCATTTTTTGGAAGTGTTCGGAGGTGAGGTACTCGGTAGGATACAATGATTAAAAAGACATTAATTACAGAATTTAATTTTTTCAAATGAGTAGGGCAGGCCATAGACCAGATAGGAGAACAGTACTCAATAGTGGGAGTAACATATGGCTTACAGAACAAGCTTAAGGAATTAGGATTTTTTATATCAGTGAAGCGATAAATGAGTCCTAGTTTTCTCATAGCAGTACAAGATATTGTGCTTATATGATCCGCAAAAGTAAGCTTACTGTCAATGATAACGCCAAGATCTCTGAAAGAGGTGACAGGATTTATGTTCTGATGAACAATTTTGTAGATGTGATTTATAGGTTCCATTTTTAGAGAAATCGTAAGAGAAGAACATTTTTCGATGTTTAAAGTAAGTTTCCAAGAGTTACACCAGTTGAGAAGAATTGAAAGATCATGTTAAAGAGCAAGGGCATCGTACTTGGATTGAACTTGTCTGTAGAGTTTGCAATTATCAACAAATAGAAGAATATTGGTAGAGCTTTTGTGAACACAGAAGGCAGATCGTCTATGTGTAATAACAATACAAGTGGACCCAGAACACTGCCTTGAGGAACTCCAGAAGTTACGGGAATAAAGTCAGAAAAGTAACCTGAAACTGAAACTCGTTGTGTCCTATTACTGAGATATGTTTCTAGAAGACTAAGTAATTTACCATGTATATTGAATCTAGAACTGAGTTTGTATAGAAGATGGTCTGGAAGAGAATCGAAAGCCTTAGACAGGTCCAAATACAAAATGTCGAGTTGAGAATTTTCGACAGCATCGGACAGAAGAACTGATAAATTCGTAAGACAAGATTTTCCTGGCAAAAAGCCGTATTGTGAGGAGTTTATAAATAGAGCAACAAATTGAAAGATCCTGTTTTTGATTATCTTTTCACAAACAAGTGAGAGTGGAGATAATAAGGAATTAGGTCGATAGGAGGACACATCATTTTATTTTTACCAGACTTATGAACAGGAGTGATATTAACTCTCTTCCAACTGGTGGGAAAGACACTTTCTGCGAAAAAGCGATTTAGTAAAACCGAAAGGGGTTGAGAAATGGAACTGGAAACACTGCGTAGGAAGCAATTATAGATATTATCTGGTCCTAAGGCGCGCTTGGGGCAATGACAAGAGAAGAGAGAGTACGGTATACGAGAACTATTTTTTCGATTGTTTATTAGGGTCCAGAAACGCTTAGGGTTTTTACGTATATCAATTGTGATGTGTTCAATGTACTCCTCACACTTTCTTTTCATAAGATATTTACTATGTCTTCTAATATCTGTAAAGTTCTTGTGAGTATACTCACTGGAAAAATCCTTCCATAGCATCCGTGCACTTGTTAAGTATATTGAAGCATTTAGATTTCTTACGTTCACCCATTAAATTATGCGTCCATAGTTACTTTTGGCACCACCCTAGTGGCGCCCGGTGCCTAGGGGATACCTAGAACCATCCCCTTGCAGGGATACCTTGGCCTACCCCTTAAATTTTGGCCGGGGTACATAGGAACACCAACTTAAATTTTTGGAAATTTCCAAATCTAAAAATTTGGTATGGTAGCCTAGGACCATAGTATGTACCCTTATGCTAAAAAATGCGCGTATACTGTAACTCACGATTTTTCGCAATTACTCCATTTTCCTTACGTTTATGGATAAAATTTAGTTATTAGTAAGTGGAGATAAGAGAAGACAATCTATCTAAGGAGATATTTCCAAACAATATAATAAAATAATAGAAATATAAGCAAAAAAATATGTTCGGTTTTGTGTATGCTGGCAATAATGTTTTTGAGGGAATTTTGCAGTAGCAGAGCACGATTCCAGAGGGAATAACATGATTGGTAGGGGGAGAATTGAATCAAGGAACTGGAAAGTGCAATAAAATATTGCATTTATTGGCTTAAACCTAGGGTGTAAATTGTCTGCCAAATATAAATTAGCTTCTCTAGCCAAGGTGTTGTACGGAAATTTAGAAACAAAGAGGAAAACCGTTGTCTTTAGTTTGGAAGTGACATGCTCTATAGCCATGAGCATTTATTTGTTAAGATTAAGACAAGAAACAAAAGGTAGTCTCTGTATTCCAGTCAATCAATATCCATGAGTTTATTCAAAACATGTTTCAGCTAAAGGAAGAATAAATATTCAGTCTCGAATTGGATATTTATCGTAAATGTGTATATATTAACTTATTGTCGTACTTGTTGTGTGATAAACTGTTACGAGCACATGGTGATAGTGCTAATTTGCAAGACGATAGTGGAACATACCCATTGACATTAGAATTAGCTGATCGGCTTTTAACCGATGTGCAGTACATGCTATTCCCACGGAATATAGTGATAATGACGTCATAGTGCCTTGTCTGTATATGGAGAGTGTAAAAGTATCAAAGATGAAATTTATGACGATACCCATATTTACAAATTTTGATCTGAACGAAAGATTGTGACTATGTACTTGTTAAATAAAGCCTATACCGTCATTCATTGATATTCGTAACCAAAGGTTCCTCGTAACTTATTACGGTCAGGATCGTACTTGTTATTACTGTCAATCAAGTGATCATTTACAAGACCAATGTTATCAGCGTCAAAAATGGGCCGTTGTTTCAACAATCACAGAACACATTGAAAGTGCTAAGGAACCCTCTTGAGAGTCGGAAACCTGAAAGATTTCTGTAGTTAAATCTGTTAATTTGCCTACTTTGACATCAGATCTGGACTTTCAAAAGTTAATGACTGCTCTTGCTACCCTGTGATACAGAGCTGTCCTGTAGCCATTGCTCCGATAGTGCTTAATAATAGCGTTCCTAATAAAACATTTTGCGGAAAAATTTCTGATAATTTACATGCCCAGGATGTTAATGACAATCAGAAAAAGGCCTCATCTTCAGCCCCTGCACCTTTACATGGTGCTTCTCCACTGGCTGGGTCAGATCTGCCACAGAAACTACACACAGTCGGTGAACAAGATACTAAGGAAGTATTGCTAGAAAGTACTTCTTCCTCCCCTAGTGTTGTTGATGGTAATCTGAATCCAGAGTTCATCTCTAGTGTATCAGAAGTTTCCACTGTAAGTCCCATGTTCACCGTTCAATCCAAGGAAAATACTCCATCTTCTCCACTTTGAGTTGTCCTAGTGGGAAAAAAGAACCCGATGCCCGGAATTCTCAGGAAGCCTCAGAAGACGAGAAACGGAAGAAAGCAGGAACGGCTATAGCTCAAGTCAAACAACCTAAGAAGACGGATCAGGGACTTTTAGAAGTATCACCTAGATTCACCCGGTCGTCTGTAGCGAAATTAGTGAGTTCTGAACACATACTTGATACCGAAGTTCCTACCTCAGGTGAACCACCAACAGTTTCTAATCCTACCCAAACATTCAGCAGATCAGTTCTTGCAGACAAGCAGTGGTGCTTTATTATGAAGTGTGTTACTCAAATTCCACATCTTTTTACTACTATATTAATGTGTACTATCTTAAAACTAGCAACTACAAATATTAATGGCATCCAATTATCAGTAAAAATTGAAGCTCTCAAAGACTTTTTACTTAAATCTGAAATAGATGTGGTTTTTCTCCAAGAAGTTGGTCCAATAATTGTAAACGTACATCCATCGTAAATTGTATATAATAATTGTACATATAATAGCCTTGGTACTGCAATTTTGGTTAAAGAAGGTATTCCCCTTTTAAATGTAGAATTGCATCCTAATGGTAGAATTATGAAAGGTCAAGTTAATGATACCACACTTGTCAATGTTTATGCGCCCAGTGGAAGTAATAATAGGAAAGAAAGGAATAGTTTTTACGCAAATGAGGTAGCACCATATTTTAGTGGCACAAATAATGTTATATTTGGAGGTGATCATAATTCAATCATAACTCACAACACGGAACCGATTTACAACTGTTGTCCTACATTGAATGAATTAGTAAAGACTTTGTCTTTGGTAGATGTGTGGGACATTAAACACCCAAACTTACAGGGGGACATATTTATTACACAAAATTCAAGCTCTAGGATAGACAGGCTGTATGTCAATGATACGTTAAAACCTCAAGTTGTTTCTGTATATCGATATCCCACGTGTTTCGCTGATCATCTTTGTTTAATAATGGAAATTAAAATTAATGACAAGAAGCCTGTTCGAGAACGCAGGTATTATCACATGAATGAAAGTCTGCTTAACGATGAGATATTTTGTCAGCTCTTCTAAAAAGTGGGATTATTGGCTTAAACAAACAAAAAAAAAAAAAAAACTAGTTTAAAACGTATCTTGAGCGGTGGAATCAATACTGTAAGGATAAAATCCGAAGCTTTTGTGGTTGATATTCCTCTTACATTTATGCTGATAAGCGGAAATTTTATAATTTCTATTACAGATGTCTCTTAGAGGCACAGACTCAGGCTATGACAAATCGTCCCGCCCTTACCCTTCTACGTAAACACAAAGCAAAATTATTACAATTCTATAAACAGAAAAATGAAGAGATTAAGCTAAGTATTAAAGTTTAAGACTTCCCAGAAGAAGAAAAATTCTCTCTTACACATGTGTTAAAAAAAAGTCAAACGTGGAAGGAGGAAACTAACAACGTCCCTAACAGATGTTGAAGGCTCTTTGCAAACTACTCAGGACAACATTCGCAACACCATGTATGACTATTACTACCAGTTATTTGGGATAGATTCTGCTACCTGCTGCGACAATAAATTACTTGACAGTATGCCTAAGGTGATAAATGACGAAGACAATCAAGTTTTATGTTCTTCATTTACCAAAGATGAAATAAAAAGAGCTGTGAATGCTGCGAAACAAGGGAAATCTCCTGTTTACGACTCTATCTCTGGCCGTTTGTACGTTAAATTTTGGGACATAATGGGTAATACACTAACATTGATTGTGAATAAATGGTTCTTTGCTTCAGATACTATAAAACGCCCTAATATAGCCATCACGGTATTTATCCCCAAAACTGCTCAATCTTCTAATGTTAGTCATTATAGACTAACTAGAATCACTTCTTAATACAGATATCAAAATTTTTAGTTGATGTATCAAAAACCGTTTTATGGAATATATGGATACGTTATTACATAATTTGCAATATGTGGCTCTTAAAAAGAAAACCATCTATCACCTTTTGTTAACTATTAGAGATAATATTACTATTTGTGATAGTTGTGCTTAAAGCGGCTCTGACTAATTTAGATTTTAAAATTGCCTTTGATAATATTGAACACTCTTATTTATGGTCTATTTTCCGAAAATTTGCTTTTAGTGATCAATTTGTTACCTGGATGCAATATTTTTATAAAGATTCACATATGAAGTTAAATGTTAGTGGTCACCTCTCCCAAAGCATTCCCGTCAATCGTTCAATACGACAAGGTGATCCCCTCTCTATGCTAACTTTTGCAATTAGCCTTGCTCCCCTGTTATATGCTATGGATGACCGAATAACTGGTCTAAATATTATTACCCCTGCTTTGAAGGTGGTTAGTTACGCAGATGATGCAACAGCTTTTGTGTCCTCAAAACTAGATTATTCGCTCATGATGAAATGTGTTCAAGATTATGAGATAGCATCTGGAGCTAGATTAAATGTGTGTAAATCACGTATGTTAAACATAAATAATAGTATTATTTTACTAATTTAAATACCGTCCCTCGGGACGACAGTGTTACAATATTAGGAATTTCCTTTTATTCTGACATAACGAATACTATTACTCATTAACTATAAGAATGTTGTAAACACACTGCGTCATTCAAGTTATGTGAATCAATCCAGAACAGAACTCTCTGTTTTTATTCCAGAGCTAAATTTATAAATGTTTATCTTTTAAGTAAAATATGGTATTTGGTAAATGTATTACCTATGCCTCAGCTCATAGGAAAACAAATCCAAAGTTTATGTGGTTTGTTTCTATGGAAACAGCAGGTCTTTTGTGTAAAATATGATGTAATGTGTTGTTTACATTCACAAGGAAGATATCAAGTTGATGAACGTAAAGCAAAAAGCTGACACTTTGTACGTTACTTGATTGACATTACTTGATTGTACATTACTTGATTCACATTACTTGATTGACATTACTTGATTGACATTACTTGATTGTACGTTACTTGATTGTACGTTACTTGATTGACATTACTTGATTGACATTACTTGATTGACATTACTTGATTGACATTACTTGATTGTACGTTACTTGATTGTACGCGGACGAAGCTGTTAGTGTAACAAACAACTGCTCAATTACATATTAGCCCAAACAGATTCTTCCTCTGTATATGTTTTACCTACCTCAAAGCTGTAAGTACTTAGAAACTGTTCTGTTTGATTATATATATATATATATATATATATATATATATATATATATATATATATATATATATATATATATATATATATATATATCTGTCTCGGCGTTTTGATTTCCAACATTTAAGTGGTGAAAATCTGTATGCTTTTAAAATGAATAACTTATATGTCCCACCTAAAATTGTGTTAGATGACTGCTTGTGTGATTGGCCAACTATTTGGGCTAATATCAATGACTCGACATTGAGTGTCGCCAGCAAATCTATCTGGTTTATGATTGTCCATGACATTATCGATACAAAAGACAAGCGAAGCAAATATGGGTTTAGTTCTGATTCTTTTTGTCATAAATGTAATAATATAGATACGTTAGTTCATAGAATCACAACCTGTCCTGAATTCCAACAAATATGGTTTTAATTACATGACCTTTAGCCCTTCTTACTCGTAGCTTAGAGCATAGTATAAATATTAACATAATTTTAAGACCAGATTATCGTTTTTATCCAGCTAGTAAACAACATAGTGTCAATTGGTATGTTTGTAAGGGGCGGGCCAAGATACCCCTCCCTAATTTTTAAAGAGGTGTACCAAGGTACCCATGTCCAATGAAAGGGAATGAACCCCTGTACATGCCCAATAACCATATGGCCAGGTAATAAGACCTCATCAAACGGAATAAATTAGGTCAAAAACCTCTGAAATTTGACTTTTTGTCAATTTTTGCACCATTAAATAGAACGAGATGGACAAACAATACATACTACGGTCCTAGGTTACCATACCAAATTTTTAGATTTGGTAATTTCTAAAATATAAGGGGTGGTCCTATGTAACCCGGCCAAAATTTAAAGGGTAGGCCAAAATACCCCTGCCAAGGGGTTGTCCTAGGTACCCCTAGGTCATTGACCTGGGCACCGGGCGCTAGAGGCGCCAAAATTTGGGTGGGTGCCAGGTGCCACTAGGTCGCGTCAAAAGTTAGATCAGGTCACCCCTTTACTACTTACAGTGGCTACAGAATAAGGAAACAAACAATCAAAAGAAAAAAGGACACTAAGTTTATAACCATATGCGTGCTGAGAATTTTCAATCTGGATGAATTTCTGATCGGTTAACATGCATCGGATCTTTCTTTATATTTCCTATACTTTAAAAATATACACAGTCAGTACAACAATAATACGTCTAATTTTGAGTAGCTCAATATAAGTTATAAAAGTAATTCTGTAGGCCTACACATTTAAAATGTAATTACGATACTGGTGATACTAAATAAAAATTTTCCAGGCGATCACCATAGTAGTGAGAAGGATGTGACGTCACAGTATTTCAGTCCATTTTGATCTTAGGTAGAAAAGGGTGATTGCTGAATTCAACAAGCTGCAGATTCACGTACACCCAGCACATTTTCATACTTTTAAGAATTGGTAGAATCACTTTAAAGAAAAAAAATCTATCGACGATAAGACACGTAATTGAAACCTGAAATGTGTTTTCGAAGCCCATGAGAAACTATATGAAATGTTCTTCAGGCACTGGTTCAATAGACTTTGTCAATAAGTGCAGCAAGAAGGCCAACATATATCCCATAGTTGTAGACACTAATTTAACCTATAGCTCAAGACTTAGAGAACAGCTTGCATTTATAGCTAGTGTGCTCTTTCCTAAGAAAAAGGTGCCTGAGTATGTTTATTTTCAACATTTGAGATAATCATTAATTTATAATATAAGTATATTTAGATGTTATTGAGCTTTAATAATTTACTACGTGTGATGTATTTGTACAGAAAAAGTTAAAACAAAGAAATATATATCGACTGAAATATTCAAATGTAAAATATAACAAAATAAATTAGCGACAAAACCATTTATCAACTAAAATTCTTAAGCGAGAAGTTAACTGAACAAAAGTTATGAAATTCATTTTGAAACAAAAATTCTAACCTAAAATGTTCTGTTAATTAACAAACAAAATATTGCTTAACCAAAAAAAATTCTAAACAAAAAAAATCCTGTTTACGAAAAATATAAGAAACTACAAAATTAAACGAAAAATTAAAACTAGAATACTTCATTAAGTGAAAAAATAACTTTTGTTACAAATATAGTCAACTACGACAGTATACAAGCTATAATTACAACAGTTAGTAAAACATATCTTGGATTGTTTAACAAAAATTTGTTAAACAGAACAAGTTAACAAACAAAATTTTTCAGACTAAGAATGTTCAGGGAATAACAAGTTAAAGAATAAGTATTTTTTAAGCAGATATTTACCAAAAGATTGTCGAATGTCAAAATTATCTGCCAAAGTAGTCAACGAAAAATCTCTTTAAAGAATTAAAAAAAATCAACTAAATATGTAAACAAAAAATTCGAACTAAACAAATCAAGGAGTAAACAATTAACAAATAATTGCTACAAGTAAAAATTTTAGCATTCTTAAAGTTTTTTAAACAAAAATTTTAATAACGCTTGTTGACTTTAAAGGTATCAACTAAAACTGTTAAGGAGCATTTATCAAAAACTTATCAAAAAGTTTAGAACATATTTTGATAAAGGACATTTTTTTGTAAAATAAAATATGATACACTACAATTTTTAAAATTAAAATAATTGTTAAGTGATAACATATCAAAATTTAACAAAATGTTGGAAGAAAGATATTGAGTAAAATATATCTAGGTAGAAGAAAAATTATCAAAGAAAACACACATTAAGTAAGACAATTGAAAAAAACTTTTTCTTATAAGCAAAAATTTACAGAATACTATATTTTGTTAAATAAACATTTTTCAATGAGTAGAAAAATGGAATAAAACATTTTAGCAAATTAAATTTTCAGCATGAAGAAATTAAAACAAAAACTATGGAAAGTAAGAACTTTTAGCAAACAAAAATTTCTTAAACAAAGAATATTTTACTATTAGAAGATAATGTCTTGGTTTAAGTAGGAGTATAAGCGTCGATGATGCAAGCGACAAGTTCTTCGCGTGTATCCACCTTCGTAGCGTACATGTCCTCTTTCAACCAACCCGATAAACAGAAGTGTAATGTTATTCAGATTCTGCGATACTTATCTGGTTTAGTGAATAGGTGCAACACTCAAGCACGACACGCAAAGGGCCTCACGACTACTCACTAATCTAACCCATGATTTCACATTGGGTACGCTGCCAGTGTTGCCTCATTGTGACATCACAGTGCTGGCATCTGTTAAAGAACACCCACACCTCTAATTGCATGAACCAGTCATCTGTACCACCATTATATTGTCCACCACAATGCCTACAGAGCATTTCAGTAAGTAATGTTCACACTTGTCTTAATAATCATTCATGGATGTGTTAGTCTTCAACCTGCTTCAGTTCCGTAACGATCGAATCTCGGACACATGTTCATAGGACTTTTTCAGTTTATTTTCACATGCACAATCATCTCACAAATGATCGTGTCATCAATCTAAATCGAGTTGAGTTGATTTTGAGTTTAACGTCCCGTTCAGCAGCAAGGCTATATGAGATGTGGACCTACTGATTAACGTGGAATCCGAACCACATGAGCTCCCGCCGGGAATCAAACCCGGACCTCCCACGCCAAAGGCTCGTACGCTAACCGCTTAGCAACGGAGGAGCTCTCAATCTAAGTCGAGCGGCGTATCGTAAGGGGATCAAAATTTAGTGTGTCTCACAAGCCCATCTACTTGGAAACATGAAACTCGGTATATAACCTTATCATTAAAAATAAGCACATTTAAAGAGAGTAAAAAGGAGCATGTGACTCCATATTCTTTTATTGTAGATAGGCAAGGGGTTGCCTCTGCTTACTTTGTAGGTTGCATAGAAGCTAGAAATTGTCGTAGATTTTAAACGGGATATTGACAGCCATCGTTACCGTTGGCGTGTGACTACATATTAACCAACTTGATTAAAATAATTACTCTAGCTGTCTACTGAGAAAAACAGAATTATGAAATTTGTTTTCAATCGAGATGTATCGTGTGATTTACGGACGGACGTACTAACATTAACGTGTGGATAGTGCTAGGTCACATTGCGTGGTCCTAAGAAGTGGTTGTGTTCCAGTGTTCTTGAAATTTTCCGTTCTATGAGCGGAAGGGAAGCATTTTTTAAATATTTTTGCCAACCTTGAAAACAAGTTTTCTGATTTTTGTGATCGTATCAGAGATAAACAGCTCAACATTTTGTAATGAACTTCACAACAAAGTTACTACCTACCTGGAGCTAATTTTCTTTAAAACGTAACTTTGATTCAAGGGGGTATCTTAAAGGGATGTTGTGGATCAAATTTAATCTAAAAACGGAATACCTTAAAATCCTCTAAAGTTACAACTATAAAACTCAGCAAATAAATACCTTATTAAGAATCAGTGGACACATTTCTCAGGTTTCCAGAACTCCAGTTTTAACGGGAGGAATGGAACAACTTCTGTTTAGTTGTTTCTCTCACATTGGAACCGACATTGTCTCTCATTTCTGATCATATTGCGGAGAAACGACTGACTTGTTTCCCACGAATTTTGGGACATAATACCTACGTCAAGTTGGCTTTTTGGCTTATTATAATGTCATGTTGATTAATGAACGATAGAGGGTGCAAAATTATAGTATCTTAATCGAATATTTTATTACTTTTTTCGTTATACTTTCATTGAAATGCGTATTCTAAGGAGGAAAGACTATTCAAGTACTTTGAACAAATCTATTGTTCCATGCAAATAGTACATATTTCAACTAAAATATATTTGGTTATCAAAATACACCTATAATAGAAAGACCTGGAATTAGAAACACATCAGGTGTATGCGCTGTTAACAGTCAGGCGGTAACCGTAGCGCCAAGATGTTGGTTTTGGTGTATTAAAAGGATCTCCTTCCTACATGAGGAGCAGTGGGAATACTTTCTTGAGACGGTGATACACAGTGGTGATACAGACGATGCCAAAAGTAATGATGGGATACAATACTCAGAAAACCACATTGGCAACGAGAAACTGGACAAAAGAAATCCCTCAGTGGTGCCGAGCAATAAATTGGATATTAGTCACAGTTGCCATGTAACTGTAGTTTACGTGGCGGAGGAACTAAAGCAGAATCTCTATAGCTTCTGTCTACAATCGCAGTTCGTCACGATTTACATGGCATGGACAAATAGAATCGGGATACACGGTGAAAACCGCGATTAAAACCATGAGGCTTTAGTACGACACGACGGTGTTGCAAACATGTAACATGGACTGCCGATGACTGGGAACGTGTGATATTGTAGGATGAGTGATCGTTCATCTTACTTTGAAGTATGTACATGCGTGTCTGGCAAATGCCCAATGCAGCGAATGATTCTCAGCGTTACTGCCCAACCGTGAAGCATGGCGGCGGCTCTGTGCTTCTCTGTGCCGCAATATCCTTTTCTCATTGTGTTTGTGCTTACGCTTACCAGTTGTGTCACTGCCCGTTATTATGTTGGCAATTGAGGGTACCATGTGCACAGTATGGTCCAGATCAGAAATGGGCATTTATGCTAACCCTCACTCACTCTCACCCTCAATCGACTTCCTCACCCTCAGCCACCCTCACCCTCAATCGACTCCCTCACCCTCAGCCACCGTCACCCTCAATCGACTTCCTCACACTGCAAGGATGTTATAAAATAGAGGATCTGCCCACACGCATCTTCATCCTATGAACTCAGTGAAGCCAAAAAACAACTGAGTATCGTCTGAGCTGGCACGTCTGATTGGTTACTCTAGTTTCCGCCATGTTTGTTGACTCGAAACATTGCGATCTTATTGGCGCGGAGCGGGCAGAGTAGGTGTGGCGAAACTGTGACGTATGGCTTCACGATTTTGTTGTATGGGCAGATCCTCTATTTTATAACATCCTTGTTACACTGACAGTTACTTTCATGCACTAAATAAACAATAAGTAAGGGTAAATATGATTCTCATTCAAGTGATTGAATTTTATATATTGTAATATACGTAGATATACATTATATCTACGGAATATAATTATTCATATCCCATATATATATATATATATATATATATATATATATATATATATATATATATATATATATTTATTTATAATGCACCAAGTCTCTCATATATAATATATCCTGGGACCCCGCAATAGTGATCCGAATCATGCCCCGCACCTTCTAACTCGATCATTTTACCTTTTCTCCTTTACATTGAAGAAAGAAAACTATTTTTAAAGGTGTGACTTCCCTCAAGAGCAGCCTCTACTTTCAATTATGTGCTTTTGATAACATATTGTTTTGCTAGAATGCATTAAATATGAACATTTGTTAATTTAATTCGAATTTAAGAATAGAAAATTTGAAAGCGTGAGTTGATTTTAGTTTGTATTTTACTAAAACAACACCAATTAAAGTGAATGAAAGCTCAAGTAAGATGTTACGTCATAACACTGCTTTGAGTCTAGATGTTATGTGTAATACTCTTTGAAAATGATAAGCATAGTGTGGTTCTAGTTTTCGATGAGTTTATGACACTTGCCCGGAGCGACATTTGCACGGAGAAGAATTTAGTGACAATTCGCTGGAGAGGTCAATGACGTAAACCTGCTTAATTTTCGGTGATGTCACTTGCACGGAAGCTAGGGAAAGAAACGTTAACATTTATACTAGGTTCAAATAAGTATGTATATTTAAAAAAATCTTTATCGCAATTTTCATTTATTTAAAAATCATTAGTTGAAAAGTTTTAGAAAATAATTTGATTTTGAAAGTTGACTTTAAAAATTTAAGGAAACTAATGCCATCCATGTTGCTTACGCCCTTCTACCCTTCTACAAAAAGTACATCGACTCTCTCGCCTGACTCCCGACTCAATCGACTCCCTCACCGTCAATCGACTTCCTCACACTCAATCGAACATCCTCACCCTCAGCCACGCACACCGTCAATCGACTCCAACACACTCACAGTTACCTTCATGTACTTAATAAACAATAAGTAAGGTTAAATATGATTCTCATTCAAGTGATTGAAATTTATGTATTATAATATACGGTACATAGGAATACATTATATCTTCGGTATATTATTATTTATATTGCATATAATATTAAATAGATAGTTATTTTATATTTGTTCTCACTCGGGCTCACTTCCCTCAGTTGTGTTCGCACTCATTTCAGCTTGCTCTGAGTTACTTTATTAGGGTTGGGGCTCGCTCTTAATTATTGAGCCCGAGCTCAGTTGAGCGCGAGAGTTTAGACATCTATGTGATAAGCCAAATTTGAAAAAAAATACTATCTTTAGTATTCTTGGATATCTTATGACCCGTTGCTGTTGACAAGTTTTTAAAAAAAGGAGAGTAGATGCCAATAAATATCATAAATGGTGTTCTTGCCTTCATCAATTGGTATGGTAGTGCAGTTGAAATTTTTGTTTTCTTCTGGGAACAATATGTGGCTTCGCACTTTATTGCACCAAGTCTCCCTCATATATATAATTTTGTTCTTGGGAACATATTGTCCTGCTAGAATTCATTATATATAAACATTTCTTTATTAAATCCGAACTTAATAACAGAAAATTTAAAAGGGCGAGTTGATTACAGCCTGTTTTTTCCTACAAGAACAAAAATTAAAGTTAATGAAAGTTCAAGTAAGATATTGGTGAGTATGAAATTTACGTCATAACACCACATTGAGTCTAGAAGTTATGTGTAATACATTTGAGAATGATAAGCACAGTGTGGTTCTACTTTTCGATTTTAAAGTTGTATAATATAACGGAAAAATAGTACCTTATACAAAAAGAGTTAATATTTTATAAAGGGCTCCGTTAAAAGAGAAACGCAACTGTCAATTTGTGAAGCTATTGTGAAATTTAGGATGTTTCGTGTTTGAAGCTAAATATTTTTTTAAGCAGCGAGATTGTATGAGACCTCGTCCCGAAGGCGAGAACACTCACAACTTTTTTTGCAAGGGATTAATACGAATATAAGTTCCCGGCAAAATTTAGCTGTTTTGTCAGATATGTGCTAATCTTTACTAGAATACGAAGTATAAAATCCTCAATTAAAATATTGTGACAAACAACACCAAAATCGAATTGTGGCAAACGACACACCATTCTTTCAGAATAGCTTTCCATAAAAGACTTTATATAAATGTCCTACCTTGTAAATTCAAGAGCTTTCTTTACTCTATAATGTTAATGTAAAAAAAGATGCCATGGAATTTGTTACTAAAACAACAAGTACAAATGCCAGCTTCAAACACCACTCATGAGAATCTATATATATATATATATATATATATATATATATATATATATATATATAAACATTTCTATTTCCCAAACCAGCCTCAAATGTCACACACTCTTCAAGTGGATAAATATCACACATTACAAATAGTACATCGACTCTCTCGCGCGAATCCCGACTCAATCGATTCTCTCACCCTCTAGAAGTGTTGGTAAGCCAAACTTCTTAAATACGAAATTAGAATGGTTAGTTTAACGTTCCACGGATATGACCTTTATTCTAAGGGAGACGGGCGACTAATGCAAATGAATAATGGTAAAATTAAGTCCTTCGCTCGCCTAGAATTGAACCCGTGACCCTGTGCATCACTGGTGCACACGCTAACCACTAGACTAGCAATGAGGAGTGTTAGAAAATAAGTAACAGTAGTTTAAATTTGTATTAGTTAAAATTGGACTAACCACTAATTATGTTTCTATATGGGAGTGGCAAAACATGATGTGTACTGTACATTTAAGCAGGCAACCAAATAACAAACTTATCAATTAAATTTAAAATATATATATCCGTTACAACGAATGTTATGAGGGGTTGTGAGATTGACACGTCTTACAATGTGTGCTTTTCCAAGAATTGCAGAATTTTGTTTAAATTTCCACTCCTCTCGAGCCTCTATAGTTTGGTTCTGACAAAAAGAATGTTTTCCGCATTAATAAGTAACTATTCCAAGAAACAAAGTGTGTAATTGTGACGACTGCAAAAATGTTTATAACATGTTTTAAGTCAGATATAAATACCTAGTTTTTGCTTCGTTACATAAAATACGTTATCTTTTCTATCTATATGACCACTCAAAATAATACTAGAGGGAGAAAATGAAAATGTTCTTCAGGGAGGGAATTAAATTTTTGTCACACGGAATATCCCTTTCACAATCCCCATTAATACGTACACTGGACCAGCTGATGTTTTATGACCTAATTACGTCACTGTGCCAACCAGGTTGCTACTCTATTTGAAGTTCGCAGGAAAGTGCTATTTCAACCATTTCCCAAACAAATAACTTTCAAGCAAACATCCTTCAGGAATTCATTCCGGTGATGGGCATTTTTGCTAACCCTCAGTCACCCTTACCCCCCAATCGACTTCCTTACCCTCAGCCAACTTTACCCTCAGTTGAATCCCTCACCCCCAGTTGATTCCCTCATACTCGCCCTGAGCCACCCTCACCGTCAATCGACTTCTCCACATTCACCCTCAGACACCCTCACCCTCACCTTCAGATACCCTCACCCTCAATCGACTCTTTACACTCACCCTCAATGGACTCTTTACACTCACCTTCAGACACCCACACCCTCATCTACCGAAATGAGGGTGAGGGCAGCCCTCTTGAGGGCAAAAATGAGTGAAGGTGCCCATCTCTGGTCCAGATGTTGTTTCCGGGGAATGATACTCTGCTCTGCTTTGAGAAAGGTCGGAATTACGGTGAAAAGCTCTTTTGCATGCTCAGTCTCCAAAGAACTGAACATAATTGAACATCTTTGATCCATTTTGGAGACACACATCAGATGCATATTTCCACTCCATGCTTTCTCATGCAACTGAGTGATATCGTGCATGCAGAATGGTATAATATTGCACTTCCTACCTCTGTGACTCCGTTCACATTGCATCAGAGCTGTTCTTAGCGAGAAAGGGAGTCCAACGTCATATAACGTTTGGACTTTCCCAGATGTGTCCATTATTCTGACAACCATAGTACATAGATAGATGCATGATTTTTATTTGCGCAAAAATGATCCGTTTAGACAGGGTTTTCCGAGCACTCAAATTCGTATGAGGTCTATATGGAACTTTAATGGACAATTTGGGTCCCCGGCAAAGTCTAAATGGGACTTTTGAGGTCTAAATAAGATTTTGTAGGTCTAAATGGATCTTGAGAGGTACCAACATGCTTTGAAACAACTTCAACAATCAAAATGACTATTCCTTATACGTAAATTATTTAAATTATCTTAAACTATACGTACTGCAACAATTCCCGAGGTCTGGGTAGTTTCCAATCTCCATGCAAATACTTCTTGTTACGTATTTGCACTCGTTGTCATATTTCACTGTGAGAATGAAGTCCTTTAACGCACTTACTAATACATAACTTGGCAATATATATAATACATGATGGAAAACACTCTGGACAGGATTTACTACAGAGTTCTCAAACAAACACTCTCTGTATCCGCTGACCCACATAATGTAATTTCCTACAACACCTGAGAAAAGTAAATGAATCAGTAAATATTCTTATAAAATAAATATAGTAGTTAAAATAGACATACATTTACAAAAACAAAAAGATTTACAAGACAGAAGAAATATCGTGTAGACGAACTAGTTCGTAGCATATTTGCAGTATCTATCTATCTATCTATCTATCTATCTATCTATATATATATATATATATATATATATATATATATATATATATATATATATATATATATATATCACTGAAAATAATTTTACTCTGTTACAAAAAATATCATATTGCCCTACAATCGTTAAATTTTTATATCTAAAACTAGCAGAACCTTCGCTCTCTTTAAAGCACATCATTCACACATGAGCATGAATCTCTTTGTCATACCTCATAACATCTATACATGTCCTTTTACAGACACAAGTGAAAGACGTCTTAATAAAAATATCGGCAAGGGGTACCATAAAGGGGGATTTTTCGATTATTTTTCACCATCTCGCACCGTTTGCAAGATTTGAGCCTACTTCCGGTTGCAAGTTCCAATTCATGTATGATCAGTGTTTCCTTTCTTCTTGCATAAGTATACAATAAGCAAATACATTACAAACACAATTAATTATAATGTCAGTGACATTCGGTGTTCATTGGGCAAAATACTCCAAACAATGAAAGTATATAAGAAACCTCACTACGGGGCCACTCATACACCACTCACTGACCACAGCGCTCCTATAACTTCTAGCACACCCGTCACTAGCCAATATAATTTACTGGAGTACTTTAGTTAAGTTATAAAGCATCGACATATTTTATTAAATACGCCACTGACATGACAAACCTCACTAGCCAATATTATTTAACGCAGTACTTTTCCTTCCACTGACATTGCCCAATACGCAAGTGATATCACTGATCTAAAAATTAAACTGCTCACTTCTAGATTGCATATTGCTAAGGATATCTCTATAAGTAGCTTTTATGATATAACCATAAAAACTTATTTCCTAAATTGTATGTATTATGTATACATGATTACAAGTTCGGATAATGATAGTGAAATCTCCTGGTTATCTTGTTCTCTATGGGAAACAATTACTTCCTAAGCTCAGTCCATTGGTCATAGTTTAAAGAAAATAAGCAGTCATTCACGTCAAACACCATTTCAGTATGATCCTGAACGTTCTTGATGATTACGTTGAATGTGTTGGTAAGAATAAATATCCTCTTAGGTTCCATAGTAACGTATCACTTCTCTCTAGTAAATTTTTATGAACTTCATTTCTGTTTCTAATATTCTCGAATTTCGTTAATTGACTCTATTAACAATAGTCCTTATATTTTCATCTATTAATTTACCATTCATTAACTTAATTACATTAAGCTCATCTTCAACCACTCAATTTACCTAGGTAATTCACCATATTTTTTATAATACTCTTTCTTTGAAGCTATATTGAATTATTAGACAGGCTGTTTTTTTTGGCTGAACCAGTAGCAAATGCAGATGCCATAATGGAATGCACTCTAACAGGAATAAATACATTAGTAAACCCTGTAGAAGCTGATAGAATTAATAATGTGATAAGACTAGCACAGACATTTTATTCTGTTGCACTTCCTTTTGTTTTTCGTTAATAATTTCTCAAATTTTAATATGGCATCCTCAATTAACGCAATTAAATTATTTTGTGGAATGTTATCTGGAATATTCATTTTATTAAATAATTTTTGACATTATCATAAAAACACTTACAAACTAAACAAATCTAATAAACATATAATTGATTACATTTTCTTAATCATATTTTCTTTCTCTACATCGTATTCAAAGTTCTTCTTGCCAATCATAACATAACAAATTGATTTTCGGGATCATTTGCAAAATTAACCGTCATTTTCAAATTAGATATATCGTGTACTGTTACTGATTTATGTTTACTTGTATTTATTCATTACAAACATCGGTCAATTTTCTAAGAACTCTCTTGGATAGTAATACATTTCTGTATTTCCAGTGGTAGCTCTCTTATATATTGTATACATCTCATATGCTTTAAGATATTTATGTTTTTCGAAATCTAAATTAAAAGATTGTAAAGAAAAAGATTCGCTACGACCATTTTTGAAATGGATATTGACAACTTTACGGGATCGAATTTGCTTGAGTCTTTTTCTTTACTATCATTTCTATAAGTTTGAAAATAGGCAATTACAGAATTGAGCATATAAAATTCATTCGGGTTAAATTGTGTGGGTAAATTGAATTAGAGATATTTGTCTGTAACTGTCTTCTGTAGTCATTGATGTGTGATGAAGGAAATAGAAATCTTACCCTCTTTTAACATGGTTGCATAGTTTCATTCAACGAAGGTTGCATTGTTTCATTCATAAATAACAATAGGCATTCTCAATTCCATATTTGTAGTTTTGATTTTACCTGGATGTGGCTGATCATTCTCAAATTCCATCTTGTTTCTTCGTTTTCCAAATGCATTATCATCAGATTCCCTTCTTTTAAATATATATTTTATTCCTCCTTTTCACATATTATCTTTATAATCAGAACAAAATCCTGGTAAATGTCTTAATAGAAATACTATTTCTCCCTCTGTTCTCAACCAATTAATTCATTCTCTTCCAATTTCATCATAATGATTTGCTTATGGTTTTGAAATTGTACACGTATTTACTGCAGTTGAAGTTAAACCAGGGTAGTCTATAGTGTCCAATATTCAACCATGCTTACAGATTTGTATTTGAGAAAACAGATACGGAAAGAAGTTATTAATGAGTTTAATATTTAGTTTATCGTTGTACTCACCTTCAGCGTCTCTACCCCTTATTTAAAAAATTACATACATATCAGTATAATGAAGGATGAATAAAACCATTACCTTCATCAATATCAAACTCAATAGACCTGTTTGGTTTATTTAAATTATCGATTGTTTTTTGATTAGGCTTAAAAGACTTTAATTCACATGACTTTATTTTATCCATATTTATTACAAAGAAAAGTATTTTACGAATTAAACTCCAACTTAAATATAATTTCTACGTACATTTTATTTCTATTTAGTTCGCTAATAATTTCTGGAAGACTATATACATCTGTTAACATTTTTAACACTGTAATACATAAATGTCACAGATTACCTCGTTAAAATGGTCTATACGATTGTTACTGTACATTATATTATTATGACTAAGATTTTTGTGTTTTTGGTGGATTACCTCCGAATGAATCAAACACATACTTTCTATTTCCCTCCTTCCAATAACAAATCCAATGGGTTCCTATATTTTTAGACGTATCAAACTTAATAATACCACAGTCATTCTTCTTTGGCTCTTTTGGTAATTCATCACTCAAAAATACACCTCTAAAATTTTTTATCTTAAAGTGTTTAATAAGATTTATTAGATAAGAGTTACTTATAGGTTTAATTCCTTCTTTTTCTTTATTACTCTTTTGGGCTTTACGCATTTAGGAGCTCACCACCTTGTTTCACTTCCATTGCTAAGTTATGTGTCTTGTTCAAATTCCTTTTTACTCTTTTTTGCATCATCTACCGTTTCGGCTACAGCAGCAACTCCAGTAGCAGCAGAACCAAGAGCACCTATTAAAGCTAAAACGGTTGGAATAGTAAATGTAAAAGCTCCATAACGATCATTTGTCTTTATTTCTTTGTTTATATTGTTAACTTGTAGTGTAGTATATGCATATGCATATGTATATGCATATGCATATATCCTGGAATATGCATCTCAAATGGAAGTTTATTAATCAAATCATTTAGTATTCCTTTTCCAAACTTCTCATTATTCAAAAATTTTGGTGGTAGCGCATTCAATATCTTTATCAAATAACCTATACCCTTGGAATCATTAGGAATAAATTGTGAGAGTTTAGAATTAATCATATCCATAATGCCCACTTTATCATTATAAAAGTTATTATTTCAGCTTTTTCTTCTCAATCTATAACAATCGATCAATTAGATTTCTAACATCATCCATCCATATATATTCTCTTGGTAATTTGTTATATATATCCTGATTCCCTCTTCTGTTTTCTTCCTTGTTGGTGTTGGAGCAAAAGTTTATTTACATATTCACCCCAGTAGATTTATATTTTTTATATTTTTCACTTTTAATAGATCGTTGTTTTCTTGTATTTGGATCATTGTTATGAAATGCACAATTAGAATCAATGACTATTTATGTATAATATATTTTTAGGTCATCATCATTATGGTTTGTTGCATTATGTTTTGTTAGTATTTCCCATAAACCTTCTGTTCCTGTGTAATGCCGATTATTAATGAATAACCCTTCACCATCAATTTCAACTTCTGTACCCCTATCATATGTATGATTTTCGCATCTTTATCATATGGTTGTATTACAAAATTTTATCATCCCTAGTTGCATAATATCTTGATTGAATCTTACCAAAATGAGTAGTTGCTAAAGACTCTACTGCTTCTACTTTATACTTAATTTGCTATTTAATATGTTTTATTTCTTGTGTTATAGGTGTATCACTTTCACTTACTCTTATTAGACTATCATGCATAGGAAGCGTCACTAATAAGATTGAATCTATTCTCGCAATTTTATGTACAACTGGAACTAACTCTTGAATTAGATTTTTATTTTATTCTGCTACTTTTAATATATCTTGTCCTAAATCTTTAATTGCATCGGTAATAGACTGATCTTCTTCTTTATACGTATTTCTCATATTTACTTCGATTAGCCTGTTTAATTTCCTTAAATCTTTAAACAAGTTCTTGCCTTAACTTTATAAATTTCTTAGCTCTATTAAAATGCATTTATTACATAAATAAAAAATAAAAAACACAACGCAAGGTAACACAACACAATGAAATACAACGCAACACAACATCCACATTCATCTACTTTCGTCCACGTTCATTTACGTTCATCCACGTTTACCTACGTTTTAATTACACTTTTAGAAACTCTAATTTTATTTCTTATTCACCATTATTCGTTTTTCTAGTCATACCTATTGTGAAGAAACTATGCTCTTCTCCCAAACATTTATTGCAAAAAAGATTGTAATTTTTCAAACGACATATCAAACCCAACAAGTTCATCATATATAGGTTTTAAATTCACATTGTCTTTTGTAAAGATATAAAAAATGTTTAAGTTACCGCAGATTAATTCTTTGGTACTTTAGAATAGGTTCGTCTGAGATAGAAACAGTTTAAACCTTTATGACTACCAAGAATTAAACACAACATCCACAACATTCATGATTTTGTTCTTCTAAAGTGAAATCATCAAACACTACGACAGAATCATTCTCAGATTCATCTAGTAGAATAATCTCTTCGTTATTTGTTGTTTGCATTTAGGTTGATTGAGACTCTTAGAATAGGTATAAATACTTCCATATTTTAACCAGTCAGATGCCAACAAGAAATTATCAATCATGAGCGTTGTTTTTCCGCACCCACTAGGCCCAACTATTAAACATATCATCAGGAGGTAACTCACCATTCCTCTTTCTCTTCGTTCTTCGTTCTGTTAACCTTAGTTTAATATCCCAATTATCCACTCTATTTTGTGTTATATAATAAATTATAGTATTTAAGTTAAATGGTTATTAATCTATACTAATCATATCTCTCCACTATCCATTTGAAAACATCCGGTCACTATCCATTAGAAATAGTTCTTGTAGGACTTTACACAAGCACCAAACATTACAGAAAAATAATAAATTAACCGTTAGTATACATTGCGGAGATCCTATTTGTACAGAACAGGTATCTTTTTCACAGAAAATCACACTTCCGCCTGGTCAATATAATTCAAAAGAATTAGAGGAATATATTAGATCAATTAGAATGCATTCCATCGGTATTTTAGGATGTAGAGTTTAATTTACGGAAAACAGAAAGAAAAATAGAGTTTAAATATTAAGCAAAAGTTGTGACTTAAACTTAGATACTATTAATACTGTATTAGGTTTCAGTGAGAAGAATTTACCGCAGAAAACAGAGCATATTAGAGATAAGCCAACAAAATTTTATCCATTTGGTACTATAAATATTCACTGAGACTTAGCAGAAGGTATGATTATAAAACACAATGACACAACGCAGAACGAAACAGATTTAATCGCAACATTTAGAACAAATGCAGAGTTTAGAGAACCAATCATATATGAGCCCAAAGCAAAGATATTTTTCCCAATACGTCGTAATAAATTTCAATTCGAGATGAGAGTGGTGATTTGATTGATATTGGTGGAGCTCATATCACTGTTCTTCTTGCTGTTAAATAATCTAAATTTGTTATATATAATAAATATGGATATCTTTGGTAATATTAAAAGTAAGACTCTCATTAGCAAAGAGCAATTAGAACTATTAAGGACGCCTAGAAATTTTAGTGATCTAGATAAATTTTTACGTCAAATAATACAAAATGGGTTGATTTTCAAAACAAAAGACTTGTTAATGTAGCTAATGCAGTTGATCAACAAGATGTAGTAATTTTTCAATAGCTTGAATCAATAAACAGTCAGTTAAAAGTGATAGAAAGAACTTTGAGGGTGTATTAAAATCATTACTATATATATATATATATATATATATATATATATATATATATATATATATGTGTGTGTGTGTGTGTGTGTATTGTAATGATTTTAATACACCCTCAAAGTTCTTTCTATCACTTTTTCACTGACTGTTTATTGACTGTTCTTTTGACTGTTTCTGTATATATATAAAGAAAGAAAGAAAAATAAATTAGATCTTATTCAGAATTCTCAAATGAATTATTTTTTTTTTCATAGGAGATAGAAATATATTGGTCGGAGATAGATGAATGATTTATTTACGTGGTGCGGTTCTAAGTTATGAAGCTGTAACATTTAGTCAGGTTAACTCAGCATTAGATAAATATGTTACAAAAGAAGATTTTCCAAATATCAAACAAAGAAGCAAATATGTTCATTATGAAGAAGGAAACTATTCGTTTATTATGTCGATAGAGAAGTAAAAATATTAAAGATCCAATCTTTAGAATATTTAATCTATCTAATGGTTATAAACTTGTCTATGATGGAAAAATAATGCATATGGAATTAACTCTTGATAGATACTTTTTACATATAGTTTCAAACAATACTGCAGTTGAAACTTTTCCTTTAGACGTTAAAAAGTGTGATATAATAATGTTTCAAGGAGATAAAAATTCAGCTTTCGATGAACAACAATTGTTATTTGTGATTACGCACATATAAAGAGATCTTCTATATTTTTTCTATATAATAAATAGGATATATTGTGTTAAGTGTAAGAAATCAACAGATACAAAGATGCCATTAGAATAGAGCGAAGGAAGAATGGAAGATATATTAAGAAAGGTATTTGTTGTGGGTACGGTGTTACTAAATCTCAATTCGTTAAAAAGAAAGATTGACTAGAAGAAGGTAAAAGTGTTAGAGAAGTCATTACAGAAGAAATTCACAAACCTGCAAAAGAAATCTTTTAAGTTTAGCGTCCCACGATTATGCCGGTTAGGCTAAAGGAGACGGTGATAATGAGAGATGAGTGAAATGGTGGAATGAAGAAAGTGGGAGGAAACGGGAGAACCCCGAGAAAATCCACGAGCACGGTGTTTAAACCTGCAAAAGAAAAACTATCCTAGGTTAAGAGTTGTTATAAAAGGTATAGATGATTTATGGCAAGCTGATCTTGTAGAAATGGATGATGGAATATTTAAAGGTGTTTCCAAATTAAACAAAAGCTAAACTTTACTAACGATTATTGATGTGTTGTCGAAATCTACGTTTGCGGTTCCTGTTAAAGATAAGAGCGGTAAGAATGTTAGAGAAGCGTTTGAATCAGTATTGAAAATAAAAAAAAAAACCTAGTAACTTACGAACTGATTAAGGTGATGGATTTTATAACAAGGACTTCACAGAGTTAATGAGTCAATGAGTTACTCAACTTCTAATGGTAAAAATGCTTCCATAGTAGAACGCTTCAACAGAACTCTTAAACAAAACATGTGGAAAAAGTTTATTTCGCAAGGAAATTATAAGTGGACAGCGATATTACAAGAATTGGTTCACGAGTATAATAATAAAATACATATAGCAATTGGTATAAAGCCTGTAGAAGGTAATAAATAGAATGAGCAAATAATATTAGAAAAAGTATATAGGAAAGAATATAAGCGTGTTAAACCTAAATATATAATTAATGATTACGTTTGTATAAATGGATCTAAAGGTTTGTTTGAGAAAGGATATACGCCTAACTGGTCAACAGAAGTATTTGTTATTACAGAGGGTATTCCATGTAATCCACCAACATACAGAATAAAAGATTTAGATAATGAGGATGTACAAGGAAGGTTCTATGAGCAAGAATTATTAAAAACTAAATACAAAGATGAGTACCTTGTTGAAATGTTTTATGAAAGAAAGTCAATAAAGAATATGTGACATGGCTAGGGTTCGATAATTCTTACAATAGTTGGATAGATAGAGATAATGTAGTGTAGTGTAGATTTAATATATATCTTTCTATAGATATTACCCATAAAAATGAAATAAAACTATTTTCTTCATGAAAAATACGAGTACTGGGGATAATTCTTATAGTTTAAACGATATTTGCTAAGAACAGATTAAAGATAACTATTGGTACGGTTTATTTGGTGATTTTAAGTTTATTATAAATAACGAGAAGGGATACTTCAACGAAAGTAAATTGTATGAGCTTGGAGGAAAGCCATTGAAAGATTCGATAAAATTAATTAATTCGAAGAATCTTCAACAAATATTATAACAAACAACTAAGTAGATCAGATGTGCTCCACTTTAAACATGCAACATATAAAGTAAGGCTTGCAGGTAATGAAATGAATAATTTGATTTCTGGAACATATGTATACAAAGGAATAATTCTCAAAATAGCTTCGTGGTTAATGTTTGATTTTTATGATAAGTGTATAGTAGTAACGTTATCAAATACTATTTTACCCAGGACTTTAAGCAATACCATGATAACATTGAAAATCTACAAACCAGATTATACGAAATGGAAAAAGCAATGGAAAACAGAACAATTCAAAATGTAGAGTGAAAGCAGCAACAACATATACTAATAATGGTTCAAAAGATAACTGTTTAATCATACACAAGAAGAACAAAATAATCCTTCCCCTTATTCTGCTCTCAGATGACAGAAGGGAAGTTTATACAAACCTCTTAATGAAGCGTAGGAGAAATATCCTGATCATGAGATCATTTACGGAAAGTTTAGAGACACTAACAGTGTTAAGCTGTTTAATCTAATGCAACAAGAACTAGATATTCATAAAGGTAGAGGTAATGAGTTTTGGACGCCACTAATAGAAGAAGATGTAGTTAAAGAAATTGATTATTAGTATGATTGGTTATTATGTGTTTTAATAGAATAGATCTGTTTAACTTCTGTGAATAACAATTATAGAAGCTTCCTCTAATCGAAATAGTGGCTAAATAGAAAGAGAAGCTCGTTAGGAATCTTATCTTTGAATTCTAAAACAAAAGCCTTTGATATACGTTGTCTCAATGAAATTCCTATCCAGCATACTCTATCGGCATAATGTCTTTTAAAGTTCACAGATAAAGTTTGAAACCATGATATGTAATCCGAATTAGCTTTATCAGCAAACTCTCTAATAAAATCTTCTGATAATTTTAGTTTGAAAATATTCCCCCCATCAACCTTCTCAGCAAACTCTCTTATGAAATCTTCTGATATATCATTGCATGTTTTAGTCAGATAATTAACTCTATCTGCAAACTCTCTTATGAAATCTGATAAGTCATTGTATGTTAAGTCTTTCCAATTAATCTTATTGTTGTATTTACGTATAAAATCTTCTGTAAAATTTTCAGTAAAACGCATATAAGACAATTGCTCATCTGTTAGTATATCTTTCATCTGACAAATTAATAATATGCTCTTCAATAATATTTTGAATAAGGCGTTCGTTATTTTCCTTAACAACTTTTTAAATACATGATCTAACATGTCAAAAACAATGCAGAAATTAATGAATTCAGGATTATCAAAATTAACTCTTTCATCATCAACATCATCTCGATTATCTGGGTTATAATAAATATCATCTGAAACATACTCAACATCAATTAAAAATCATCATCATCATCATATAAATAATTCACACGATTGAATACAGGTGTAAGAGATAATACTTGTTTAGCAAGTGACATGTTCGAATACGATTTTCTGTATATAAATATAAATAATTTGATTTTTGTAAAGGTCAATAAAAATGAAATTATTTTTAAAAGTGTACAAGCTTTTCCGAAAACGATAAAAACTATATCACAATTGAAACGTTTAATAAAGAATAGAAAAAATAATATGCTTAGAATATAAATCACAACAACTCAGTGAAGAAAACAAAAGCTACAAATCTATAGTAAATAAGTTGTTTGAAAACGTTCCATTGTATGAGTAGATTAAAATGTATGGAGATGAAGATTTGAGACAAGATAGAACTCGACTTTTGAATATTAAGAAGGTAAATTAGGATAATGTAAGCAAATACCAAAAATTATCAGAATACTTATCAGAGAATTGAAAGATAAAGTGAATTGGAAGGAAATCCCATGTAATCAAAAATTATCAGAAGACTTCATAAGAGAATTTGAAAACAGAGTTGATTGGATGGAAGTTTCATCCAGACAAATGTTTTCAGAATACTTTATAAGAGAATATAAGGACAATGTATTATCTGTCAGGAAAGTAAATGTACACCTGTTTTTCGAGTCTGGCATTCCTGCTCTCCATCCGTGGAGAGTATGAGAATTAAATCAATCAAATGTTTACTGAGGGGCAAAAAGAAAAGTTTAATCTGAATAAGACATTGCAGAGGGACACAAGCTGTGAATATGAATAGTGCATAGTTAAAATAAATAACGACACCGAAAGAGAAAGCCAGAAACAGCTGTTAAACTTAGAAAAAAGAGTAAAAATTGTTGAAGTGGGAACATAAAACATAAATACAATAAAATACGCCGAAAACTGAACGTTCACCATGCCATGATCTTGGTGTAGTGGTTAAGGTGCTGGCTTACAAATGCAAAGGTCGCCAGTTCGAATCTTCGGTGAGGACATTTTTAAAATTTTTTTGTTTATAATACATGCAGCTCATGAGAGATGGTAAAAGAGGTCGTATTTAGTCTTTCGTAGCAATTATTATTGGTAAGGTTTAGTACTGATAATACTTTTTGTCTTTGCGTATTGCTTTTATTCATTTCTTCATTTCAAAAGACAAAAATATCCGAAAAAATGCCACCAAAATTCCTCATATTTTGAATGTAAACGCCATTTGCAATTAGTAAAGAATAAAAATTGAACGTTCCGATGTAGCTGCAAAAAGTAAAAAGAAGAACATGGAAGTAGACCATACTCATGGTTATTAAAAATACAATTTCTACATGCCTTACACCTCCCGACCACGTTTCTACGTTAGCAAGTAAGAGGTTTGTGTTTAAGTTAGGCTGGTCAATACGTTTTGCAAAGGGGCCCGGTTTAGCTCTGACGCACCACAGGTGCGAGAAGGAAGCAAAACACTTTTTCTCTCTCCCTCTGTGTGTCTGTTTATCTATCTATCTGTATATATATAACACTATTTGTGAATGCCATAACCACCCTAATTTTCAGCGGATTGAGATGAAACTTGGCACAAACATTAATTGTTGAAATATCTTCAGTTCGTTAACCAGAATAATCAGACGAAAGTGTTCAACATGGCGGTCCTTTAAACTCTTAAAAACTTCCAAGGGAACCAAATTTCGCCCATAAATGGGTATTCAGAAAGTTTGAATAACTTTTCCTCTTTTACTGAAATATTTGTGTGCAGAGACTTATTGAAATATTGGAACCGATAAATCGCATAAAGAATGTTCACGCCCTTTTCGCTACGGTCAGGATTTTTTTTTTTTTTTGCAGGAGGGGGTTATTTTCGTATCGGAACAAGATGATTGTTAGTGATGATATGAAATTACACATTGAAAGTGAAGCGTGTTATTTGAAAGAATAATATAATAAATGTGCTTTCCTCTAACACAGAGAACTGTAAATCATGTAATTCGAGTTCGGGAGCCTGAATGGCGTGGAGTGTTATTTGATTTGCTTTTTAGTAACACATTGCATTGCAAATAAAGGTAGGCAACATTAGTGGTAAGTAAAGCAATAATAATAATAATAATAATAATAATAATAATAATAATAATAATAATAATAATAATAATAATAATAATAATAATAATAATAATAATAATAGGTGTTGTTTGTGGCAAGGCAATATCTTCCTCAATTCTTCTTCAAACGTAATAATTGTAACGCCATATCTCCCTTACAAACAAAATATTAACAATTTATATCGAGAGAACGGGAAACTGTTGAGTGATGGGAGCAACGTTGAACAGTATGCACTCATAGTACTCAGAAAAATAAGCGATTTCAATGAAAAATGAACGAAGAGTCATTGCCGTGGGTAGTCATGGAGCCAAGCAGAGCCCTCTTTAGGCAAAATGTCGATAACTTATATCGAGAGAACAGGAGGTGATAGTGAGATGGGACCAACGTTGGACACCGTGGACCCATAAGGCGCATCGAAAAAATTAGGGGAGGGGCGGGCACCAGCCAGCCTTACTTATTTCCACATAATAATATAAAATTATATTGTCGAAATACACACACGAGTTAGCTAGTAATATTTCATATTATTATTATTATTATTATTATTATTATTATTATTATTATTATTATTATTATTATTATTATTATTATTATTATTATTATTATTATTATTGTTGTTGTTATCGACAGCGTCTTTTCATTACGTGTGCATGTTTGACATGAAGCCAAAGAGAAGATCCATCATTCGTAGAAAGAATAAGAATAGCCAGTTACTTTAATTGTGAACGATGGCGAAAAATACGAACAGTGTGACAACCTTAGCGAAAAGAAATAATACTTTCTCTCAAATGGATAAAAAATCAAGCCGAGATAGATTCGAACTCGCATGGACGGCGCGAACAGTCAGTTCATTGTCCACCTTTTTTAACTGACTCACCGAAGGTGTTTCAGTAAATTACTTATTGCTAATTTTACTTGCTTCACTCGTTTAACTTGCTTTTTCTAATAACTTATAACGACAGGGACACGAACACAGAAACATCGAGGACAGTTAAAAAACATAGATGCTCTCCCGCCGGGAATCGAACCCGGGACACCATACACCAAAGGCGCACGTGCTAGCCACTAGACCAGCGGGCAGGGCACTGCTCACTCTCTGTGTCGTTAGGGATTACGACCACTGTATTGCAAGCTATCACTATCCGGAATTATTACTTTTCGGACTCCCGAAAGTAAAACCGGACAAATTCCGGAATTCGGAAAATTCCGATTTTGGAATAATTCCGGAATTCGGAAAATTCCGATTTTGGAATAATTCCGGAATTCGGAAAAATCCAGAATTTAGAAATTTCTGATTTGTTTAACATTCCGGAATTCGGAAAAATCCGATTTTTTTCGAAATCCGGAGTTTTTCTCAATTCCGGAATTTTCTAAATTCCGGGTTCTTTCCGAGTTCCGAAATTATTCTGAATTCCGGAGTTTAACTGAATTTCATAATTTTCCGAAATCCGGAAAGTGAAAGTTCCGCTTCCAAAAAATGAATTTATTTTGGTTAATATGAATCGTGGCGGAAATACGTCTTTGACCAGGTAATGGCGACTGCTTTGAAAGAAATGGGGTGTATGAGATTTCAATCTGTCATATTTGTAGATTCGTGTGGAGAAAATATAAACTTGTGAACCAGCGGTTTAAGAACAACTCAAGTTATTAATGTAAACTTTGCTGACTTCATAAAGGAAATACGAAAGACATTTTGAATCGAAGAAATATAACATACAAGTTTGCAAGCGGAGACAAAGAAACCTTATGTAAGCAGACTAAAAACAAATCTTTTACCGCATAGCGATCGCGGTTGAGTGGTCAAGGTGCTTGTGCGAATGCACATTGTGATTTTTTTTTTTTTTTTACTTTTTACTTTAGGATTTTTGATTGCGATTGATCAGCGATAACATATGTTTTATTATATTCAGATATTTGAATACTCGGATGTTTCAATATTTGAACTATCAAATCTTCAGGAATAATAATAATAATAATAATAATAATAATAATAATAATAATAATAATAATAATAATAAACTAATAATAATTATTATTATGTCATAGAAGATTAAAAGCTAGGAGCTAATTATCGCTCAGGTCATACCATTACAAGCAGAAGCGTGACATTTGGAAAGAATATTTCGGTTTGGTTTAATGTTGCTCACAAGAAGAGGACTTTCTCATCTCGTTTCTAAAACAAATAGAATAACATGAGAATTAACATTTTACATTCGAGACGGGTCAAGGCTAACTCAAAATTTTCGTCTCTCTTTGAAGATGAGAATCGAGACGAGACGAAAAGTATCGTAAACATTTCCCTTCTTGTCTCGATTCTCGAAATAGTGTATGTCCATTCTTTAAGTAACAATTGCTCTGTAGACTGAATCTCATAGGCTATTTCGTTACATTATATTTCAGAGCTCATTGAATTATGCTCTGTGTAGGTATTTTGTAGCAAATCTTTTATATTTACCTCTGCATATCCTAAAAATTAGTTTATTATATGCCTTACTGTTGCGTGATATTCAGTTATATTTATTATAGTTATTTTCCTTAAAATATACAGTAGAATACTTTCTACATGAAACTTCAATGGAACGTTGGTTTAAAATGTTGGTAGTTGCAGAGGTGTGTCTTGAAGCAGTAGCGTAGCCAGGATGTGTGTTTGGGGGGGGGGGCAAGTGCTGTTATAGGCACATATAGAAAAATTACAAACAAAAAATATATAAACAAAAAATATATAAAAAATTACAAACATCAAAGTACCAAAGTACATTATCGGACCTCTTTGGGGGAGCGGCCCCTCCGGCCCCCCCTTCCCTACGCCTCTGTCTTGAAGGTACGGAACCCTTTCCCCGAAATCTCTACTTTTAAGTAAGTTTTGCCAAATTTCAACGGCAAGTTTAAAACTTTTATTATTATTATTATTATTATATCAACACCGTGTATAATCTTTAAAAGATATACGGTTTGTATCTGAATAGTAAAAGCTAATTGACTGTCGATCTCGGTCGTCGAGAAGTCTTCAGGAGGGAAGGACATCGGTCACGTTCTGGGTTTGAGTTCCGAAGGGGCAAGTTTTCGGGCTCGAGCCAAAAATTGTTAAAAGTTATAGGCTTCAGCCAAACATGTTGAAAACAGCTGGTACCGGGTTTAGGCTTCTCAACGGCTCGAGCGGCTCGGCTTACAGCTCATTCACTATCGAACCGAACCAAGAAGTTAGCCGAGCAACAGCTCACCCAACCGAGCCGATTTGAGCCATCGGCTTAGTTGAGCTGAATCGAAATGTGGCGATGGACTAATTTCAACTTAGCTGGCTTGAACCGGTTCACATGAGCCGAGTAGGGGACCTATCCCAACCGAGAAAGCTCGAGCCATCGGCTCAATTGAGCTGAGTCGATGGCTCGTTCCAACTGAGCCGGCTCGGGTCATCGGCTCATCCCAACCGAGCCGACTCGAGCTGTTCGCTCAGTTGATACGAGCCGAGCCGGTTGATATAGCTACCCGAGTTGGTCTTCTGCTTGGGCTCAAAAATTCGACAGTGCAGGTCTCAGCCTTGATTTTAAGAACAACAGTATATACTTATATTGGTGATTACGACATTTGAGGCTGTCTTGTAATAATAAAAAACCCTTGTCTTCTCGTTATTTAGACGAGACGAGATACACAAAAATTGCCCCACGAGATGCACTAAAATTACGAGACGAGACGCACCCCTGTCGTGAGCAGCACTAAAAATTATTCCACATTAGTGCTTACATTTCTCATGGCTTTCGCTTTCCAGTCTAATCAGGCCATTATTTAAAAAAGAGTTAAAACGAGCTGAACGAGCGAGCGAGCCATTATCAAACTCGACTCAACGCGAAACTCGCCCTGGAAAACAGCTTGACCTTGATCGCTACGCGGTAAACGATTCGTCTTTAGTCTGGTTACGTTAGGTTTCTTTGTCTCCGCTTGCAAACTTGTGTGTTATATTTTTTCGATTCAAAATGCCTTTCGTATTTCTTTTATGATGTCCGAAAAGTTTACATTAATAACTTGAGTTTTCCTTAAACCGTTGGTTCACAAGTTTATATTTTCTCCACACGAAACTACAAATATGACAGATTGAATTCTCATACTCTATTTCTTTCAAAGGATTGATTGATTGATTGATTTTGAGTTTTACGTCCCGTTCAGCAGCGAGGCTATATGAGACGTGGATCTACTGATTAATGTGGAATCCGAACCACATGAGCTCCCGCCGGGAATCGAACCCGGGTCTCCCGCGCCAAAGCCGCGTATGCTAACCGCTTAGCCACGGAGGAGCTCTTCTTTCAAAGGAGCCGCCATTACCTGGTCAAAGACATTTCCACCACGATTCATATTAACCAAAATAAATTCATTTTTTGGAAGCGGAACTTTCATTTTCCGGATTTCGGAAAATTATGGAATTCAGTTAAACTCCATAATTCAGAAGAATTCCGGAACTCGGGAAGAATCCGGAATTGGGAAAATTCCAGAATTGAGAAAAACTCCGGATTTTTCCGAATTCCGGAATGTTAACGAAATCAGAAATTTCTAAATTCTGGATTTTTCCGAATTCCGGAATTATTCCAAAATCGGAATTTTCCGAATTCCGGAATTTGTCCGGTTTTACCTTTGGGAGTCCGGAAAGTAATAATTCCGGAATTGGCTATCTCTAGTTTATACACAACCTTTCAGAAAACTAAGCTAGTAGCTGTCTACAAACAAACAAGTAATGCAAAGCATTTTGTATCCTGCAATGCGTCATGTATTAAAATCCGACAGCAGTTTCAGTATCTATCCAGAAATTGCATGTATCTAGTTACTGGAAGCTGAGGTATGAAGAATTGTATTGTGTCTTAACTTTTTGTGTCTTATACAACCATGCAAACCACTGAAAATCTAAACGGCTTTCGTTAAATCCAAGTTGTAGTACTCAAAGTTACATCCATTTGTGTCTGTATGATCGTGATACTAAAGCTTACTACATGACAGCGTTAGTAAGTCTTTCTCTGCTCTCCCGTAAAGTTGTGATACGATCTACTACAGAATAAAGAACCAATTATCAATTTAACGAAGTTGTTGTATTACTACACATCTGCTTTCGCCTCTGTCAATTCTGGTCGATCTCGTTGACTCGACATATTTGCTTTTTTATACCCCTTTCTTCGTTTACTGAACTAAACAGTAACTATTCTGAAATATACTACTGCGCATGCCTGGTAGATAAATATTTCTAATGCCAATAGTTTCCGTTTTGTCCAAGGAATGTTCTTTTTCTTATTCCCAGCATGGCCCTTTTATTACATTATATGAAGAGCATGTAGGTCTAAATACCTCATGTATTACATAGAATGTAGGTTTAACTCTTCCAGCAAAGAAGAAACATGTGATCATAGTATACAACCCACAGAAGTGATAGCTTGCAATACAGTGGTCGTAATCCCTAACGACACAGAGAGTGAGCAGTGCCCTGCCCGCTGGTCTAGTGGCTAGCACGTGCGCCTTTGGTGTCCCGGGTTCGATTCCCGGCGGGAGAGCATCTATGATTTTTAACTGTCCTCGATGTTTCTGTGTTCGTGTCCCTGTCGTTATAAGTTATTAGAAAAAGCAAGTTAAACGAGTGAAGCAAGTAAAATTAGCAATAAGTAATTTACTGAAACACGTTCGGTGAGTCAGTTGAAAAAAAAAAGTGGACAATGAACAGGCATTTCGCACCGTCCATGCGAGTTCGAATCTATCTCGGCTTGATCTTTTATCCAATTGAGAGAAAGTATTGTTTCTTTTCGCTAAGGTCACTCTTTTCGTATTTTTCGCCGTCGTTCACAATTAAAGTAACTGGCTATTCTTATTCTTTCTATGAATGATGGATCTTCTCTTTGGCTTCATGTCAAACATGCACACGTAATTAAAAGACGCTGTCGATAATAATAATAATAATAATAATAATAATAATAATAATAATAATAATAATAATAATATGAAATATTACTAGCTAACTTGTGTGTGTATTTCGACAATATAATTTTATATTATTATGTGGAAATAAGTAAGGCTGGCTGGTACCCGCCCCTCCCCTAATTTTTTCGATGCGCCTTATGGGTCCACGGTGTCCAACGTTGGTCCCATCTCACTATCACCTCCTGTTCTCTCGATATAAGTTATCGACATTTTGCCTAAAGAGGGCTCTGCTTGGCTCCATGACTACCCACGGCAATGACTCTTCGTTCATTTTTCATTGAAATCGCTTATTTTTCTGAGTACTATGAGTGCATACTGTTCAACGTTGCTCCCATCACTCAACAGTTTCCCGTTCTCTCGATATAAATTGTTAATATTTTGTTTGTAAGGGAGATATGGCGTTACAATTATTACGTTTGAAGAAGAATTGAGGAAGATATTGCCTTGCCACAAACAACACCTATTATTATTATTATTATTATTATTATTATTATTATTATTATTATTATTATTATTATTATTATTATTATTATTATTATTATTATTATTATTATTATTGCTTTACTTACCACTAATGTTGCCTACCTTTATTTGCAATGCAATGTGTTACTAAAAAGCAAATCAAATAACACTCCACGCCATTCAGGCTCCCGAACTCGAATTACATGATTTACAGTTCTCTGTGTTAGAGGAAAGCACATTTATTATATTATTCTTTCAAATAACACGCTTCACTTTCAATGTGTAATTTCATATCATCACTAACAATCATCTTGTTCCGATACGAAAATAACCCCCTCCTGCAAAAAAAAAAAATCCTGACCGTAGCGAAAAGGGCGTGAACATTCTTTATGCGATTTATCGGTTCCAATATTTCAATAAGTCTCTGCACACAAATATTTCAGTAAAAGAGGAAAAGTTATTCAAACTTTCTGAATACCCATTTATGGGCGAAATTTGGTTCCCTTGGAAGTTTTTAAGAGTTTAAAGGACCGCCATGTTGAACACTTTCGTCTGATTATTCTGGTTAACGAACTGAAGATATTTCAACAATTAATGTTTGTGCCAAGTTTCATCTCAATCCGCTGAAAATTAGGGTGGTTATGGCATTCACAAATAGTGTTATATATATACAGATAGATAGATAAACAGACACACAGAGGGAGAGAGAAAAAGTGTTTTGCTTCCTTCTCGCACCTGTGGTGCGTCAGAGCTAAACCGGGCCCCTTTGCAAAACGTATTGACCAGCCTAACCTAAACACAAACCTCTTCTTATTGAATTTTTATTCTTTACTAATTGCAAATGGCGTTTACATTCAAAATATGAGGAATTTTGGTGACATTTGTTCGGATATTTTTCTCTTTTGAAATGAAGAAATGAATAAAAGCAATACGCAAAGACAAAAGTATTATCATTACTAAACCTTACCAATAATAATTGCTACGAAAGACTAAATACGACCTCTTTTACCATCTCTCATGAGCTGCATGTATTATAAACAAAAAATTTTTAAAAATGTCCTCACCGAAGATTCGAACTGGCGATCTTTGCATTTGTAAGCCAGCACCTTAACCACTACACTAAGATCATGGCATAGCGAACATTTAGTTTTCGGCGTATTTGTTGTGTTTTTGTTTTATGTTCCCACTTCAACAAATTTTACTCTTTTTCCTAAGTTTAACAGCTGTTTCTGGCTTTCTCTTTCGGTGTCGTTATTTATTTTAACTATGCACTATTCGTATTCACAGCTTGTGTCCCTCTGCAATGTCTTATTCAGATTAAACTTTTCTTTTTGCTCCTCAGTAAACATTTGATTGATTTAATTCTCATACTCTCCACGGATGGAGAGCAGGAATGCCAGACTCGAAAAACAGGTGTACATTTACTTTCCTGACAGATAATACATTGGCTTTACATAGCAAGTGAACAAAAATTATCAGAATAGTTTATAAGAGAATTTGAATATAAGTTCAATGATGATCATTGGGCGCAGTTGATAGTTTTTTTAGAAACTGACAGGTTTTATTAGAGAATTTTGTGATAAATTTAAGGACAGCGATTGTTCGAACACCTTGACAACTAAACGTAAGTTGACTGAACAGTTCATTAGACATTTTAAAGACAATTTTTCTTGGTTAATTATATTACGTAACCAAGTGTTATCTAGAGATTTCATTCTAGAATTTTGAGATAAAGTCTATTGATGTGAGATTGTAAGGTATCAAAAACTCTCTTCTGACTTTAAATTTAAACTTATTAATGGATTTTATGAAGAAATAGAACTATCTGATGATATCAATTGTTCTACTTGTCTTCGGAATAATATTTACAAAGTTAAAACCATATGTAATCATATGTCTTGTAAGAGATGTTTGAGAAAGTGGTTGTGTTTAAATGTGTGTTTAAATGTTAACTGTCCATTATGTAGAAGATGTCTTAGAATTTATCACGAAATCATTGAACATAGGGATATACTTTGTGATGATATGGAGTTTTATGATGCAGTTAAAACTTTTATGGCAATGTATAACATAGAAATGGAAAGAGAAGATGAGACTGTAAGTGAAAATGAGTCCATTAACAAAAATAAAAATACAAATATACGAAGAAGGAGACGACGATATAGACAAAGAACAAGAAGAATATAAAAGAATGAATTACTAAATGGAGAGCTCGAAAATACTTCTGTGATAGACGCTTGTTATATTTTTACTGACAAGATGCATTAGATAAACATGAGAGAGAGTGTTCTACTCACGAAGCTGTTAAAATAGAAATACCACCGAAGATACATATGTTGAATTTCAGAACTACCAGTATACGATGAAGATGCTAGTTGTGATTTATACTGATTTTGGATGTTTACTGCATAAGGTTATGGGATGTAAAGAATGCTATCCAGAAAACGAATCACATACAAAAAATATCAACAGCATAAGCCATCTGGGCTCTGTTAATATATTGTAAAAAGTGATGGAAGTAAAACAGATCCTCTTGTGTATAGAGGTAAAGATGCATATAAGAATTTTATAAGAATGTTAAAGAAAGAAGTCAAAAAAATATGAAACATATATAGACAAAATAATGAATTACATCTAATACGTGAACAGATAGAAGAATTGAACGAACCTGAACCCTGCTCTTACTGTAAAGTAGAATATACTCCAGAGAATCATAAAGTTAAAATCACGATCATATAACTGGAGAGTTTGTAGCTGCATTATGTAATAATTGTAATTTAAAAGTTAGAGTACCTTAGTTTGTGCCAGTGATTATACATAACTTATCAGGATATGACTCCCACTCATTTATAAAAGAGCTAGGATGTAATAAAGAACAAATATTTTTAATACCTAATAACGAACAACGATACATATCATTCAGTAAAAAGGTTGGAACTATCAAATTAAAGTTTATAGATTCATTTAGATTTATGGCATTTAGTTGAGACAAATTATCATAAAACCTAACAACAGAAGAATTGACTCATACACAATACTTCTATTCTGATGAACGATTTAAACTTGTAATAAGAAAAGCTGTTTACCCGTATGATTATGTTAGTAACTGGGATAAGTTTAGACGTAGAGAATTACCACCAAAGGAAGCATTCTTCAACAAGCTTACTAACACACATATAAGTGATGAAGATTATGAGGTTGCAAAGAAAGTATGGGAAACATTTGACATTAATAATCTCGGACAATACCATGATCTATATCTTAAAACTGATGTGTTGTTATTAACATATGTGTTTGAGAACTTTAGAGAAAAATGTCTTAAAGGTTACGATCTTGATCCAGCTTAGTATATGACAGCACCAGGTTTAGCTTGGGATGTGATGTTAAAGATGACAAATATAAAACTAGAGTTACTAACAGATTATGATATGGTATTGATGATAGAGCAAGATATAAGAGGTGGTATCAGTCAATGTTTCGCAAGATATGTAAAAGCAAACAATAAATACTGTATATGGAGAATTATGAGGAGGATTAAGAAGATTCTTATATAATGTACTTTGACGCCAATAATCTTTATGGGTGGAGTATGAATCAATATCTACCATATAAGGGATTCAGATGGCAAAGCGAAGACGAGATAAGAGAAACAGATTTCACAGATACTAGATAATTTCAATACTGGTTATATATTAGAAGTAGATCTTGAGTATCCAAAGGAATTACATGACTATCACAAAGACTATTCATTAGCTCCTCAAATATAAGGGGCATTCAAATGAAACCCGTCACTAGTGTAAAGTAACGGTAACGATTGTATTAACTCAAAAATGTAGTTATACACAGTACACATACTCACACATGCAGTGATACACAGTACACATACTCAAAAATAGTCGCTAAAACTGTTGGCACATTTATCCCATTGCGACACTAGCCGCTCGATTCCATCCTTGATGAAACTAGTAGGCTGTTGTTTTATCCAGGCTTGGATCCAGTCATACACTTCGCCGTCCGTTGGGAATCGATGTCCGCGAATAGCTTGTTTTAGAGCTCCAAACACATGAAAATCACACGATGAAAAATCGGGACTGTACGGTGGATGTTCCAGCGTTTTCCACCGAAACTGCTGCAATGTCGTCTTCACCGCATTGGCCGTGTGTGGGCGGGCGTTATCATGCAGGAGGATAACGCCATTAGACCACATACCTGGGCGTTTCGACTTAATGGCTCGTCTAAGGTTCTGTAAAGTGGCTTGATAACGCTGGGCATTAATGACGGTACCCCGTTTCAGGAACTCGACAAGCAGCGGGTCATTGTGGTCAAAAAGAAGGACATCATGACCTTACCAGAACTGGTGTGCATGGCCTTTGATTTCTTTGGAGTTGGTGAAGTCGCATGTTTCCACTGCTTGCTCTGACGCTTGCTTTCCGGCTCAAAATGGTGACACCATGTTTCGTCCCCTGTGACAATACGCGACAGAAAACCATATTCCTCCTCATGATAACGTTGTAGATTTCTCAAAGACAAGTTCATTCGCGTATTGCACTGTTCGGCGGTCAGTTGGTGGGGAATCCACTGCTCACCAATTTTTCGAAAGTTCAAGTGTTGATGCATTATGGTGTGGGCGATGTCCATGCTAATACCCAGTAACCGATGGATCTCGTGCACGGTGATTCTGCGATTGTCCAAGACTAAAGGATTCACTTATGCAATCATTTCCGGTGTGATGACACGATGAGCCTGTCCAGGACGAGCATCGTCTTCTAGTGATTCGCGCCCCTCAAGGAATATTTTGCGCCATTCAACAACACTTGCACGACTGAGACTGTACTCACCGTACACAGCCTTCATCCGTCGATACATTTCACGGCCTCCAAGTCCCTCCTCTGCCAAAAATCGAATCACTCCTCGTTGTTCCTGCTTACTCGCCTGCGTGTTCGATAGTGGACGATAACTTGTGTGACCACCTTCTCTTCGGTGTGAAACCACACTGGCTCTATGCAACGTCAAACGGTGCGCAAGAGCAAGTCTGTCTACCAATCGATGGCGCCACCATACCCACAGTTACGTGGTGCCACCTTACAATTAAGGTAAATGTAGACGCACTGACCAGGTTTCATTTGAATGTTCCTCATATATGCCCATCTGGTTCAAAACAGTCAAACCTGTCAACAACCCTATATGATAAAGAAAAATATGTGATTCACAATTGAAACCTAAAATAATATCTAGCACTTGGATTGAAACTTAAGAACATACATCGAGTAATAGACTTTTAGAAATCAGATTGGTTACAGAACTATATAGATTTAAACACACAGATGAGAACTAAAGCAGCAAATAATTTTGAGAAAGATTTCTATAAGCTCATGAATAACTCAGTATTTGGGAAGACAATGAAAAATGTTAGAAAGAGATGTAATCCTATAAAAATAGAATGTGACCCAGCAAGAGTAGAAAAACTAATTGCTCAACCGGAATTTAAACATAGAATTATTTATACAGAGAATCTATGTGCGATAATAATTAATAAAACCAAATTGACTTTCAATAAACCGATATATGTTGGAATGAGTATCTTATAAATATCAAAGTATTTAATGTATGACTTCCATTATAATGCGATGATACCAAAATATCAAGACAAAATAGAAGTATGATATACAGACACGGATTGTTATATTTGCCATATTCAAACAGAAGATGTGTATGAAGACATGAAAAATTATATTGATTACTTTGACGTCCCTCATGATAACAAATGCAAGATACCACAGATCAATAAGAAAATACTGGGTAAGATGAAGGACGAAGTTAACGGTACAATTTTAGAAGAGTTTGTAGGTTTATGAAGTAAGAAGTACTGAATAAAAGCACCTCAAATGGATCTAACAGACAAAGACTTTAAAGGTAAGTTTGATAAAGAAAAGTGTTGTGAAGAAGCGAAAGGTGTAAAGAAAAGCGTTGTATATAAAGAACTTACATTTAACGAATACAAAGACTGTTTGTTCTATGAAAGGGAGTACTACAAGAAGATAAATTTGATTAGAAGTTATAGGCATGATATATTTAGTATAGAAGTGAAGAAATTAGCATTAAGTTTGTAGATAATAAGAGATGTGTGTTAAAGGATGGAATATCTAGCCTAACATGGGGACATTAAAAGACAGAAGAGTTGTAGATATAACTTAGTTGTAATCAGGGGCGGATCCAGGACGGACTTCTGGGGGGGGCGGTCGGCGGTAATACTGCTACTTTTAAGAGCTCCAAACTTGTTATGGATGGGTTTATTTATATATAAAATAAGAAAGTTTCCTCTTGTGGGGGGGGGGGCGATCGCCCCGATCGCCCCCCTCTGGATCCGCCCCTGGTTGTAATTTTTAGATATAAGTATGTTAGCATTAAGTTGTATAGATGATCAATGCCCTACCATGGGGTCATCATAAGATAGAGGAGAAGTAGTCATAGTTTTAGATGTAAGTTTTTATGTACATCATAGAAGTCTATACGCTATCCAATCTAAATTAAACAATAATTATCCTGGAAAGTTTTGATAAAAAAATTATGAGTTACTAGTGCTGACTCTATCCCGTTTGCCTCTCCCGTTACGTGATGCGTTACATTACATTTTGAAAAATTCTTTCCCAGATGAAAACTGAAATGCTTCAAAAAACGTTACGTTAAGGGTATTTCACATCTGGGCCACATAAGAGATGAATACAAAAAAGAAAAGAAACAAACAAGGCCAACTGTTCTTTTTATTTTGAACGAGTTATATATACATTCGTTGTAAGTTATTTACAATAGAAAGGAGAAAGGTTAAAGGTTACCATGTAGATGGTAATCTTTCTTATGTAGATTTTCAAATGCAATAAAAGTAGACAATATTGGCTTTATTTAAACTTATTCTTTAAAAATATGCGTGTATATAGAAGCAACTGCAAAGAACTAAAGCGATATGCTAGAAGATATCAGTGACATATTGGACAATGTTAGTGGAAGTAAAGTACTTCGGTATATAATATTAGCTAGTGAGGTTTGTCATGTCAGTGGCGTATTTAATAAAAGATGTCGTTTCTGTATAACTTAACTGAAGTACGGCGGTAAATAATGTTAGGTAGTGACGAATGTGCTAGAAGTTATAGGAGCGCTATTGTCAGTGAGTGGTGAAGAGTAAGGGTTGGCCCGTAGTGAGGTTCCTTATCTACTAATAAAGATTAATCTTACATGGTTAGATTGGAGAAATGGTTATCTTTTGTTTTTCATTATCTTTTAGCCATGAAACAAACGAATGAAAACTATACAACCCCTGTATATAAAGATGTGATGGTAAATGTATAACTCGTAGGATATGAAACTTTTCTTCCTCAAATTTTCAACACTTCCAGTGTACTCCTAAAAATATTATAAAGAAATAACAGCCATATTTTTGAATATTCAATTAGAACTGAATAATCTACACAAAATTTGCAATCGATCAGTGAAAACGGCATCTTTATAGAGCCTATGGTTCCCGAAAATTCACTGTCGAAAAGATTGACCACAAACATATAAACGTTCACAAACATATGAATTTTCTTGTCCACAAACACATAAACCTAGCATTTTAGTATAGGTAAGCATAGGGTTCCCATCTTTCTCACATTATACGAAAACTTTTGTATTTGGCAAAAAGTTTAAATTTTCTTCCGTTTCCCTATTCGATTTAATCCTGCAGCTCGTATCCCTCTGTTTAAAAAATAATGGAAACAAAATGTTATTTTTTCTTGTCGTGTATTTTTTCGAAGATTTTTTTTTACATAATTCTTACACATTGAGGTGCATTGTAATGTTGATATTACTGCTTTACCTCTGTCTATTTTACTGTGAATATCCTGATAGCACAGCCAATTGACACTATCCGTAAGAGAAAATATCAATGAAAAAGTTTCAACTGATGGTGATCCTGTAAAAAAACTGGGTGTTTGTAATGACAGGGAGGGAAGAGAAGAATTAATGTTCAAGAGTTGCACAAAATTCTTATTTTTTCCCTGGGAATTGCAGTCAGGGTTTATCCACGGATAAGGAACCGCAGACCGACCGCCCCCCTCCCTAGACGCTTCCACAATCTCAGTTGATTTTGCATTGCTTAGATCCACTTTCATTTTCGTTCACAAAGCTCGAAGATTCCCGGGCACCAGGTCGCCATGGCGATTCAAAATAAGAAACATGAAATGAAATCTTTGAGTTTTACGTCCCACGGTTATGCCGGTTAGGCTAAAGGAGACGGTGATGATGAGTAATGAATGAAATAGTGGAATGAAGAAAGTGGGAGGAAACGGGAGAACCCCGAGAAAACCCACGCACACGGTGTTTGTCCACCACAAAGTTCACTTGGCGGGGGCTGGGATCGAACCCGGGACCTCTAGCACCAGAGGTGAACGCTCTACCACTGAGCCACCGCGGCCCGATTTAAAATAAGAGTGTGGCACTTTATAGTGTAAGAATAAACATACCGGATTATGAATCAAATTCGATTTATATTACAGGGTTGGCATAAATGATACATTCGTTTTGAAAAGGCTATATTTTCAAAACTATTGGACGTACACACATGAAAGATATTTGAAAAGAACCGCAAGCTCACCAAGTTTATATACCCTCGACGAATGTTCAATGTGTGCCCTTTTGGTGACACTACACACGTCCAAACGACGTCTATTTTCTTGCTTTCCCTCCCTTTTCGACAGGTACTAACCTCGTACTGCCATACCGAATCGGAAAGATAATGGACTCGTGCTGCCGCTTAGAATACACAATACAAATTTGGTGAGTTTGTGGTTCATTTAATATATTTTTCATGTGTGTACGTATATTCTTTTGAAAATACAGCCTTTCAAAATGAATGACTCATTTATACTAACCCTGTATTGCGTCGCTGGATTTCGGAACCGGCTCCTAAGTCAGAAGAATATCTTTCGAGACCTTTCATATGTACGGGAGAATTTGATGATAAGCTTTGCTCTGGATTCGATCTATTTCCAAAACATTGTTTATAGGTTTTCGTCGATAAATAATCGAACACTGCTAGTCTTGACAAATTCTGATTTTATGTAATACGATAGATGAACGTACTTCACTTCGATCAGTTCACCTCCTTTTGTTTTAATTTCGCTTAATCCAACGATATCCTAGTTGATCTTCCGTAGTCCTCTTGCTTCTGATGTCAGAAATTTCACATTGTATGTAGCAATGGTCAGTTTTAAATAGCTAAGTACTCAATTAGCTCTTAAGTAGTTCTAGCTCCATAGTAGTAGTGGTCCCCTTATGTATGTAACCAAGTCAGCAAAAAATTGACGATTATGACTGGTTGATAGAGGTCACGTGGTCTTAACCCGCGATCCCACGGACAATTCTTAATTAAGCCCGCCCCTAGGTCACGTGGTATCAAGAGACTTAAAAAAATGTTGAGAAAAATATTTTTGCCTCATTTGCCGAAAACTAGGATATTTGTGGGTCTCGAAATTTATTTGCGGCTCGTCGGGACACAGATGTCGATTCCGGTATGATCCCAAAAATTCCAGAACGTACCTTAAATATGAAACACAAGGATCGTTGTGAAAACTAAGAGGAGCTGATAAGCTAAACTTCTGTTCCACACCAACTTACGAGAATATCAACATAATGGGACTTTATTTATTATAGCAAAGGAATATTTACATCGTTTAGTTATAAAGAATGTTTGACTTAAAGAAAATGAAGAAGAGATAGTAGCCCGAAAAATTAGGTAGGCCAAGAGGATGCTTCATTTTTCTTCTATGAATAGAATAAAAGGTTAGTTTTACTACTAAATGTTTGTGTATCATATCTCATAAGAATCACTAGTCTGCAATTCTTGCCGTTGAAACTTCAATTTATGCATAAATTAAAATATATTTAATTCTAAAAGTCAGATGGGCAGTTGCACTTGCTGCTTTCTAGGGATGCGCACGAGACAAGATTTGTGGCTGTCTCGTCTCGAAAATGTGCTCTAAAAGTGATGTCTCTACTCGAAAAATGTATATTTTTCTATTGGAAGAGCCGTGTCTCGACTCGAATTTTGTCAGGAAAATCCTGTCTCGACTCGTCTCGTGCGCATCCCTACTGCTTTCCCGTGTTGTGCGCAGTCACCCGAAACAAGATTCTAAATATGCCACTGAGCAATGTAATTAACTCACCTAGTCCAAAACCGAAGACTCGTCTCACAATGCTAAGGGTCATCGTTTGAAATCGGCCAAGGAACGAACAGAAAAAGATAAACGGAAATTCGCAGAACCCGTACATTATAAGAACAGCCAAAAGCTGTAAAGCTGAAATAAAGAAAAACAAGGAACGTTTACTTTTATGAACAAATTTAAAATACTTGAAAAAAGTCAATGTATTATTTCTGAAAATACTACCATCCCAACCATGGTTTCACTGGTTTTTATTAGGTTAATTGATATTAACAACAGAGGGAATGAAACTCAGTTTTACGTCATACGGGTATGCCAAGTAGGCTAAAGAAACGGTGATGATGACAGTGATTAGAATGGTGGAATGGAGAGTGGAAAGAAAAGGGCAAACTAAGAGAAAACCCCATGCGGTGCACTGAAATTGCGCAAACTTTCCCTCCCTTATCTGTTTGCACAGGTAAAGCCTTAATGAGCAGGGAACGAAATTGGAAATTGCGCAAAAAATGTTGTGCAACGTTGCCATCATTATCACAAGCATATTGATTATTAAAAAACAGTCACCAAAACGCAAGTCATTTTAGGGAAAAAGATACAAAGTTATCGTTATTATATATGTGCACGAGCATTGTTAGAGAGGAGGACGAGGGAAAGTGTCTCAGTCAATAATTTTCTTTATCATGTGTAACTGTAAGATTGCCTGCAAAATTAAACCCGAGACAGCCCAAGGGGTGCCTCGGAGGCACCCTGGTCAATTTTTAATGCCATTATTCTTAATAGATATTTCGTCCCGTGTCCTGCGCTCTAGAATTCTTCTATCTCTTTGAAATGCACTCTCTAATTGCGTTTCCTAAGCTCTTTTTTTACTTTACCTCAGAAAAAATACGGTTGTTTTTATACTAACGTAAAGGATCAAGGGGCGCCTCTGAGGCTCCTATTGAAGTATGCACTTTTATAATTATTTGATACTGTTCATTGTTTATTACCATTGACAAATGATTTCATAGCAAAGTAGTGATTAGCCTTTCCTATTAATGACGGAAAATACAAATGGTCGCGGTGGGTTCCAGAGGTGACCACTTTGACCTATCCTCACTCAAACTCACGCTCACAAACTCATTTCGACCTTACGCTCACTCGACCTCACGCTCACAAACTCATTTCGATCTCACGCTCACTCAACCTCACGCTCACTCCACCAGTGTGAACCTCACGCTCACATCACCAGTCTGACCTCATACTCACCCAACCTCACACTCACATCACCAGTCTGGCCTCACGCTCTCTCAACCTCACGCTCACAACACCATTCTAACCTCAAGCTCACCTCACTAGTCTGGCCTCACACTCACTCAACCTCACGCTCACTTCGTGATGTTGAGGTCGAGTGAGCGTGAGTTCGAAACTCGTGAGCGCCGACCTCGTGAGTTTGAACATACTTGGTGGGTTCAGATAGCTTGTATATGCAGCAAGGAGTCTCAGAGGCACCCCTTGGGCCTTTTAAGGGTAAAATTAGCATGGGCTTTCTCGGGTTGAAACTGTAAGAAAATAGTTATTGGAAGCAAGTAGTTCTTATAAAACTGTAGGAAAAACAAACTAATATGAAATAAAAAATACAAACCTTTCCAGAAATTCCCTTTAAATATCGTGGACAGGCATTCGACCAATCAAAGATAAGTATTTGTTTTCAATTTTCAGTTTTGGCGAATCACAAACAAGCATTTGTTTACAAATTTCAGGTGTGTCTACCACATATCTTAATAATTGTCCTTTCATCTTTCTATAAATGATCTTTGTATTTGCATTTTATCTTACTTATTGTTCTTACGTGCTGTGAGAAAGATTTGTGATATATTATTATTGTATAACTTGTTACAAGAATGACTTTTCAGAGTGGAATGAGTTGTTGCAGATATAATAAGACAATAATATAAGCCAATAAGGAACGAGAATCACAACGAGCCAATCAGGATCGAGAATTGATAGCACATTTCAGTGAGGAGGGTAATATAAACAAGAGTTTAGGAATTCATAGATAAACCATGAGAAGGCACGTAAGACATTTTTAAAAGTTGAATGATTTAAATTAAAAGGATTCAAACTTTAAACAGGATTATATATATTAGAATGCAATACAAGTATATCTTACAAAGGAATAGCGTTTATATATTTTATTTTGGTGCAAAATTACACACAATTTCCTGAGTCCTGTGTTGGCAACATTGCGGTTTTAATTTGCGCAATTTCAGCTCTTTCTGTACCTTTTTAATAAAGCATAGATTACAGAGATTATCAACGATCTAATCCTTAGAAAAAATTGCACAATGTCGTTGCACCGAATCTATGCACACGATGTTTTATATTCAACAGACCTTCATTAAACTCAACATATTTTGTTGAACTTAACCTCCTTGGTAAGCATGTGAAACTTTTTACTGTGAAGATTGTTTCCAAATTATAAGTGAAATGTAGAGGAGATTCATTTGAAATGATTAGAAACACACACATATCTATATATCTATCTATCTATCTATCTATCTATCTATCTATCTATCTATCTATCTATCTATCTATCTATCTATCTATCTATCTATCTATCTATCTATCATATCATATCAGTATGTATCTATACAGTGGCGTATTTACGATTTTGTTTTGGGAGGGGCTTTGCTAACATTCGGGGGGGGCTTTGCCTGGAAATGTGAAAATTCTGCAAGATATTTCATTTACTTTACTATACTAAATAAGATTCTCGGGGGGGGGGCTTAAGCCCGGAAGCCACCCCCCTAAATACGCCACTGTATCTATATATATCTATCTATTTGTCATATCAGTATCCATCTATATAGCTAATTATCTATCTATCTATCTATCTAGATAGATAGATAGATATATAGATAGATAGATAGAGAAATAGATAGATAGATAGATAGATAGATAGATAGATAGATAGATAGATAGATAGATAGATAGATAGATAGATAGATAGATAGATAAGTATAAATATATAAAGGATGTTTTTCTTAGAGGCGGAGAACTTTAAACCGGTAACACTGTTTCTATCGGGATATTACAGTTCTCGGTTGTTTTGAGGTTAGTTTAATTTGGCAATTCATCATGAATACAGTCACACCGGAGTAATATTTGCAAATTGTGCAAATTTATTTTAAAAACCATGGTTCAATTCGACAAACTCATCGGGCATTACTGCATTTTATGGTGCTCATAATCGTCCATCAGAGCGATTAATTCGAGAAACTATGGATCATTTTCGCAATACGTTTACTCTAAACGATAATAAGCATCCCGCAAGAGGTATGGGCCTATGGAATCATTGGTCCATGTGTCTTCAAAAATGATGCTGGTCGGGACGTTACAATCAATGCTGAGCGATACAGAGACATGATTACTAACTTTTTCGTGCCTCAATTGAACGACATTAGTGTTGGAGACATGTGGTTTCAGCAGGATGGCGTTTGCCAATTTTCATTGTACTATCTACAATAGTTGTAAGGGAAAAATATTTCTCAATTCTGCTTAATAATACCAAATTTCACATAGGGAAAAGTAAAATATAAAATAAAAATAATCCAAACAGTACTATTTGTTTGAAAATGAAATGAAATTTTTGGGTTTTACGCCCCACGTTTATGCCGGTTAGGCTAAAGGAGACGGTGGTGATGAGAGATGAATGAAATGGTGGAATAAAGAAAGTGAGAGGAAACGGGAGAACCCCGAGTAAACCCACGCACACGGTGTTTGTTCACCACAAAGTTCACTTGGCGGCGAGCAGGGTTTGAACCCGGGATCCCAAGCACCAGAAGTGAACGCGCTACCACTGAGCCACTGCGGCCCCCATACTATTTATTTGAGTATCATGACTTATACGTCATTCTCTTCAGAATAAAACAGATTTTCAAATTATAACCATGAGAATGTGTATGTGTTTGATGAATGAGAAAATTGAAAATTCGGGTAACATTGGAAATTTTCCGTCCAAAAAATCCCTTTTTTCAAATGTAGTGCCACTTGGTACGGCCCAAGCTACAGAAACCAAAATTCAATATACCTTGAAACTACTGTAGCTCATACGCAATAAGTGTGCCAAGTTTCATTGCAATATCTACAATAATTATGAGGGAAAAGTATTTCTCAATCATACTTGAGAATACCAAATTTTATATGCGGAAAAGTGGGATATAGAATAAAAATATATAAAGTGATGTTCGTACGTAAAGAGAGGAAAATGCGTTTTGTTATAACGTTATACCCTCTACATATGACACACACACACACACACACAAAAAAACACTTCACATATAGGTTAAAGGCAAGGGTAAAACTGAGGGGGAACGCGGGGGTACGCCGTCTCCCACCTCGAAAAAATATGTACGGCGTGCCCCCAGATCCTATAAATATTACAATAGGCAAAGATAAACAGGGGGAAACGGCGTGGCGTCGTGCCGCTACCTACCGTCCCCCCACCTTTTTAGATCCACTTTCAGCCCTGGTTATAGGATGTGTCCTTGGTACAGCGTTTGTTCCAAAGAATATAAAAGCGTCCATGAGAAATTAAACCTTTATAAAATGAAAGTGGTAAAACATAATTGACATGGCTATTAAAATGGCGCCTCTTTTCTGTGTCTTGTATTTTGGTTATAGAACATCTGTAGCGATTGTCCAACAACAATCGGCAAGCGCAGACTTGCTCCAGTGGCTCTGATATCGTTTCTCCATCATATACAGTGCGTTCCACGAATAACATAAGGTCCACCTCCTGAAGAAACGAAGGCAGATAGAAACATGAAACCTTTTGGAACCTTCAAGGAACTTAAAAGGCAACATTATGCTGAGAAGGAGAATCCCCCACAAGGGGAGCTAAAGGGGATTACTGGGGGTAGCTCAAAAATTTTAAATAGCAACCCCCATCGTGTGGTACCTCGTTTGAAAGGCAATCACGGGTAAAGACCACTTGTGAAAATTGTAAGTCGCTAGCGTGTCCGTAGCCAACATGGCGGCGGCCATCCGTAAAGGACGGTCGAAATGCGTTCAACGAATAACACTAAAGCTCGTCTCCAGAAGAAACGAAGGCAGATAGAAACATGAAACCTTTTGGAACCTTCAAGGAACTTAAAAGGCAACATTATGCTGAGAAGGAGAATCCCCCACAAGGGGGCTAAAGGGGGTTACTGGGGGTAATTCAAAAATTTTAAATAGCAACCCCCATCGTGTGGTACCTCGTTTGAAAGGTATCACGTGTATTGACCTGTTCTGGAAAGTGCATGTTGATTGCATGTCCGTAGCCAACATGGCTGCCATCCGTAAACTATGATCGAAGAAACATTGCAAACCTGTAAGCAGAGAGTAACATAGTATGATTTGGAACATACCTTATTAATGCAGGAGATGCTCGAAGTGTGCACCGCACACTTCCTGGCAGTAATGTAAACGTTGGACGAACTCCTCTCGAACACGGGTAAAAGTCATTACCGGTATAGAATGACAGGCATCAACTATGCGTTGGCGCAACTCCGCAATGCTGTTCGGCTGCGTGCGGAACACTATAGTCTTCAAATAGCCCCAGAGAAAAAAGTCGGGTGGAGCAAGGTCTGGCGAACGGGCTGGCCATTCAATGGTGCCGCGACGACCAATCCATCGTCGGGGAAACTCACTATCTAAATAGTCACGTACAAGGTGCTGAAAATGGGCAGGACAGCCGTCATGTTGAAAAACGGGCGGAATCTCTCCAAATTCTTGCGGATTCTCTTCCATTGCCTCGACAATCAACGGTGCAATAAAGTCTTGCAGCAGCGCCAGGTACTTCTCACCCGTTAAAATTCCATCGATGAAGAGGGGCCCAATTATGTGATTACCTAAGATACCCGCCCAGACATTCAGCGACTCTGGGTGTTGAGTGTTGCGTTCACGAAATACATGAGAGTTTGTGTCACACCAATATCGGCAGTTATGCCTGTTGACCTTGCCATTCAAGTAGAACGTACTCTCATCGCTGAAAAACACGTTTGTCAGCACAATGGTCCCACGTGCCAATGCCTCACACATCTGCTCACAAAACTCGATACGCATATCGGGATCATGTTCACTTAACTCCTGGACCATATGTAGTTTGTATGGATGGAAGGTATGTTTTTTTAAGATTCTGTATGTCGTTGTGCGTGACACACCACACGTTTGAGCCACAGTTGTTATGGACTGTTGAGGATGCACATTCAGCTCCGCCAACACTTGTATTTGTGTTTCTTCCGTAGCAACACTAGGGTTTCGAGGCTTTGGGGCATTGGTCACACTGTCTGTCGTAAAAAATTTGATTAATAAATGGCGTACAGAAGAAACACTAATTGGGTTGCGCACATTTTGTTCATTGAACAACCGTGCTGTTGCACTGTACGAACGATTCGTAGCACCAAAGAGTAACACAATTTCAATTCTCTGTTTAAGAGACCACATTATGTATGCAATGTAGGATGGTCAAACGCACCAGCACAAACACACGTCTACGTCCTTCAGACTTACTGTTCCGGGTTGTAATGTAGCGCACTGTTGGTCGGAAAAGCACATCTGATAGTGGTGCACGAGTAAACAGAGTAGCTTTGCTAAAGTACGTGTGTCCAACACCAAAGCGCCACCACGGGCAACTCGTCGTCATGAACTACATCTCCTCGTCCGTAAGAGTAGCAGTTCGACAGTAGAGCAATGGTAAAGTGTTGGTTCAGTACACGTCCGGTCCGGGGTTCGAGCCTCGGAGGGTTCAGATTTTTCAATAATATTATGGAACTCTCTTTTCTATCGGTTTCAGTTCAATTTGCATGTTTTGTATTTGCAATACTGTTATAGTGTTAGTTGTGTGGTATGTGTATTGTGCATTCGTTCCGAACTAGAACTACGTTAGACTTTAGAGTTTTTTGTGGACACGGTCTGGTCTCTATACGCGATTACTTTTCCAGCAAGGTACCACACGATGGGGGTTGCTATTCAAAATTTTTGAGCTACCCCCAGTAACCCCCTTTAGCTCCCCTTGTGGGGGATTCTCCTTCTCAGCATAATGTTGCCTTTTAAGTTCCTTGAAGGTTCCAAAAGGTTTCATGTTTCTATCTGCCTTCGTTTCTTCTGGAGACGAGCTTTAGTGTTATTCGTTGAACGCAATTCGACCGTCCTTTACGGATGGCCGCCATGTTGGCTAACATGCTAGCGACTTACAATTTTCACAAGTGGTCTTTACTCGTGATTGCCTTTCAAACGAGGTACCACACGATGGGGGTTGCTATTTAAAATTTTTGAGTTACCCCCAGTAACCCCCTTTAGCCCCCCTTGTGAGGGATTTTCCTTCTCAGCATAATGTTGCTTTTTATGTCCCTTGAAGATTTCAAAAGGTTTCATGTTTCTATCTGCCTTGGTTTCTTCAGGAGGTGGATCTTAGTGTTATTCGTGGAACGCACTGTATATAACTTGGTAGAAATGTTTCCCATGTTCATCAATGACTGCTCAACAATTTTCTGAGAAGAAATCGATGTGATAGTGCAACATATGAATTTTTAGTGTCAAGTTACACCCTATTGCTTGGTAGAAGATATTAGATGCTCCACTACTTCATTATAGTTCTGAGAGCGCTTGTTTCTCAAAACATTCGTCACCACTTTTCGGAAAGATTCCCACGCAATCCTCTTCTTATCTTCTAACACAGCATTAAATTCAGAATCATTGAGGGGTTAGAGAATTTGAGGGCCAACAAGGATTCGATACCTGATTTTAGTTTCAGCAATTTGTGGAAGTTTACACAGAATATATTTGAAGAATAGTTTTGATTCGTGTATGAATAGCCGTCATTCATCGGGATTTTTTTTCGATGTTAACTTTACTCACAAGACAAATTACATTGTTACACCATACTATGTCACTTTCCACTGAAAATACTGTTCCAGGGGAATCTCACGTGTTCAAAACATGGACACTTTAAGATCTTCAGAATAAGCTCTCTACTGCTTGAGTCTGGATACCAGTAGTTCTGTGTCACTTTTTGACTACCCCAGGTAATTTAATTTAGGTTGAGTATCATATGGCGAATAGATAATGATATGCTGGTTTTGTGAAGTTATGATCGGTGGAAGACGATGAATCTGCAGCAGAATATGACAACCTGGTTCGACTTTGTCAACCTTTTGCTCTTCATAGTATGAAACACTGGTGTAAGGTACGGGAGGTTGTGGAACTTTTAGTTCTTCAGAATGTGGCACAGTCACGAACATCTCAAGGAATATTTGGATAAATAGTAGACTTTTTCTCTTTCTGGGTAGACTTTTAATTGTAGAAGCTATGCAAAAATATCAGTTTGAAGTATGATCTGTAGCCTCTCTCCATATCATTGGAACTGCAAATGGCATGCATGGCCTTTTTCCACGTAGCCAGTCCGGCAAGTTTGTAGAACAAGTATTATAAGAAATATGTGATGCCCATTTCTTGTCCATATCTCCCACTTTACAGCCAAAGTAAAGTGATAGACTTTCTCCATGATAGACGTAAAATAACCAATGTTGCAACTATCTTAGCCAGTGTATAAACTACCAGAGGTATAAGGTGAAATTTCTCTCTGTAGAACTTAATGTCTCGATAAGTTGCGAATTTTCCAATGTTAATATTCTCGTATGCACACTTCATTGATCCTGGAAAATGTCCTTTAATTCGCATATTCTACATCGCATTCTTATTATACAATTAATTGTCTTTCCAATGAGGTATTATTCATTTGCCTGTGATAATTAGTATGTAAACACCTAATTAGAATTTATAATAGTCTTGTTTCCTTTACATATTTTATATATACATATACGTGAGGCAAACGTTGTTAATTACGTTTCCAGTTCTTGGGAAACTTTGTCCATGTATGTTTGCATTAGATCATTTGAACTATGCAAGATGGCTACCAGTTTTTGTAAAAACATTGAATGAATTATTAAGTCGCAGTCCAAACATTCATGATGAATTCATGAAAGTTTGTAAGTCAAAAAACAAGTAGAAAATTTTCTACATTATCTGATGAACAACTACATGAGTAAAATAACAAAGACATCAGGGGCGTCATTTCGGACTTCGCTTGAGGGGGGCAAGAGCATATTAGAGCAAAAGCAAGAGCAAGAGTATATTAGTAAACATCGATTAAAGTATATGTATTCTTCAAACCCTTGGGGGGGGGGCAATTGCCCCCTCTGCCCTCCCTAAATGACGCCCCTGAAAGACATGCAGGGAGTAGCAGGTGCAGTACTTGAATCTCTATCTATACTTTTGAAATGGATGGTTGCTGGACTAACTGTACACCACACACTAAAGCAATTTGAAGGTTTATATGCAAATGAACTGAACGAGAGGCGGAGGGAGAACACAAACTCCTTTGAAAAAAATATTCCAGAAGCATGTAAGCGATTTTGTTAATTCATTTGAACAGCATGACAATCCTTTTGAAGAAAGTGTGCTCTCTAGAGCTGTGAGAAAATCATGTTCAGAAAAAACAGAGAAGTCAGTTTGGGAGGCCAGAGAAAAAGGTATGACTTCTTACGATATTCAGTGAAGGAGAGACTTATTGAAGGGAAGTTATCTGTGCATTCTGTAATAAAAAAAGATGTGATTTTCCATTGTTTAAAGTGAAAGGTGGAGCAACCAAGTCAGCGAAAGCGCTTCAAGTGAAGGACTTACGAAAAGATGCAAATGTATTTTGCAAACTCTATGTAGCTACTCAAGGGCGGGATGGTGATATTGCTACACTATTTGCACATGAAAACCAGTTCTATTCACCATCAATTAGTGACTGGAAAGCTTCGTAAGCCGTCTAATAAATTCAATCGACGTTTCGAACTACATCAAATCTGGATTTGCTAAAAGTAATCGTGATTGCCTGGCAGATTGTACAGTTCGTGTTGTAGACGGAACAGCCTTTGTACGTTGGTTGCATTTTGGTATTTCGAAGACATTTGACGAATTCATAGACAAGATTTTTCTTTGAGCAGTAAAATATAGATTTCAGAATTTTGAAGTCTATTTGTGTGATAGTGTTCTATACAGTGTTCTCTAAGTGACCAGTGCTTTTAACTTTGATTTTGTGATTAAGTGTTTCAGTGCATTTACAGTGTATACTGCAACCAATAGTCAGATTCCCAATAATGGCAAAAAGTAATTATGTGGCTTATTTTTTTCTACGCCACGGAGATGTAAGGTTCCGCATGTCTTCACATCATCCGATAACCATGTGTGTACTACACGTGTTGGCAGTAAACAAATACAACTCAGACGACAGTACCGAAGAGGAGTCGACCACAATCGCCAGCAGTTGGCAAGACGGAGATCACCAATGGCAGCCGACATTTTAAGATAAAGGACAGGAGCACGCCTCAAAGAGCTTCCATCTACCCAGGTTGATCAAACCATTTAAAGCCCTAAGGCGTCTGGCCATTGGGAACACCTTACCCTCTCACGACGCTCGGTCAATTGAGAGATACCTTTCCTTAAGCCCTATGACGCTCGGTCATTGGGTTCCCTTTCTATCTCACGACGCCCTGTCACCGAGAGAGACACCTAATCACACAAAACTTATCCCCTCTCACAACGCCCGGTCAAAGAGAGAAACTTCACCAACAAAAGGCCTACGACGCCTGGTCATTGGGTTCCTTCCACTTTCTTACCTGAAATTATTAGAGGAACTACTTATTGCAATATATTTCTGTTTTTAAGAAGATCTTTTATAATAAAAGGTGATGGGAAAGTCCAAATTCCCGTGTACGATAAATGCTCTACCTTACATAAACGGAGAGAATTTTACAATATATAAAGAAATAATAATAATTATAACAAACTTACAATGGGACTGCACTTGAACTGCAACTGACAAAACAGCCATACAGGCAAGTATGATAAATGCTGCCAAGGATAGAACATAAAACGCAGTCCAGTATAAGATTTTGCTCAATCCACATAATTTTTGACTTTTTTTAATTCCGTTAATTTTGTCAGAGATTGGTATCAAAAGGACTTCCGTAGAAAAGAAAATAAATCCTACAGGAGCTACAAATATCCATATAAGTGCTCCTTCAGCAAGTTGATACTCAGTTTTAAATCCAACGTACTGAAAGAAAAAGCCGAAAAATGATAATTAAAATCAATAAATTAATATTCTGCAAATCAAAACATATTATATTGATGTTGAAATTTATTTATCATAATTATATTATACCTAGTTCTCCTTTGAGTACTGATTGTAACGTCCCCATTCATTACGTTACATAATCCAATAAATAGTGAACTGTTTGTTTCTTCAATCTCTGTTAAAGTAATAAATGGCTCTTCACATACATCGGAGCAAATCTGTCTTCAACATTAAACATTGATGGGGACGGGTAAGACGGTATATCTATCTATCTATATCTATATCTATCTGTCTATCTATCTATCTATCTATCTATCTATCTATCTATCTATATATATATATATATATATATATATATATATATATATATATATATATATATATATATATATATATATATATATATATATTATAGGGTGATCTATAAATATCAATTTTCAGATTGGGCTGGTCTCACCCCCTAAAATGGTTCCATATGGAACTAAACTAAGCCAGGAGAAAAATTAGCTTCATTGAATAATATTAAATGGTGCCCTAAGCGACCTAAAATTTTGAATCCGATTACAGTACATAGTATATGGTAAAAATCTGGAATAAACTCATGTAATTTAGAAACGGCTAAAGGTAATGCAAAGATACCCTGGATAATAGAAATAGAGGAAGAAACATATCTAATTTTGTATAGTACTGCCATTGCGGCCATCTTGAAATCCGCCATCTTGGATTCAGGTCAAAATTTTTAAATAGAAAGAGGGTTATGTGACATATCGTTTTGAGGTAGCGTTTTACCAGAAGCACAAATCTGGCACTATTTTAAAGATAGCTTTAGTCATGTAAGAATTATTACCTGTGAAAAGATTTCTCCTTTTCAGATTAATAATTCTTACACGACTAAAAGTAAATACATGAGTTTGGCGTGAAAAGAACGAAAGGGATATGCACGGCTTCAAACGAAAGAGGAACGCGAAAGAAAATGCACTTCTGAATATGATTTGTTTGAACTTTATACGCCAAAAGACCTGGAGCAGTTCAAGTAATGAAGAGGAAACCCAGTTGAGAATGTTAGAGAAAATGTAAATATGAATGCGTGTCTGCCCAGACCGTCCAAGAGATGTAAAAGGGGGGAAAACTAATTTTATTACTCAAAAACTAGTGTTGCTTTTAATCGATAAAATATCAGTCATAGAGCAGCAATACATATTCTGACAGCGACGGCAGAGGCATTAGGCCATAATGTGGAGGAACTAGCAATAAATGGGCCTTCCATTCGCCGATGCTGAGAGAAAACCCGTAGTGAAGTTGCTCAGAACTACAAGAAACAATTTCAGAGTGCATCAAATGTGTTAGTTGTGCATTGGAACGGAAAACTACTGCTCAATTTGACTGGCAGAGAGACTGCCGGCAGGTTATCAATAATTATTACAGGAGATGGTCATGAGAGGCTAATTGGTGTTCCCATTTTGTCGTCATCAAGAGAACATATTGATTCTACTATAGTACATTCGCTTGAAGAATGGAACTTGGTAAAGTTCATGCAGACAGTTTATTGTGACACTAATCCTTGCAATATGGATCTTGTCAACGGTGCTTGCATTCTGCTAGAGCAGTAGCTCCAAAATAACCTTCTGTATCTTCCTTGTATACACCACATTTATGAATTAGTTTTAAAATGTGTTTTGATAACTTGTGTTTCGTTTGCATCTGGACCGGACGTTCTCCTATTGAAGTGTTTTCAGAACGAGTGGTCTAGAATAGATTGCACTAACTTTACGTGTATTCCAGGAATTGATGATGATGATGTAACAAACAATATTTCCCATGTAAGAAACGAGGTGTTGAATTTTGTTATCAAACTTGTAGAAGCAGGACACTGCAGAGAAGATTACAGGAAATTTTTAGAACTCACCATCATTTTCTTGGGTGGCATACCTCCTTGAGGAGTTTTCCTTCGTTTGCCTGGAGTAATTCACCATGTAAGGTGGATGGGAAAAGCAAGCTACTATTTAAAATATTTCTCTTTCGCTAACAATTTCGTTTAACGAAGCAAATAGAAACGGGTCTTCGGAGAGTATGCACTTGCTGATCCTACTATATGTTCACAGTTGGCTTAAATGTGATCAACATCCCATTCACCATTACAAGGTCTACAATTTTTGAAAGATTTGTACGATTAAAGACAAATAGATGCTGAACTATCCGAAGTGGCTCTTTCTAAATTTTCACGCCGACTCTGGTACCTAACGGAGGAATACGTAGCATTGGAGTTTTTTGATGATGGAATTACCATAATGGAAAAACAAAAAATGGTTGAAAGAATTAAAATTATAAGGGGAAACCGTGAAGCAGCAAAGAGGCTTGACCCAAGAGATGATACCATAAAAATTCTTGTGAAAAGAGAAATCAGTGATTTTGTTACAACAAACAAATTTTCCTCGAGAGATTTAAAATACCCAAAGGGTTTCTTGAGTGTGATTCGACTTCATGGCCAAATAACAATGACTATCTTCAAGGAAAGACAATAGTATAATTCATCTACGTAACAAACGGTGCGCGGAAAGGGGAGTGTAACTAATAGAAGATTACAACAACGTTGTTACGAAAAATGAGGAGCACAAACAGTTTCTTTTGCAGATAATAAAGGCCCACAGACAATCTTTTCCTATATGCGACAAAGTTAACTATGTAGCAAAAAGATACTACATAACTTACCAAAAAGATACTACATAAATAGGAGATATTTCAAATTCTTCCAAGTTATAATTTTTCTTTTTCCTCATAATGGTCTATGAATCATCTTGATGGAAAAAAAAATATTTGTAGTTCAAAGCAAAACAAGCAGTTTGTTTCATTTTATGTAAAAGACTTCCTAAATTCTTACATATCTGTGTTCCATAACTGCAATAAAATAACATTACATGAAGCATTTTGTTTTTCACACGTAATAACTCTTACATGAATATAGGTAACTTGAAAATAATACTAGATTTGTGCATCTGGTGAAATGCTACCTCAAAAAGATATGTCACATGACCCTCTTCCTATTTAAAAATGTTGACCTGAATTCAAGATGGCGGACTTCAAAACGGCCGCCATGATAACGTATACAAGATAAGGTTGGCCTCTTCCTCTAGTTCCATTATCCAAGATATCTTTTCATTCCCTTGAGCCGTTTCTAAATTACGAGAGTTTATTCCAGCTTTTCCCCATACACTATGTATTGTAAACGCATTCAACATTTTAGGTCGTTTGGGGCACCATTTAAAATTATTCAATGGATCCAATTTTTCTCCTGGCTTAATTTGGTTCCATATGGAACCATTTTAGAAATTCCTAAATTTATTTTTCCCTATATAAATTTGGACCACCCTATATATATATATATATATATATATATATATATATATATATATATATATATATATATATATATGTGTGTGTGTGTGTGTGTGTGTGTGTGTGTGTGTGTGTACGCACAGAGAAAAATCCGTTCTCCGGACAGCGGTATATTGTACAAATATACGGTATCCTCTTGCTTACTATAGTAATCAGTACGGAGCACACGTTATCCGTATGCTACATAGACACTGCCCTTAGGTGTTATACATCATGCCATTGCAGGATGTCTGACATCTAACAGTTTTCCGTATATCACATACATATACTTATGTTACTTTCGTCAGCTGTATGTTATATACGTCCATTTGTATTTGAGATTCTGACCGCCTACATTGTTTCATACGGAAAGTACGTATAGATGGAACATTTATACAGAAAGTATTATAAAACATGCGTTTTCAGTTATACGTCTGTTGTACGTTAAGTCCAAAAACTACAGGAATTACGTATGTAACCTATTTTTTTAGGTGCGTCACCTACAATTTTTTTTCACAGTGTGTATATATGTGTCAGGTGTTCTAAAAATGGTGCCCACGGACCACAGAAAACTATTCTGTAGGTCAAAATGAAGCGAAAACGTTATGTGATGGAATGCCTTCCGGGGCCTACTTTAATCACTATGGGCTATCAACATTTCACTACTCTACAAATCCATCAAACAGTTACATCGATTGTTATAGTAATAAGTGGTGCTAGTGTGAACGTCTATGACCTTAATTGTTATCTGGCAAGAATCGATGTAATTATTAGATGGAATGGTAAATCTAATCTGTGGTTCTTTATCTGCGACGTTGCCACACAGTGCAATTCGTAATGCGAGAAGAGGACCCGAAAAGTGTATAAATATTTATATATATATATATATATATATATATATATATATATATATATATATATATATATATATATATATATATATATATATATATATATTTTATTCATTTTGACTTGCAGAATAGTGCTCTGTGGTCCGCGGGCGCCATTTTTAGAACACCCTGGGTAACTTTTGCCAAAACATCAAAAGAGTTGCAGAGTGCTCTGTCGGTAAACCATGAACTGTAAAGAGAAAGTTTCAACTGTCCTCGTAAGATATAACATTTAACTGTATTTTTTTCTGTAATGTTGGGACTTAACATCAGTTTTAAAGATATCACCTTATAGAGGCATGAAAACCAGTCACTGTAAAGGCCGACAAAATTTGAAAGATATCACCTACAAGAATTTCCGTCAAATTTAAGTCAGTTTCGTAGAATACTACTGGGCATAGGCGCCGACTTGAAGAAAATATTGGGGGGTCCAAGCAATGAGTAAATATATCATCATCGTATTCAACCTTTTCAATTAACTGCTTGATGAAGGCCCCCCTCCCCCCAAATCTCGATCCGCTACTCCGCTGCAAAATTCACACTGCATTGATCTTCACTTGTCAGGTCAGTGTTGCCAGAGTGTTGGTTGAAGCTTCAGTGCTCTATTCAACACCAGTTTGAAAACCGTCTTTTCTATCGAATAAGAAGGCTGTAGGGATGGCCACGAGCGATTTCGAGCGAGTTTTCTTTGAAACTCGACTCGACTCGAAACACATATTTAAGCTCGACTCGAGGACTCGGCTCGAAAAATTTCCTAAAACTCGACTAGAATTCAGGCATGGCCATCGTTCACGAGATTCTGGATTTGAGTTCCGGAGAAGCAAGGATTTGCCTAAGGCCAAATATTGTTAAAAGTTATAGGGCACTAGAGACCTGCACGGGCCGAATTTTTCGGCTCGAGCCTAATCCAGCCCGAACGTACCTAGGCCCGGCCCAGCCCGAGCCCGAAAAGTTTTGAAGATTTTCGGCCCGAGCCCGGCCCGGCCCGATAAGTTTTTTAAAATTCTTGGCCCAAGCCCGGCCCGGGCCCGATAAATTTTAAAAGTTTTTGGCCCGACCCCGGCCCGATAAATTTTTTAAAAAAGCTTGCTCGAGCCCCAATCTTTCTCAAAATTTAGTACTAAATTTGACCTCACCCTCAGAAACATTTTCTAAACTCTGGTTCACAACCTGACGCTTGCCTCCCGAATAGTACCATTGCCTCCTAGAACTTTGCCTGTCATCGAGAGAAAAAAAATTCTATTCCCTGTAACAAAACTCTAACTTATTTGATTTTTAGCATAAAGTGAAGATGACAATATTGTTTAGCGACTGTCAAAACATTCCCACCCCTTCTTGTTATATTTTGAGTTCAGTGAAGGTCAAGGTCAGAGCTCAATTTACCGCATAATGCCTGCAATCCTCTATAGTGAAAGTGTTGCCGCTAAGCAACACAAACTGTAAATAGCTATTGCATTCTTTGTAACATTTTTCATGGGCACACTTCTTCAGCGTTTGGCTCTATTCCAAACGAAAGTCAATAATTATTAAAGAATTGAAGTTGATCGGCCCCAGCCCGGACCGACTTGAAGGGAAATCAGTGTCGGCCAGCCCAAGCCCGGCCCGGCCCAAAGAAATAACAGTGTCGGCCCGCCCAAGCCCGGCCCGGCCAAAAGAAATAGCAGAGTCGGCCCGCCCAAGCCCGGCCCGTGCAGGTCTCTATACGGCACTGGCCAAACATATTCAAAACTGCTCGGCTCAGGCTTAGGATTGTCGGCCTGGGTGAGCCCATCTAATCCGATGGCTCACCCAAACCGAGACAAACAGAGCTGATAGCTCAGTTGGGTCGAATCGATGGCTCATTCCAACCATGCCGGCTCGAGCATTTCGCTCCGTTGAATTGAGCCGAGCAAGTTTACATCACTACCTGGGTTGAGCTTCTGTTTGGGCTCAAAAATTCGACCGTGCAGGTCTCAGCCTTGATGGTAAGAACCAGTGGCGGTCGGTGGATTGTGGTTTCGGGTGTTGCAGTACGAAAGATATGAACTAATACCTGTTTTCAACATTTTTCGAACAAAATATAAAGTTGACTCATTGACTAATCAGCATAACTTTAGATGCAAATGCTATGTGACATGTTAAATTAAATAAAATTCTGTTTTTAAAAAATAAAAAATGCAGAACATTTTATCCTATTAATCACCTTAATTAATTAGTAAGTTCATTATCCTCTCTTTGATTGGAGCAAATCTGTCTAATACATGCTGGTTGAACTCTGGTATTCTTATTGTCAGATCTTTTTCGATGGAAAGCATAACCAAGGGACATTAAATTCCTTGAAAGTGTCAATTCTTTCTCACGTGGAAAAAAACTTTTCGTCTTTTACTGACGCCATAGATACAGTTAATATTAATTTCAGAAGCTTTGTAGATTCACTAAATATTTTTTTCTAGATTATTGCGAACGATTCATTCTAGCAAACTCAGTCCCTGACAGTGATCTGAATTCCTCTTCAGAGTTGACTGAAGAGAGTTCGTAGCAGAGATTAGTGTTCTAAAAAAATGTACATTGAACACACTTTATTCACAGTTTACCCAGGAAAATTTAAAATAAATTGAGAAAATGTATCTGGTGCAAACAACACTGCTACCATAAGATATCCTGTAAATTTAAACTGTTTTTTTTTTCGAACACTCTCCTGAATTGCCCTTTGCTTGTTTTGTCTAAGCCTTAATTGCAAATTTTTCCTTAGCTGAAAGCTGGTCAATGTTTTTTGTAAGCTATTTACAGAAGTCATGGTATACATTTCATTCACAATTTGTAGGTTATTTACAGAATTAAAGCACACACAATAAAATTAAACCTAATAATTAAAAACCAAACCAGCTGATACAAAAGAGGTGCTGGTATATAAATTCCGAATGTCACATATTCATACATCAACACACACACATGTGCGTAAAAGAAAAAACTACATTCCAAATTATCCGTGTTGGTTGTTACGCAATGCACGATGAACACAATATACTTCCACATGAGGCGAAACAACGCTTACCAATGTGATATGTTCTGGAAAGGAAATCTCGAAACCCGCCAGATGAAAGATCCACATGTAAAAGAAGCCAAAAATCAAAGAACATAAAAACAAATAGCACTGCCAGTTCTACACCCAGAAATATTAATTGGGAGGGGTCCAAAGTATTTGAGGAGGTCCAATAGGTCTACCTCTACATAATATGGAACCTGTCTTATACTGCACGCGAAAAGACGATAATAATTCTTACTTACTGTCACCTATATTTTTAGAAAAAATGATAGAACGATTATTTCTATAAGAAAAGAAAGAATACATGATGAGGCGTAAAATAAAATATTTAGCCTACATCAATCGTTTCTCTGTTAAACAAGTATAGTTCATTAAGAAAGTCTACAAATGTTAGTCAAGTTTCGAAATATTTGGGAGGTCCGGACTTGGTGGACCTCCCTCGTGGCTACGCCCCTGAACATTGCTAACGTCCCAAATTCAATGTGGCGTTACCCATCATACAGTTTTATGTGGAAATTATCAAGAGTATAAAATATACTTATTTTATAAAAGAAGTATGTTTATACTAAAATACTATCCACAGAGGGGGGGAGGGAGCGATTCTACATACTGACTTATTAATATTTGACTCACAAATTACTGTAGAAGAAGCCCTCATTATCAATATAAGCTAAGAATTAACTTGTAAATGCGGGTCTACTTTCATTTGTTTTCTCCTGTACTAGTTATTTTCTTTCTTATTTTGTAATTCTGCAATCACTTTTTTTTTAAATTGTCATGATATTGATTTGCTTCAGTATGGTCCCGTAATTTAAAAATATGAACAACAACAATTAATAAAAACAACAACAACAAGAAGAACAACAACAAGAACAACAACAAATAAACAACAACAGCATAAAAACAAATTCCATTTGTAATTGCTAGTGAAAGAAAATTCAGAAATCTTATTTAGCGCGAAAATCCTTCTCGTTCACTGGAAACCTTGCTGTGTTGCAGAAGCACTGCAACGACCAGTCCCTTTAACTTCTGAGATAGGGGAAAGGAGACTTAACATTTGCTCCAATTGCCGCGCTGACGAAATCTGGTCGTTGTATGCTCGCTGCAACACAATATAAATTATAGACTCTGTTGACTGATTATTTTTCGCTTTTTAAAACGGAAACGCTGTTTTTCACTACTATTGATAATAATATTTTTTTCTTGAAATACTTTGGTCGTTGCGCAACGCTGCAACACTAACATTATCCGCCACTGGTAAGAACTAAAGTATATACTTAAATTGGTGTTAACGACATTTGAGGCCTCGTTACAAAATCCTTTGTCGTCTCGTTATCGAAACGAAACGAGATACAAGCAGAGTCCCCCACTGCTACTAAAAGTATTCCACTTTATCGCTTACATTTCTCATGGCTTTCGCTTTCCAGTCTAATCATGCCATGATTTTAAAACGAGTTAAAACGAGCTGAACGAGCGAGCCATTTATCAAACTCGACTCAATTTGAAACTTGACCTAAAAAACAGCGACTCGGTTCGGAACTTGGCTCAAGAAAATTACGTTTGACTCGACTCGGAACTCGATTCGAATTCGAGTCGAGTCGAATTTTAGCTCGACTCGTACCCATTCCTAGAAGGTTATTCCTAACGTTGAATTAAAGGAATGACGAATTTTACAACAGAAATTATTGCTCCTCTTTGTTAATTCTTCCTCGGCCGGATTATATTGGAGGGGCAAGGACCCCATCTCTAAATATTGGGGGGGGGCAAAAGTGTTCTGCCCCCCCCCAAAGTCGGCGCCTATGCTACTGGGTATAATGGGACTTCGAAGCAATAGTTGAAATTGAAGTGTGAAACGTTTAAAAGTAATAGAGAAAAAATAAAACTGGAAAAACGCGGTTTTAGCCTCTAATTCACCAGTCCAAAGAAATCCATTAGATAGGAAATTATTACTACTGATACCTCGTGCCTTCTGATTTTAGGTAAATTTCCTATTTAAGTACATGCCGGAATGGATTTCTTCTTGGAAAATAAATCACGAACAGTGGCGGATCCAGAAAAATAGTTTGAGAGGAAATTCACTCAGAAAGCCTTTTTTTTTTTTTTTTTTTTTTTTTTAGAAATCACAAGACTTTGGGAAACGGGGTCGGGGTACTTGAAGCTTATACGCATAGGAACGAGTAACATTAGATTTTTAAAAAGAAATCTTGCAATTTGGGTGGGTTTCAGCCTAAAAGCCTAAAACTCACTAAATCTTCCACTAGTTACGGTTGGAATGATAATCTTGGACATAAAGAGCAACCAAGGCAAATCAGTTCACGGGGATTTTTTTTTTCTGTTTCTGAGTTGGCATTTTTGTGGGACATGTGATAAACTATCAGAATGTAGTTCCTGTGCCGGTACTAAGTACCGATACCAGTATCATCATTCTAATATCAATATTTGTTAGACTGTGTGCAGTTTAGTGAAGGAAGTGAAATCTATATAAACACTGGAGGAAAAACATTGTACAAAAACATTATGTTCTTACGTTGAACATACATGAGGTGCAAAGTATCCTCACGTGTGGGGTTACTTTACACCAAAGTTTATATTTCAATAACCATGGTCATTCTGAATGTTTACTAACGCACTTGCGTGAATGTTTTCCTTAGCGTTTGCAGTTTAAAATGCAGTGTTCTAAATCATTACATTTGTAAGTTACATGCGATTTTCTTTCAAATTCCTTACATGTGGTACAAAGTAACTCCGTCTTACGGTATTTTTCTACTTAGGCATCCACAATCTTCCACATTAAAACTTTAGTACATTTGTTTTATAATAATATAGATAATGACTTCCCCAAAAACTATGAAGAAAGAAAATCAATTATGTATGACGCAACAATACTCTTTATTTGTGCGAAATGATGAGGCTCAATACCATTATAGGAATTAAACAAATAGTTGAAAATCATCATCATTATCATAGGTATTTTGCCTTTATTGGCAGGTCACTTGCCGCAGCTGAGAAGCTTCCATGCTCCACGGTCCTCCGCTAACCTCTTCGTCTTCGCGTATGATCCTTCTGTTTTTATATCATCCATTAATTGTACTCTCCTTCGCCCCCTCTCTCTCTTTCCCGCCACCATACCCTCTAGGACGTCCCTCATGATACAATCTCTTCTTAGGCAATGTCCCAACCAGTTTCTCTTCCTCTTCCTAATAATATCTAAAAGTGTTCTTTTCTCACCCACCATTTCTAATACTCTCTCATTCGTTTTCCGCTCGACCCAACTAATTCTTTCCATTCTTCTCCACACCCACATTTCGAAGGCTTCCAGTCGATTTTCATCACCTTTACGTAATGTCCACGTTTCCGCCCCATACAGTACAACACTCCTCACGAAGCATTTTATGAGTATTTTTCTCAACTCTTTATTCAAGGTCCCACAGAACAGACTTTTCTTCCTCCTAAAAGCTTCTTTCACCATTCCTATCCTTGCTTTTATTTCACGTTCGCATTTCATGTTATTACTAAGAATACTACCCAGATGTCGAAAACTATTCACTTGTTCTATTTTCTTACCTCCTCTTTTATATTTGACACAGATCCCTTCGTTCCAATCACCATGGCTTTTGTCTTTCTAACATTTATTTTCATCCCTTATTCTTCAAAGCCCTTTCTCATTTTTTCTAACATTTTATTGATTTTATTTTCAGATTCTAAAACAAGCGCCATATCGTCTGCAAATCTTATGCATCTAATCATTCTACCTCCTACCGAAATGCCATCATCATATAGGCTCTTTTTCACTATGTCTTCTAGATAGACATTAAATAGTGTTGGCGAGAGGCAGCATCCTTGTCGAACTCCCCTTCCAATTGCACTCTCTTCCGTCAGTTCTTCCCCTATCCTAACACTTACTTGTTGTTTCATGTATAAGTTTCTTATTAGTCTTCTATCTTTCCATTCCAACCCTATCTTCGTTAGAACTCCCAACAACAATTCCCAATTCACGCGATCAAAAGCCTTTTCTAGATCAATAAATATAACATACACCTCTTTCCCTTTTTCTATAAATCTTTCACCCATCGCCTTTAATAATCCAATTGCATTTCTTGTGCTCTTGCCTCTTCTGAACCCGAACTGCTCCTCCTCAACTTCTTTATTTGTTCTTTCATATGACCTTCTGTTCAGTATTCGGAGCAGAATTTTAGCTGCATGAGATATGAGACTAATAGTTCTATAATCCTCACATCTCTTTGGGTTCGATTTCTTAGGCATCGGTATCATGATCGTTTTCAGAAAGTCTTTTGGCCATTCTCCTGTTTCATATATTTTATTGCATAGTCGGAACAATTCTTTCTTTCCCTTGTCTCCTATATTTTTAATGAATTCGATTGGTATATTATCTATTTCGGTTGCCTTTCCATTTCTAATCTCGGATATAGCCTTTTCAAACTCTTCCCTAAGAATACTAAATCCTTTATCATCCTCGCCTACTTCATTTTCTACTTCAACATTTAGGCTACACGGTCTATCCCTACTCTCATATAAGTCTTCAGCGTATTCTTTCCAACTTCCTATGACCTCATTTCTCTCGCTGACTACCTTCCCATTCTTATTTTCTACTGCCATCATAATACCGCTTTGTTTCCTCCGAAATTCCATAGATTTCACCTCCTTGTACATTTCCTCATATTTCCCAACTCTTTCTAATTCTTCTATGTCCTCGCATTTTCTTTTGTAAAATTCTTCCCTCACTCTGTCTGTTTCTCTTCGTAATTCATTATTTAACTTTCTGTACATCTTTCTGCCCTCTTCTGTATCAACCTGTTTCAACATCTTTCTCTCCCTCATTTTCTGCAACATCTTCTCTGTAACCCATGGTTTCTTAGCAGTTTTGTGTTCGCGGTAACCTACTGCTTCTTCTGCAGCCTGCTGTATGCAACGTTTAATATGTTCCCACCGTGCGTTACTACCTGCACCTATTCTTTCCTCGTTTGAACATTTTTCTTCGAATTTTTCAACGAAAAGATTTCTAATTTCCTCGTTTTATAGTTGAAAATAGACTAACAATAATAAATAACAAATTGAATATAATGAAGTTTCAAACCTTTACACCATTAAGGTGAAATGGACAAGCCAAAAGAAATCAATTTCACCTCTCTTTTGTGGCAGTCGGACTCAAATCATCACACTTATCCCCAGAAAGCACTTTTCAAATAGGATTATTGGGGAGGACAGTTCCCCCCAGTTCCAAGATTGGAGGGGACATGTCCCCCTCATCCCCCGGGATTTGCGTCAGTGTTCACATATCATATAACCACATTTAAGGCTCGTTTAATACAGTTCACAGTTACCATGTTGGAATGAAAGTGCTCCCATTAATCGACACCATGCCGTAAAGTCACTAACACCTACTGGATCACTTGCCAGTAAATGTCGATCATCGATATAGCGAAGCGTAGAAAGATTACTGCTACTGTGCCACTGGTGGCAGGGTTTCGTCGAGTCGAAAAATATATCTTGAGTCGGGGTATTGAAGCTACCACCGCGTAGCAGCAAGGACTTCATCTTGGCCCGCTCTCCTTCGATTCGTCTCGGAGATTGGCGAAGGGACCAACACGAACTATCGCCAGTTACCTATGTGCATGCGGTTATTATTGTCCTGTATTATTTTTTCTCGACGAATTGTTCCTATAATGAGCTTCGGGGATCAAGAGTAACCCCTGTCTTTACATCATGAATTGAAAAATCTTGAGATGAGTGCGTATAATTGTATGAATTTAGATGGCAACCTCCACCGACCATTAGAAAGTGAATATGGGAGAATTATGAAATAAAGTAAACAGACGCGCCTCATTTTGTTATAAAATTACATGGCGAAGCATTTTTATCTGATCCCAAATAGTTATCGTCGAATATGCACGCTTAAAGGGGTACTCGAATTGGTAAAATTTAAATGATTTCAACGATTTATCCCTGTACAAGTCATGTTTTCTCTATCGTCTCCGTGGTGAAGTCGGAAGAAGGCGCGTCTAGTAATCACAAGGCAGTGATTTATCTACACTCCCCCTAACACCCCCTTCAGCACCCTCCTAAAATTTTCGGACACCCCCGAAAATGAATTCCTTACACTCCCCCAACTAGGGGAGGAGCAATATTAAAAAGATTCATTCTCGTTCTGCCTAAGGCCCTCCAGAACTCTGTAGAAAATATCTTAAATGATATTACTTTTAGGCAGAACGGAAATTCCCGTTCCGCCTAATCTTTGGAGACAGGGAATTATATGCAAGGAGGAAATTTTTAGGGAAATGCAGCACTGAAAAGCTTGCGTCTTTGAATGCAGATCGGAACTCATGCATAAAATGGCTGTGGTAACGAGGGCTGTAGTATAAAATGGGAACTAAATCCAAGCATTCAAAATGCAAGAAAAATTCTGACGAGTACAAAATCCAAGGGACAAAATTACAGGAGTATATATTGGATGTACCAAGACACACCCTATATGATTATTTTTTCCCTTCAATTGTCATATATTCAAAAATGTTATCTGTATTTTTTCAGCTGAAATAATTTTTTCTTTAAATGCTGAAAACTCAATAAAACGTAAAAATGTTATAATAATAAAAAGGACAGATTAGCTTTAATTACTGTCACACATACCCATATGAGAAGTTCTGGGTATTCCTATTTATTATACTTTTAATACATTTGAAATAGGATTTAGCATATTACAGTAAGACCATTCGTTTTAATTAAGAAAAGTAACTGTGATGCTATTTGATTTTAAAAATGTCGTTCTTGTGTGGTAGCATATAGCAGTCTTTCATTTTGAGTATTGTATAAATATTTATTTCAATTCTGAAATACTGATCAAGATTTATTTTAGCAAAGATGAAACTGTGAAATATATACTTACTATAAAAGTCTTACGTCTTTTATTGGGATTTCAGCGTTTTTTTAATGTTATTTTTGTAAAGTGAAGAATTTCAGATAACCTTTTACATGCAATTGTCCTTTTATTAATCTGCGCCTATGACTGTCGCTTGAATTTAGTTCGTTTTGTCGGAATTTTCCTTGGGATCTGTCCTCTTGAATTTTGTCCTGTATTCGTAATAATCTGTTTGGTAATTCTAACAGAGGCTGTAAGAAGAATAACTATTTCTTGAAGTTTCATCATAAATTTTAGACGTTATCCTTGTTGCTCTCCTCGGAAAAATGACCAGGATACAGTTCTTTATCAGCAATGTTATTCACATCTACTTTGGTAAAGATGAATGTGATTTTTTAATTAAAATAAATACCTGCAGGCAAATGGAAAATTGGTTGACTCAGTTGCAAGAAAGCCGTTTGACATTGTAACTGAAACGAATATAAAATAAACTTAATTCGGTATAATACAGGCCCGTAGCCAGCCTAAAAAGGTAGGGGGCCCAGTAGAAGTTAGGGGGGGGGCGACCCGACCATATTATAGTTCATTTGCAAGACTACCGTGAAAATTTTAGGGGGCCAGTGAAAATTTAGGGGGGCGGCGCCCCTAGCCCCCCGTGGATACGGGCCTGGTATAATATCAAATTTTTTCACACCAAGATTTTATTCAATTTTTCAGTAGTTCATCTCTAACATGCTAAGTGTCGCAATACGTGAAAGGTGCCACAGTTCACATCTTCAAGATATGTTTGGCCATATATTAAATAAACAATGCAAGAGGATGCATAAGGCAACTCTTAAGAAAGAATGTTAGTGTTCTGAATCACAACTCCTTTTTCAGCATCACCTTATCAGCTGATTTGTCTTATATACATAATTTTATACTATATGAAATAGTATCATATATACTTCTATTTTCATATTTATATTGTCAATGTAAATAGCAGCAATACAAAATATCAATATCAATATTGAAATACTTGTATGCTTTTTGTACTGTAGTTTCAATCAAATCAAAAGGTCAGATAATCGGGGATAAGGACCATCTTCGCGTCCTTTTGCATTGTATGGTTAATATATGGCCAAACATGTCTTGAGGATGTGAAGTGTGGCACCTTTTACATACTGTGAGCAATGACGATTTTAGCAGGTAGGCTGGGTAGGCACGGGCCTATCCAAAAATTTTGAAAAATATATAAACACTAAAAGATACAATAAAGAGTAAATATATTTTCCACTTTTTATATTAATCTTATATATAAAAGAGAACGTACAAATCCTTTGTTCCCTCATCACGCTAATACGGCTGAACCAATTTCTTTCATTTTTGGGGGGTTATTAGGATTTGGACCCTAGATGGTTTTTATCATATCACTTTAATTTTTAATTACCAGTGTCTTGAGATAATTGACCATTCAAGTGTCCATAACGTACAAATCCTTTGTTAGTTCATCATAGGTAAAAATAAACGTATTTATATGCAACCCGCATGACCGTGTCACTCGGCGGGTTAACATAAATGACAGGCGATATAATGTTAACATTTACTGCAATCTACTATGGTTTTTATCATATCACTTGAAAGCGAAAAAGTAAAAATTATCTAAGTAACAAAGTTTATTGCGTTCTGGGGTGACCGCAGCGAAGCGGGGCGGGTTAACATAAATGACAGGCGATATAATGTTAACATTTACTGCAATCTTCTATGGTTTTTATCATATCACTTGAAAGCGAAAAAGTAAAAATTATCTAAGTAACAAAGTTTATTGCGTTCCGGGGTGACCGCAGCGAAGCGGGGTGAACGCTGCTAGTGGTAAATAATTATTTAATAAACAGCATCAACCATTACTGTAAAAGTAATTTCCTATTGTCATTAATCAACCAAATATGCATGTGTGTCCATACACCAGGGAGCGAGCCTACCCAAAATTAAAATCCTAAAACGGTCACAGACTGCGATCCTTAGCATGTTGAAGGTGAACTACTGGAAAACTGAATAAAATTTTGTTGTGAAATAACTTGATACTAGACCGAAGTAGTTTGTTTTATTTTCGTTTCAGCTACAATGTCAAACAGTTTTCTTGCAACTGAGTCAATCAATTTTCCATTTCTCTGCAGGTAGCTTTTTAAAATCACATTCAATTTTACTGAATAGATGTGAATAATACTGTTAATAACAGAACTGTATTTAGTAATTTTTTTTTTTTCGAGAAGAACAAGTAGAATAACATCTAAAATTTATGATAAAACTTAAAGAAATAGTTATTCTTCTTACAGAATCTGCTACAATTAGCAAAGAAAAATTCTCTTTAAGAAATCCCTCTCTGGACAGAATTCCTCGGCTCGAAAGATTAGGCAGAACGCGAATTCCCGTTCTGCCTCAAGAAAATATATTTTCTACAAACTGCTGGAGGGCCTTTAGTCAGAACGGGAACACATCATTAAAAATCTTGTTATTTTGATTTTTTTTTTTTTTATTTTGAATTCTTGTTTTTAAGTGGCAATAGAATAAAACAACTTACTTTCGACAAGATAAATTTTCAAGCAAAGCACGCAACGTAAGATTGAATGGAAATCAACCTTTCCACGGCTGTGATCGTCACAACAACGTTTGATCAATCGATTGCCAACGATTTCATCTCGATATCACACCAAGTATGAAAGTCGACGCTAATTGGCTCTGGCTAAGGAAGGAAATCCAATGCAATCGTTCGTTGCATCAACGAATTTTAAAGTTTGTAATAATAATAATAATAATAATAATAATAATAATAATAATAATAATAATAATAATAATAATTTAAAAGACGATAATAGTATATTACGTTAATGCAAGATTGCACCCCCAAATTATTGAACACCCCCCCTAAGTTCAAAATTGTGAATAAATCACTGTCACAAGGTTGGTGGTTCGCACCCAACGTGGCGTATTTTTTTAGTGCTGTTTAGACTCATCTTAATGTAAACAAATCACACATATAGGCGATTTAACATTTTTGGGGAGAATAATTTTGTGGTTCATTGGCGTCTCTGCTGCTGGTGATATAATTTTCAAAACGAAAGTGGATTCACCGCGAATTGTCGATGCGGGGCCGCCAATTTTTGGCGTAATATCGCTACTTGCCCATTGGTGATCCACCAACGCTTACGGCATCGGGCATAGATACGTTCCGTTATTTATGTAAGTACTGGAATACAAGGAGAACCTTTATTAGAACTGATTCCCTGTCACTGAAGTGCTTTCTCATAGTATGTAATTAGTCAAACGTCTACACAATTTGAGCTTAAAATCCATCTCGAAGAAAGGCAATCAAGCGTTCTGGTACAGAAATAATAACAACCATTAAAGGATGATTATCACATAAGTACTTCCAGGTTAGTATTATGTTGTACAGGTCTAATATAAATGATACATTCATTTTGAAAAGGCTATGTTTTCTAAAATATTACACACGTAGACACATGAAATATATATGAAAAGAACTAGAATTTCACCAAGTTTATACTCTCTACAAATGTTCAATATGTGCTTCTTTGGTGACACGACATTCGACCTCATTCCATACATTTTGTAGCATAGTCCTGTCAATTTACTGCACTGCAGCACTGATGCTTTCTTTGAGCTCGACTAAGAATTGCCATTGTGCAGTACGCAAACAAAGGCCTTTAACGCACCCCCACAGAAAAATGTCGTAGGGCGTTAAACCAGGAGATCTGGGAGGCCAGGTGCATGTCCCTTTAAAAAGCAACCAGTGTTCAGAGCCCTGCAAACTCAGGCCCGAAGACGGCCCGGCCCGGATGGATCTGTATTTTGTGCCCGGCTCGACCCGATCCGGCCCAAATCTCGAGCCGGGCGGAGAACGGACCGGGTACAAACTAGCCGGACTCTAAACTGGCCGGGCTCTAAACGGGCCGGACGTAACCGGCCTGAGAACAACCAAATCTTATAAGTCAATCCTTCAATATGCAATGGAAAATGAGAAATGTATCGTCATAATATTGCAATGTCTATTTGTCCTTCTCGAATGTGAAAATCGTGTGAAAGGTTAACCAAGGTTTTTTTTTTATTCTGTCTGTCTATTTGTTATCTGTGCTTGCTCTGTCCAACCATATTTATTATACAATAATACAGCTCATGGACGTAAAAGTCTTATACTACACTCATTAGTGCATTACGAGTAACAGAAAAGATATGTAAAACTACTACACCGTTTGTAATACTAAAACTACAACTATTACTGCTAATACTATATTACGAATGCTAGTGCTAATTCCACTATTGCTGCCACTGCTACTACTATTACTACTACCACTACTGCTACTACTCATTACTATACTAACATGACAGCGAATACCACTACTGCTATTGTTAGTAATGCGAAAACAAAACAAAGAAAACGAAATCTTTGAGTTTTAAGGCCCACAGTTAAGGCGGCTAGGCTAAAGGAGACAGTGATGATGAGAAATAAATGAAGTGGTGGAATGAATAATGTGGGAGGAAGCGGGAGAACGCCTAGAAACCCCCCCACATGGTGTTTGTCCACCACAAAGTTCACTTGTCGAGAGCTGGGATCGAACCAGGACCCCTTGCACCAGAGGTGAACGCTCAACCACTGAGCCATCGTTCCAGGAACACCTAATCGACAATGGCGTCTTGGTGGTTTATTTGATCATTATATTTTGTTACATTTGTAGTATCATACTACAAATATAATTTAAAAAAGAAGAATTTGAAATACTTTAATAACTGTTATGTGAGAGATTCGGAAGACCGTTGAACAAATTAAATAGAGAATTATATAAGGTGAAAAGCCTGTTAAAATGGGTTTTATTACTTTAAATAAATTATCAGTGCTTCGAGGTGGAAAACTCTCACACAGGAGAGAGACCAACAATAATAATAGAAATAAAAAATCTTAAGTAAATGAGAAACCATAATATTTTAGAACAATATTTATCTTCATTATTTGACTTAAGTAACAAACTCATTGATTACGTGTATTATTGTACTAGTCAGTGGCGTATTTAGGGGAGTGGCTTCCGGGCTTAAGTCCCCCCCCCCGAAATCTTACTTAGTATAGTAAAGTAAATGAAATATCTTGCAGAATTTTCACATTTAAAGGCAATGTCCCCCCGAAAGTTAGCAAAGCCCCTCCCGAAACAAAATCGTAAATACGCCACTGGTACTAGTATTGTATTGTTATGCTGTGTCTTTTATGTGTTTTATTTGTATGTATCTATGTATTTTGTTTAATAATATTTGTTTTCAAATTTTCAGATTAAGGAATAAATAGAAGATACAAGGCCTGATTTAATAATAAGGAATCAGACCCAAAAAAAAAAAGCCTCACACCAAGCTTTTGGGTAAGATTAAAACGAAAAAAAAAAGTAGAGATAAAGTGCTAGAGAGATTATAGAGAGTTAGGGACAGATGCGTCTAAAGAAAAAGAGTATCATACTATGAGCAATACAGGAACATGTAACACCATTTGCTATGTGTTAATTGCTAATTGAAGATTAATACAAATTGCTCTGATCTTATGAACACGCCAGTTCACGGTTTTGGCCTCCGTGGTCTAATGGTAGCGTACTGAATTCTACATAGTAGGTCAAGTACTTGACTTCATCATACGTTCTTTAGGTAACTACGCCTCAGGCCGTATGGATGATGACGGGATGAATTGGTGGAATGAAAACAGTGGGAGGAAACGGGACCACCCCGGAAACTCCCACGCACACGTTGTTTGTCCACCAACAAGCTCATATAGCATGAGCAGGAATTGATCCGACAACCTCTAGCAGCAGATATGACTGCTTTACCTACTGATCCACCGTTGTCCCTCGTAGATCAAGCATCACTTTACATTCTACACAGACCTGCCATAATAACTAGTATTTCTCCGTTTTTTACTGTACTTAGAAGGTAAATTCTGTACCACCAGACATGTCAACTCTGACGCAAAGTCGTAGCAGTTATAGTAGTATTCTGAGTTGTCATAGTAGTAATAGTTAGTGCTCTCAACGGGTCGGGTCGTGTCGAGTTGAAGACCGACCCGACCTGTGACCCGAATTGACTGACCCGACCCGATTGACCTGACCCGATAACCCGACCCGTCAACCCGATCCGAGTTGACTCGATTGACCCGAGCTGACCCGACTGACCCGACTGACCCGACCCCCCGAGTTGACCCGACCCGTTTGAGAGCACTAGAGTAGTAGTAGTAGTAGTAGTAGTAGTAGAAGTAGTAATAGTAATTGTATTACAGTACTTCGCAGTCTTAAATAAAGAGTCAGTTTCCCAAACATATTATGATTAACATAGGCTGACAACATTAGTTTCCGATCCGTCTTTCAGTGTCCGGTTCAGTGTCCGTATAGCATTTGTATCCGACCCGGAATGTGCCCGGCCTTGATATTACTTGATACGGGCAGGGCCGGTGCCATGCCGGGTCGAACCGGGCGCGGCCGGCCCGTGCAAGGCTCTGCCAGTGTCCTTGAATTGCCGATACCACCACAAAATGCTTTGTTCACATGGTGGTTCTTTTCCACACACTCTTCTCAAAGCGCGTTCCACAGCCATAACAGCATATTCAAGCGCACACACCGCCACACCGCCGCACCCGATCGGAAAGATAATGGATTCGTGCTGCCACACAGTACAAAGCTGGTGAAAATGAAATGAAATGAAATCTTTGAGTTTTACGTCCCACGGTTATGCCGGTTAGGCTAAAGGAGACGGTGATGATGAGAGATGAGTGAAATGGTGGAATGAAGAAAGTGGGAGGAAACGGGAGAACCCCGAGAAAACCCACGAGCACGGTGTTTGTCCACCACAAAGTTCACTTGGCGGGGGCTGGGATCGAACCCGGGACCCCAAGCTACAAAGCTGGTGATTTTGTGATTCTTTTCGTATATGTTTCATGTGTATACGTGTAATACATGTGAAAATATAGCCTTTTCAAAACGAATGAATCATTTATGCTAACCCTGTATTTTGATATGCGCTCTATTCGTTCAATCTGTTGTTATAGGAGTCAGATTAAGGTTTTTATTTTCTTATTCCAAATATACGACTGAATTTTTCTGTAGAAATATTTAATTGCTTTTTAATATTCTTTGTATATGTCCGCATCATTTTCTCTACTATCAACTATAGTAAATATTGACTTACCTTGTTATTTGGCAAGGGTTTGTTCGTTACAACGACCTTGTACTCAGTTGAATTGGTGAGATAACCTATCAGAGCGTTAGTCAGTAAGTTCAGTGAAATAGGTGCAGCATGAACAGCTGTATGTGAATGACACACAATGACACACAATTTCTCTTCTTCTTTATAGAAAATAGCACCAACGATGTATTTGGATAAAAGATTAATTATATTTCTTTCGGCTACCTTGGCAATATGTCTGTGGATTGATCGAGATTTAACAATTTGCAGTTTCGTATCGGAAGGTAAGTGTTTAGAGTACCAACGTAACAATTCTTTGTAGTCATCAGTAGCATGTACAAACGCTACTGTTTCACCATATGCTTTCAGAGACAATGTTAGTTCCTTCTCCCTTATTGGATAGCCCGGGTAGGTCAAACAAACTGTTAGCACCAACAGAACAACACTCATCAGAGCCTTCAACAGAAAACAAAGTGTAAAATTACTTACATGATTTTACTTGAGACAACACAACAATAAAAATAAACTCTCGACCATTCCAATTGAGGCGTTGGATGGCGTAAGTCACTTTTGAGACATTTTTAGATTTTGAGATTTTTATTAGAATCTATATAGAAAATTCGAACAAAAAGTACCCTGCCCTGTTGTGAATACTTTACGTTTCTAAGGTATGTTGCCAACTCGGAAAGTGCAGAGTGTCAGAATATAGACACAGATCTCCTGTATTTTCAGTGAAATAACACATAATTGAGGAACTGAAAGGAAAAGTGGTGCTGGTCATTTCTAGATATTGAGATACATATTAAAATAAATACAGGAAATTCTACAAGTATTATAGATTTTTATTCCTATATAACTAGACGTTTATCTGTGCAGACTCGTTATGTAGGTATAAGTTCATAAGTTTGTGAACAGGTCTTCTCGGGCTAGCAGCCAGGTAAATACTGTTATATCTTGCGGCGTTTCGAGGGCTGACAGCGTCCTTATCTTCAGGCGAATATGATGGTGCAATAGAGTGTATGGAATATATATATACTCATCTATGTATGATTGGAATCTTCTGATTGGTGGTTGAAATGGCGGCTTCTGATTGGTGCTTGAAATGGCGGGATATGATTGGTGTCCATGTTTTACTCAGTTGGAATCCTGTGTCTCTGTTAAGGTTCGTTTTTTTTCTTGTGTGATTGCAACGGCTTCTTTTATCCTCCTGTCCCAAACTCTTGAGCATTTTGCTATTATTTCGGTATCTGTCAACAGAATTTTATGTTGCTGTTTGATGCTATGTTCAGCCAGTCCGGTTGATTTTTCTGGTTGATTTAGCCTGAACTAACTGTTGTGTTTTTTGCATCTGGCTTCAATGGTTCGTCCTGTTTGTCCAATATATGATTTACCACATTCACATGGAATGCGATAAACTCCAGAGTTCGGAATTTACCTGGCTCCTAGCCCGAGAAGACCTGTTTACAATACGTCGCCAGGAAAGCTTCAATAGATACTTCATAAGTTTGTTGAATTACTTGTATTTTCTGTAATAAACATTTCAGTATTTAAAACGGCGAGTAACATTGACTTACGCCACTTGGGCATCCAATCCCTTGTGTAACAGCAGCGCAACAGTAAATAAAACTAAAAGTAAGTCATAAAAGGCAAAGTGGCAACGCCAGTGCAGACAGAAACAAGAATATACAATACTGTCACAGTACATTTTTTTATGCTAGCCAAAGCTAGCTACCTTTTACAGGGTTACGCCCTGTTTTAGGGAAGTGCTGTGAGGAGACTGAGGTTTAAAGGTCGGGAGGTGGTCTAAGTGCTTTATTACATCTTTATTCGTTGAAATGCTGGACTTAAGGAACTTTGCGTTCCTTAACATTTGGCTTGGAGAAAGAACGTTCACAGTTTTCATATATTGATAGAGTGATGAATACATTCCAGGAATGAAAGACTTACATACATTTTTTAGTTGTTAGGGATTACAAAATAACAAATTATTAATTACAACCATTTATGATTGTTATTTTACAATAATAAAAAATAATAATAATGAAATGGAAAGTGGGATTGTCAGTACTGAGAAAGTGATGGAAATAGCATACATAATAAGAGAGAAATATAACATGGATGAAAAGAGGCTTATTGTGAAATTAGGAAATATAGAAACGATGTAGTGTAAGATACGATTCTGTAGTTAGGTGATGATGGAGATGAAGGATGGAGTGAGGTGCATTGCACAAAACAACACAACGGTGAGAAGTTAACAGACGCATGAGGTTATCTTCTTGCCTAGGGGGACTCTAGGCTATGATGTAAGACGGTGGGAGCCCAAGTTAGTATACAAATCACTGTGCGTGAAATGAGGGGAAGATGAGTATGAATGGTGTAATCATTTAGAAGGATAAGCATGGGATCATCGGGAGGAAGTGTGTAATGATATAACGTGAAAAGAAGGAATAATGGAGTGTGTACATGGCGTGAAGGCGTAGGATGTAGTGCTAAATAATGCATTGTGTCAAACAGAAGAGGATGGTGAGCTTGAAAACGGCTACGGATGTAGGAGAGTCGGAGGGTTTCGAGGTGATATTGCAACGTTGGAAAAGAAATACGGCTATAAAGGTCATGTGTTGGGCTAGGCAATTGTATACGAAAGGCTATGCGGAAAGCGTGGCGTTCAAGGACAAGTAGCTTATGGTAGAATTTGTCGGAAGCGGCTATCCAAGCTGTAAACCCATACGTTAAAGTAGGGCGAAGAAAGACCTTGTAAGTGTTTAGAATAGTGTGCGGTGATAGACCCCAAGTTGTACCGGCGAGACGTTTAAGTAAATTAAGTCTATTATAAGCTTTTGTCGTAATTGTTTTAAGATGTTGCATCCATGTAAGATGAGTATCAAAAGTGATGCCTAAGTAAGTTACTGTCCTGGTAGCTTGCAACGGAACCTGATCCACATGGAGAGAAAGACAACGTCTATTTCTGCGTACTTTAGATGTTTTCCGCTTCGGGAGAAAGATGATGGCCTGTGTCTTGGTAGCATTTATTGTAAGTTTCCAGTGTCTACACCAGCGGCAGAAGTCGTCTATAGCGATTTGCAAGATACGGTTGATATGTTGAATAGATGTGCCAAGAGCAAATAAAGCAGTGTCGTCTGCGTACTGAAAGGCGTGGACGTGATCTGGGAGGCGTGGCATGTCAGCTACAAATAGAATGTATAGGAGAGGGGAAAGAGCGGAACCTTGCGAAACTCCTGATAATAATAAAATCGGATGAGACAGGCTATTGCGAATGGCAACATATGTAAGGCGGCCGGAGAGAAAGTTAAAAATGAGACGTATGTATTCGGTAGGTAGCTGGAGTCTAATGAGTTTGTGAATTAGTCCGAGATGCCACACTTTGTCAAAAGCTTTTTCCAAATCAAAAAGAACCAAACATGATGGATTCACTGAATTGTAATGCGTGCTGATTAGGCTGGTGAGGCGTAAAACCTGATCATTTATAGAAAACATAGGGCGGAATCCTGCTTGGGTGAGAGGTAGGATGTTTCTGCGAGTAAGGTAGCTATGGAGGCGTTTTACGAGAATACGTTCAAGTATCTTGCTGAATGTTGCTGTTAGTTGAATCGGTCTGTACGAAGAGACTTCGTGAGGTGGTTTATGCGGTTTTGGGAACATAAGAGTTTTTGAAGTCTTCCAAGACATAGGAAAGTATCCAGTACGCAGGATGAAGGTGAAAATATTTGCAAGAAGAAGTAGCAAGGTAGAAGGACACTCTCGGATTTGGCGATATGTGATGTTATCTAACCCTGGTGCTGTATTTCGTTTGTACCGTATGGTATCGCTGAGCTCTGTTACTGTTATGGGTTCGGTGATGGGTTGATTTTGGTTGAGTACATGTAGATGACTAGGTTGTAAAAAGGGGGTAGATGGATTTATTCGATCAGCTATGTGTGGCCTGCCATCAGAGGGTGGGGGTGTGAAAATTGTCTGTAGGTGATCGGCAAAAGCATTTGCTGTATCTGTATCTGTGGGAGGAGCAGAGTTCCCAATCAGTATGGGGTAGGGAGTGTTGCTGGACTTGCCGCATAAAGCGTTGAATCTTTTTCAGTATCTTGTTGGATGACTGGTTGTCGCTAGGTTGTTGCAGGTTTTGACCCAGCATCGTAATTTGTATGCTTTAATGTAATTGTGCACTGTGCGCTGTAATTGTTTATGATGATGTAAGGATTCGGGATTTCTGGTGCAAAGGTAATCTCTGAAAAGTTGACGTGAACGGGTTATATTCAGATATTGTGGTGGTAGGCGTGGCTGATATGGAGTGCATTTACTAGTTGGAATATAAAGTTGACTGGCTTCCTGGATGGAAGTGGTACTAAAATCAATAGTAGAATATAGTTCCTCTTCGGTAGTGGGTGATGTGAGATGAGATGTATGTTGCGTCAAGTAACTGTGATAATGGGTCCAGTTTGCTTTATCGAAGCGATAACAAGTACGGGAAGGCATCTGCGATCGAGGTAATGCAGTAGGGTGTAGTTGAAGCGTAAACTGGACAGGAGGGTGATCGCTACCGATTGTATCAAGAACATTAAGGAGGCTATGGGTGGAGAGATTTGCAGAGGTGATGACAATGTCGGGCGTTGTGTTGGAGATGGGTCGAGTAGGCTTTGGGAGAGGATGTATGATTCCAGTTGTACTTGTGGTTATAAAAGCTTCAAAAGTTACACGATCCAGATGTGAGCGACTATGGAGATTGAAATCGGCCATTATGATATAGTGACGGTATGTGTTTGAGATATACTGAACAAACTGAGTCGGTAGAGGGTGACCAGGACGTACGTAAATGGTTGCAAACGTGATGTTGAGAGATTTGAAATATATAGTGGTGATGAGATGTTCAGGCAACAGATTAATGGCACAATGATGCTGACGATATGGGAGATGCGAAGAGAAACCAATTGCCACGCCCCCATTTGCGCGTTGTGCTGGGATGTGATTGTCTGCCCTGAGTATAGTGTAGCCTGGTATGCGACATGGAGTTGCTTTTGTCAAGAATGTTTCATTTAGCAGGAAGACTGTGATACGTTCCTCCCGGAGGAGAGTCTCAAACAGGAGTTTGTTTGTAGTGAATGATCTGATATTCAAATACAGAAAGTTCAAAGCCATGATGTAGGAGTAATTAACTGATGTGAGTGGTTGGAGATGCATGAAAATGTACTGTATTACCAGAATACGTAGCTGTGAAATTGATATGAAATGTGGTTTTGGCTGCCAGAGTAATTTGCTGTAAAATGTGTGGCCGTATGAAGGGGTGGAGTGCCAGAGTGAAAAAGGTTAGCAATTGATTTAATGTGACAGGGGTGTCAGTGTATGGCGGAGTGGAAGGGGCGACGGATGCCGTATGTAGTGGTACAACAAGTTCGGGATGGGCTGGTGTTGGTTCCGGCTTGGCTTTACACTTGTAACTATAAGTGGGATGGTTGTCAGGACACGTCGAACACTTCGCTGGTTGGTTTAAATTGGTGCAAAGCCGTGTTGAGTGGGGTCCGGCACAGTATCCGCACTTGTAGTTGTTTTTACATTCAGATGTGGTATGAGTATTGTATTCCTGACAACGCTCGCAGCGTATGGGCAATGGTGCTAGTGAACGCGATGGTTCAACTCTGTGTTTGCGATTATAAATATATGCCCCATGAGCGAGGAGATCTTCAATCGTCTCTTGATGCGGAGTAAGAATACGGACCATGTAGGTGGGCCCACGGTCGTTACGGATCCTAAGTACTTTAGTTATAGAGTAGCCATCGAGTTTTAATTCCTCATGGATTTCATCATCTGTGTATGATGGATCAACCCCGCGGATAACCACAGAGAGAAGTGAAGGCCGCCGTGGTGGAGGTGGTTGTTTGCGAACTGAATCTGACAGTCGAGTGATTTCGGCGTTTGTCCCGAAAGTATCTATTGGGACCTTGTTGCGGATTGTGGTATAAAGATCAGGGTCTGCTGTTTTGAGAATGTACCCATTTCGTGAATGAACTATTTCTTTGAGAGCAGAACGTGGTAGATATTTGCGAAGTTGGAGTGAGACAAACTTCTCATTGGAGAACTTGCTGTCATAATTACGGAGTAATATAGAAAAAGTTGGAACACGTGAAGTTGGCATTTCGGAAGCTCCTATTTCCATATTGTCAGTACCAGAGTTTTCGTGATGATGTTTTTTCTTTGGTGGGGAATCTTGCACCCTTGACGCATAGCTGTCTTTAGACTGAGGTGATCTGGATCGAACGGAGGTCGTGGATTCTACAGATGCAACGGAAGTGTGAGAATCTCTGCGTGTGCGAGAAGTTGTGGTACTTGTCTGCGCTTTTGACGATCCCTTTCGTGGCCTCACCTTCGTGGGACACACAGGAGGTTCGTCTACGACAGAAGGAAGAGAAGTATGTCGACTGCTCATGCGTTTGCCAGAGGTGGTGCGTGAATCCGCCATCTTTAAAGACCGTCCGTTGGGCGACTGCCCAGATGCACAAAAATAGCGTGACTAATGTATAGATGATGATAATGAGATGTGTGAATGATCTCAAGGTCGGACTACCCGTTTGGATAGTAGTCCAGGTAAGACAGTTCCCCTATTAATGCAGTGACACTGTACACCCTTGGCTGAGATAAGTCTGATGAACAGTGTCCTGTAAAAACGCGGAGAAAAGTCCAGGATCAGGAGTAGGAAGGTTTCTACAAAAAACGTCACCGTTTTAGATAGGTGGCGCTTCAAAGGCGAAACCTCTGGAAAAGTATGTGACAGTACACATTTTTTTTAAGTTAGCTAGCTATGGTGTAGCTAGCACCCATTGCGAGGGCTACACCCTCTATTTGGGAAAGAGATTTAACATATTTGTGGCGGAAAAAAATATTTTCTGTTGGGCAAAGAGACATTTATGAACTGTATTAAACCGCCGTAAGTTTTATTTATTTATTTATTTTATTATACGTGAGGAGGTCCTGTTAGTGACAAGCGGGTTTACTGTGCATGATATGAAGGTGAGATATGGGCCGGTACGTGTGATGTGCTGAGGATACTGATGATGTTATAGTCCGGATGATTTGGAGGTACGGTATATTTATATAATGCGAAAAGCAGTGAGAGAGGTGTAGACGTGTGGTGATGGCTGTGAGTGTAGGGAGCGTCGCTGTAACGGTTTCAAAAAATAAAGCGTGTTCACTGTCATACCGTTGAGTTATATATTTAATACGAAGATCTTCAATATGATAAAGTAGGTAAGGAAATGTGATGCTGTCGTACAATTCACGGGTTGGACTTGGTAATTTAATGCGGTAGGCTAGGCGGAGAGCATGTCGTTCCATTATTAACAGCTTTTCGTAATGTTTTGCGCTTGCTGATATCCAGGAGGTAAAACCATATGTAAGTACGGAACGGAGGAAGACCTTGTAGGTGTTGATGAGCGTAGAAGAATGGAGACCCCACGTTGTACCTATGAGACATTTAAGTAAATTTAGTCTATTTTTGGCTTTGCTTACAACGGTAGCGAGGTGTGGACGCTATGTAAGATGATGATCAAATGTTATACCCAAGTATTTAACTGTCTTTGAGTGCTGTATGGCAGCATCATTGACGGTAAGGGCAAGACGAGCTGGGTTTCGATGAACTCGTGATCGACGTTTCGGTGGAATAAAGACTATGGCCTGAGTTTTGGTAGCGTTTATTGTTAAGCGCCACGTCCGACACCAATCGCTAAAGCGACGGATAGCTTCATTCATCGCAGTGTTTATTTGAGACATAGTCTTTGTTAACGCCAGGAAAGCCGTGTCATCGGCGTACTGAAATGTATGAATATTTTGCGGTAAGGACGGTATGTCAGCGACATAAAGCAGATACAGCAGTGGGGACAAGGCAGAGCCTTGCGGAACGCCGCTATGAAGAAAAACAGGATAAGAGACACTGCCATTGATGTAAATGTAAGCCAGGCGGTTTGAAAGAAAATTAAAAATGAAGCGGATGTACGTGATTGGAAGACGGAAAGACAGAAGCTAGAATAAAAGTCCCAGGTGCCATACTTTATCAAATGCCTTTTCGAGATCGAATAAAACTAAACAGGCAGGCTTGGAAGAATTGTAATGATTAGTGATCATGTTGGTGAGGCGAAGTAACTGATCGTTAATACTATAGCCTGGTCGGAAATCAGCTTGATGTAAAGGTAGCAAATTTTTCGCTGTTAAGTGAGTGTGAAGTCTTTTGACAAGGATGCGTTCCAATATTTTGCTGAAAGTCGGAGTTAATTGTATGGGCCTGTAAGATGATACGGAATTTAGTGGTTTGTGTGGCTTAGCAAACATAAGTGTTTTGGAAGTCTTCCACTGAGGGGGAAGATAACCTGTGCGGAGAATAAACGTAAATATAGTTGCTAAAAGGTGTAGTAAGGCGAGAGGCGCTTCTTTGACATGACGATAAGTGATTGAGTCCAGACCAGGGGCAGTATTGCGTTTGCGAGCCGTGACGGAGTTTATATCTGTTACAGTGATAGGCGTAGTAAGAGGATGTTCGGGTAAAACATGAGATGTGCTGGGTTGAAGTTCTGGTGAATTTATGTTAAAGGTATGTGTGGGATGCTTGCGAGGAATGGCTGCTTCAGACGGAGTGAAAATAGATTGTAGATAGGTTGCGAAGGCGTCTGCTTTTTCTTTATCTGTGTGAAGAGGATTTTCATTCTCTAGAAGAGGATAGGTAGTGTGGGTCTTGCGACCAGTGAGCATGTTGAAACGGTTCCAGTATCTGGATGGGTGTGCATCGTCTGCCAAATTATTGCAAGCTTTTATCCATTGATGGAGTTTATATGCTTTAACATAATTGTGAACTGTGCGTTGAAATTGACGATGTAAGTGCAATGACTCTAGATTTCCTGTACGTTTGTAATCTTTGTAGAGCGATCGTGAACGTCTGATAAGTGGTAAATAATGGGGTGGGAGCGTTGGGTGATAACTATGGGATGTACTAGTCGGTATAAAACGGCTGGTAGCGTCATGGAGTGCTGTAGTTATTCTATCCAAAGAGTTATGAAGATCTTCCTCCGTTTCTGATAAAGTTGAGTTTGCAAAAATGCTACTGAGGTAATTTCGATATCCTGGCCAGTCGGCTTTGTCGAAGCGCAACGTGGTACGAGTGACAGGAGGTAAGTGGGGTGCTGGACGGTGTGAAGAAGTGAGTGATAATTTAACGGGAACATGATCACTACCAAGCGGATCGAGTACTGTGAGAGTACACCGTGCAGAGATACTGGCTGAAGTAATGACAACGTCTGGAGTGGTATCTGAGATCGGTCGGGTAGAATGAGGCAGGGTATGGAATGTGCCGGATGTTTCGGTTGCAATGAAATCTAGAAATTCTTCCTTTTGGCGGGCTGTTCGACTGTGAAAATTTATGTCTGCCATAATGATGTAGGTGCGGAACGTGTCTGAGATATACTGAAAAAAATTTAGAGGTATGGCATGACCAGGGCGTATGTAAATGGTAGCCAAAGTGACATATATATCTTTGTAGTATAGAGTGGTAATGATGCATTCCGGGATGTTTGGTATTGACAGTAAATGTTGGCGATAGGCGATTGATGGAGAAAACCTAAGGGCGACTCCGCCATTTGCACGGCACATGGGTATGGTTGTGTCATGTCTGAGCAGCATGTATCGTGAAAATTTGCAGCTTTGTTTAGGCTTCAGATGAGTTTCGTCAAGGAGAAATGCATTAACATGTTCTTCTAGTAGTAGTTGTTCAAACAGTGGTTTATGTGATTGAAGAGACCTGATATTAAGAAACAGAAATATTAAAGCCATAATGATCGGTATACAGTAAGTGAGGTTTTTAAGAGCTAGGTGGAACCGCAGTAGCATGGAAATAAGCATATGGACCTGAATATGTAGCATTTAATGTGACGTTAAAAGTTGCCTGAGCTGCAAGTTGGATTTGTTGGAGTACATATTGTCTTTGAAATGGATGAATGTTTTGCAGAGCTACGGTGAAAAATGCAAGAAGTTGTTCGATCGTGATAGGTTGATATACTGAAGTGATAGGCGGAGATTCAGATTTAGTTTCGGGCGTTCTGATAGGCACCACAAGTTCAGGTTTATTCTCGTCCACTGGTGGCCTGGCTTTGCATTTGTAACTGAACGTTGGGTGTTGTTCAGGACATGTGGTACATTTAGGCGGTTGGTGGGTATTTGGACAGACCTTAGTGAAGTGAGACCCGGAGCAAAAGCCACACATTGGTTGATTGGGACATTTTGATGTTGGATGCGAATTATATTTTTGACACTTTTTGCATCGGAGCGGGAGAGGTTGTGGAGTGCGAGGTGCCTCGACCCGGTGTCGACGTTTGAAGATAAATGCCCCTGAAGTTAGAAGTTTATCGATAGTTTCTTGGTGCGAAGTAAGAACATGCATCATATATGTCGGGCCCATATTGTTCTTAATGCGGATGCATTTCGTAATGACATGGCCTTCCTGTTTGAGCTCTTCGGCAACCTCTTCGTCTGTGATCGACGGGTCCACACTACGTATAACTACAGACAAGGTAGGCGATTTCCGTGGTGGTGGTGGTTGTTTGGCTCTTTTGTCGGTTAGTTTTGTCATAGTGGCTGTTTTGCCAAAGACTTCATAGCTGCAGCGGTTCAGAATTTTATAGGCCAGTTTCTCATCTGTGGATTTGATGATGATACCATTGCGCACAGTACACTTTTTTTTTTTAACAAGAGTTTCATTCCCATCCAATGGATGGGCGGGCCGTAGAAGGCAACACCTTCTCTGTGGCCAGAGATATTTTCAACTTTTTTGAATTTGATGACATGGAGAATGATTTCAGGCTATAGAGTAATGTGGATTGAAGTAAGGAACTAATAGCAAATCAAGTTGACGAGGATGTGAAAGAGGTGGCTATTGTGTTAAAATGTTTCTTGGGTACATGTGCGGAGGTTATGAGCAATATATATGTGGATTTCGGTGGTAGATACGGCGGTCAGGATTATACTGATCTATGGCTTCGGTGCATTCGTATATTGCTAACAGATGATCCAGTGGTGGGTAGGCATGGCGTGGTACAGCAGGAACTTGGTCTAACAGCTCATGGACAATGGGATGTGCCAATTGGATTCGTGTCGCTATGTAGCGTTGGCGTAGATGGTAGAGGTGTGGCAAAATAGTTGGAAATTGCGCACGACGATATATTTCAGCAGTGGGAGTATCGAAAGCGAGAGAGTAGGCCAGACGTAAGGCGTGTCTTTCGAGAACTTTCAGACGTTCATAGTAAGTTGGTGCTGCTGATAACCAGGCAAGATGTCCATACGTGAGTGCTGGGCGTACGAAGACTTTATATGTTAGCAGTAGAAGTTTTGTGTTAAGACCCCACGTGGTGCCTTTAAGGTTTCGTAAAAGGTTCAAACGGCGCCGGATATTAGCTTCCAATTGTTTTAGATGAGGCTTCCAAGTAAGATGTTTGTCGAATATTACTCCCAGATATTTGAGACTGTTTTGAATTGGGATTGGAGAGTCAAAAAGGGTTAAATGTAGACGTTCTGGATTGCGACTGTTACAGTATTTATTGCGTTTAAGCCCAAAGAGAGTCATTTGAGTCTTAGTTGAATTCAGCTTGAGCTTCCATTTCAGGCACCATGTAACTAGTTTGTCCAAAGCTGGTTGTAGGAGTTGATTAATGCGATCCACAGAAGATCCCAATGCGACATAAGCGGTATCATCAGCAAATTGTAAGGCATATAGTGGGGGCTGAGGTTGAGGCATGTCGGCTACATAAAGAATATATAATAGAGGAGATAAAACAGATCCTTGGGGCACACCGGCGCGTAGTTGAAAGATGCGTGACTTTGCCCTGTTGATCTGAACGAAAGCCTGGCGCTGATGTAGAAAATTGGCTATTAATCGGACATAGCTGTGAGGAAGTAGACGTTTGAGTTTGTAAATTAACCCCTCATGCCAAACAGTATCAAACGCTCTTTCAATATCAAAGGAGATCAAAACAGATGGTAAACGCTTATTAAAATGGTTGACAAGTAGTGTAGAAAGTTTGAGTAATTGATCAGCAGTGCTATAGAGTGGACGGAATCCAGCTTGAATAATTGGTAGTTTGTTCGTGATTTGTAGATAGTGATGTAGCCGTTTTACCAGAAGGCGTTCTAGTGTCTTGCTAAACACGTTTGTAAGGCTAATGGGTCTGTAAGATGACACAGCAGTTGGATCTTTGCGAGGTTTTAGAAAGACCACAATTTTAGCAAGTTTCCATGTAGTTGGAAAATAGCCTGTAGATAAAATAGTTGTGTACAAAGAAGCAAGTAAGACTAGAAACGCCACAGGTGCCTTAAGCAGTTGACGATACGTAATTGAGTCTGCCCCCGGAGCTGTGTTGCGACGGCATTTAAGAACAGCTGTAATATCATCTGATGTTATTGGAGCAGTGAGCTGATTTGTGGGATCAAGGTGGTAGTTGAAATCAGGTTGAAATGATGGCTGCACTAGAGAACCAGCGTGTGAGATATGGGTATCTGTAGGACAAGTGAACAAAGGTGTAGTGTGGGGAGTGAAGACTCCCTCAAGATATGTAGCGAAAGCAGTTGCCTTTTCTTCATCCGTCGTTGGTACTTGGTCAGCACATATGATAGGGTATTGTGGGCCCTGTTTCTGAAATGTTAGACGTTTAAAGGTATTCCAGAATTTAGTAGGATTTGTTTCTTGGCGCAAAGCATTACAGGAGGCACGCCAGTCTAGCCGTTTGCGGGCTACTATGTAGTTCTGAACCGTTCGTTGGAATTGACGATGGAGAAGAAGAAATCGGCGGTCATGTGTGCGACGAAACTCTGTTAAATACTCGTGTGAGCGCCGGAGAAGATCGAGGGCGCGTGCTGGTAAACGAGGTCTAGAGGATTTGGTGGTACATTTAGGAACTGCGTAATCCGTAGCGTGAGACACTATGTCAGTCAGAGTATGTGAGAGTGTTTCAATAGATGCAACTGTTGTGAGAGTAGGTGCAGTAGCCGGCAGATTTTCGGTAATATAAGTGCTGTACTGATCCCACCGAGCTTTGCTAAAGTTATATCTGGGTGTGCGTGGTGATGCAGATGCAGTGGATGTCAGACGTGGAGTTATAGAGAGAAGTATTGGGAGATGATCACTACCTATGGAACCAAGGACATCTATAGTAGTAAGTGGTAACAGATTATTGGAAATGATTGCCACGTCGGGACTAGTGTCGCTTTCCGGACGAATAGGATGCGGCAGCTGCAGTAAAGAACTATGAGTAGTTTGGAGGAAATCATGAAAGCGTTGTTTCTGAGCTGCTGTACGAGAATGGTAGTTGATGTCTGCTAAGAAGATGTATGTTTTAAAGTTGAGATCTAAGTATGTCAGAAAACGATACGGAAGTGGCTGTGTAGATCGAACATAGATGGTGGCGATGGTAATAGTAGTAGCTGGAAAATAGAGCGTCTGTATGACATGTTCGGGATATTGCCCGGGAGAAGGTGGTATGATATGGCGTCGTGGAATAGAATGCTTAATGGCTATTGCTGCACCACCACGTGCGATGTTTTGTGGCAGATCAGAGCGTATGAGATGATAACGTGGAAGATAGAAGCGGTCAGATCGTTTTAGAAAGGTTTCATTAAGAAGAATGCTATCTGCATTGTGTTGAGTTGCTAAAGTTTCTAGGAGAACTCGGTTGGTAGGTAACGAACGAATATTGCAGAATAGCAATGTAATAGTCGTCCTTCTCTGACCTGTACTATTCATGATGGGTGTCTGTATGAAAATGGAAGTATGTTGAGAGTCCGGAATATGTAGCTGCCATGTGTAGCTGGAATATATCGAAGGCGGCTTTGGTTGCATGATTTAGTATAGCCTCACGCTGGAAAGGAAAGGCATTTTGAAGAACGATAGTGATGAATTTCAAAATACTTTCCACAGTAGGTGGTGGTAAGTAAGATGTTTGTGTGGTCGCTGTGGTACTAGTCGGACGTGATGAGACATGAACGCGTAAAGGTACAACAGTCTCAGGCTTATCTGGAAGTGGTTTAGGTTTGCCCTTACACTTGTAGGAGTAAGTTGGATGTTCCCCGTCACAAGTGTTGCATCTGGAGGGTTCGTTGAGCTTAGGACACTCCTTTATTTTATGATCTCCTTTGCAGTGGGAGCAGACGGAAGGATTTGTGCACTTGTTCGTTGGATGTGCATTATAAGTTAGGCAATTTTCACATCGTAGTGAGAGAGGCGGGGGTGTGCGTGAAGGCTCGACCCGATGGTGGCAACGGTAGATGTAGACACCGTTATTTAGAAGATCATCTACCAGTGCTGGATCATCTGTTAGTAGTTTGACCATATATGTAGGGCCATTTGCATTTTTAATACGGAGAGCTCTAGTAGGTTGAATCCCATCTTGCTTTAGTTCCTCCAGTATATCTTGTTCGGTATAGGTAGGATCAACTCCCCGGATAACGACAGAGAGTAATGGAGTACGCCGAGGCGGAGGTGGTGTTTTGATATGAGGAGTTTTAAGGAGTTGAATTTTCGTGTTAACGCCAAACATTGCTGGTCCCACTTTATAGATGAGATGCTTATAAAGATCAGGGTTCTTTGTTTTTAGGATGATTCCGTTAGATGTCTTGTTTAATTGATGGAGGTCCAGTCTAGAACAGTATCGTATTAGTTTTTGGTAAAACTTTTTGATGTCCATGAGCTCAGCAGGAAGATTAGTAAATAGAATTGTAAAAATGAGAGTAGGAACAATGTCCATAGTAGCTTCTGAAGTAGATGGCGTAGATTGAAGTTGGATGTTGGCTGTACTGGTTCTAGGAGGACTGCGCAAAGCATCAGTGTATCTAAGCTTTTTAGGTGAGCGTGAACGGTCTCTGTTTGGTTCGCGAGTTGGTGACAGGCTAGAGGTAGAGGAGTGAGATGCTGAACGTGCACGCGCCCGTGGGCGGTCTATTGGTGGACCCATAACAGTTGGCGGTAGTTTATGCCTTTCCACTCGACGTTCCGGCGGATCAGAACCCGGCATTAGTGAAACTCCTTAAGTACTGCCTTGTCAAAATTTAAGTAAGAAGTTGCAGATAAAGCGATAAACAGCACACAGTTGATTTCCAGTAGCTCCGCCTCCGAAGAGGAGAGAATAAATCGAAAAGCCAAAAAATTTGCCAAGGTCGTCAACTTAGAATCAATGTCGTTTGTTTACCTCCGTGGAGGCTTATACTCAATTCGACGGTTGTTTCCTTACCCTGAAAAAGGCAAGTAATCCAACCGTAATTATATGAGAAGATCGCGACTAAAATAAATCAATAGGGATGGAATACCTAAGGGACTTGGTTATTTTTCTCCGCCAGCTACGGATACCCTATTTTTTTTACCTGGTTAGAGATTCCAGGTGGCCAGTTCTGCACAGTACACGTCGTCAGCGTCTCCATGCTGGTCACTGTCCTTTAAAGACAAGAAGTAGTGATAATGCATAGGTTGTATAAATATCAACAAGTCAATTCCGTCCTTCTTTAGCTTGCTGACTCGAGGCCCTTTGTAAAGTGTTTCTTGTCGAATGTTGTCTGACTTACTTCACTTTGCCGTGCATGGTCATCGTGCATTCGAATTTACGACGTTTTTTGTGCTGCCATCTCTTGGCCTACTTTTAACTCTAAGATATGCAACTTTGCCATCCAACAGGTTATGGTTTGAAGTTCACGGAAATGACATAATCTCATTAAAAAAAATAGAGTTAAGCCAAATTGCCATCCAACACTTCAATTGTCATCCACTACAAAAACTAATTAAGAAAGGTAAAAGGAAAAATGTACAATTTGTTTTTTTCCAGTTACAGCAGAGTCCCATTCAGTAGAGCATATGAAGTCGGTCATAAATTTATACAATTAGGGAGACATAATTTATAGTGTTATTAGAGAGATAGTTTTGGAATTGGGGGAGGCAATACAAAGTTAACCTAACCTAATCTAATTTAATATAACCTAACCTGAACCAACAAAAAATACGGAAAATATACCAAGAAAATAAGAAATTTTAACTCAAAAAAATTCTGGCCCCAAATCCAAAAAATTGCCGTTTTATTATCCTTAACTTTCAACTTGAAACCTCAGATCGGAAGTGAGAGCTTTACACAGACATTTCTGTATAATTTATGAAATCTTTTTCATACATAAGGGAGAGACAATCATTAAAAAAAAAAAAATCATCTAAGTTTGTGGGAAATAGCTAATTTTTGTTACACATAAGTAGATACAGATTATAATAATAATTAATAATCATATTTGACTTAAAAAGAAGAAACTACTTTTATATATTTATATTTTACTTATTATTATTCTATAATTTTTTCAAGTGACATAAAAGTGTTTCAAAGCAAGAAATAAAGAATATGAATAGTTGAGGAGTTTGATGTAATAAGGGCGTAAGCGAGTTTACTCTCTTTTTGAAATGAAAATGAAATGAAATCTTTAAGTTTAACGTCCCACTCTTATGCCGCTTAGGCTAAAGGAGAAGGTGATAATGAGAAATGAGTGGAGTGGGAGGAAACGGGAGAACCCCGAAAAAACCCACGAGCACGGTGTTTGTTCACCACAAAGTCCACACGGCGCGAGCTGGGATCGAACCAGTGACCCCAAGCACCGGAGGTGAATGCTCTACCACTGATTTACCGCGCCCCCTTACTCTGTTTTTGCATCAAACGCATTTGTGGTTTTTGCCATGCTTGTTTAACCTCCTGGTGACATTTTAATTCAATGTCGGAATAAAATGCTGCATATTACAGCATTGTTTTATGTAAGAAAAAATACTACTTAAATTTTCTACATTGTCTTTCCCCAACAGCACGTTCCAGACTTACGCCTTTATTGCATCAAACTCCTGAATTGTAGCCAATATGTAATATAAATGAATTTTAGCAATCTTTGTACATAAAATGTTGAAGTACGCAATGTGCATTATTATATAAATACCACTAGGGAAGGCGATTAGCGGGGCGAGACAGGGCAGTTGGGCCCCCATTTTTCAAAGTGGCCCTTTAATGTATGTTGCTTCATTTGGAAATGTTAAGTTTTTGTATATATTACTGGTTCATAGTAAAAATGATCCTATATAATATTTACCGTTAAGTGAGTACGTATTGATTATTTTTGTCTTCTCGTGAAGTTATAAAAAGCTACAGGAATTGGGTTTGAATTGCAATTCGGAGCAATTAATATTGTAATTGTATATTTCTTATAAAGTGGATAGTTTCAAATATCTAGGATCAATATTAACAGAGGAAAATCATATTCACGAAGAAATTAAATGTCGACTAAAAGCAGGGAATTCGTGTTACTATTCGGTTCAAAATCTCTTGTCATCGCGAATTCTGTCGAGGAATTTGAAGCTTAAAATATATAAAACGATAATCATGCCTGTTGTTCTGTATGGTTGCGAAACATGGTCGCTTACTCTGAAGAAAGAACATAGACAGAAAGTATTTGAGAACACGATCCTGAGACGAATATTCGGACCCAAGAGGAACGGGAATGGAGAATGGCGGAAACTTCATAACGAGGAACTACATAATTCATACGGTTTACCCAACATTGTTAGGGTCGTCAAGTCTAGGAGGCTTAGGTGGGCAGGTCATGTAGCTAGAATGGAAGAAAGTAGAAACGTTTTCAAAGTCTTGACTGGAAGACCAATCGGAAAACAGCCATTAGGAAGACCTAGGCGCAGATGGGAGGACAATATTAAGATGAATCTCGCAGAGATTGGAATACAAAGTAGAAGCTGGATGCAGTTAGCTAAGGATAGAAGTCAGTGGAGAGCTTTTGTGAACGCGGAATTGAACCTCCGGGCTCCATAGGCCATAGAGTTAGTTAGTTTAGTTAGTTAATTGTGTATTTCTTTAAATGTTGTAGCATATGCTTGTAGTATTTACTGTCTTTCATTTTCTAAGAGTAATAACACATATTTAATGGCATATGTAAAATTAAAAATATAAATTTTGCATTAATCCCCAGTTTCAATATAACTCCTACAAAACAAGCCTCATTATTCACTACTATGATTAATATTATCCTTTCTATTTATTTGTTTTGCAAATTTTGTTAATCTGATCACACAATTTTCAAGACAGAATTTTACAATGTTCATGAGCAAGGAATCAAATCTCTTCTTACACTTTCATTGTTTAAGAGTACAAAGGGTTAGTACCTGCTTATGTTGCTCTTGCCAATTTACTTAATAAAATATTAAGTACGATATACGGAATTTTAACTACAATAGATAGTATCCTATTAGTTATACAACCTTTCTTCTAACAAAGTTTTAGAAACAACCAGAAACCTAACACTGATATACAAATATTCAGATCATGTCTTGCCCCCCACTTTTAACGTCCAATCGCCGCCACTCAATAGCATTACTTTCATGATTAACACAAATCGTAGGCTTTTAGGAAAATAAATTCAGATTATTTGTTCTAATAGAAAATAACGGAACTAGATTCATAGTTTCGTTTCTTTAAAATGAAATCGTATGGTACGTATGGAACATGTATGGAACGAATGATTATTAATCGTATTGAACACTTTTACAATACACATTTACTTTTGTGTAATGTTTCTTGAGTGTGTTTTTGGATCAAAATACCAAAATATATTTCATGTTTTGTACGCCTTATATCTGGAGAACTACATATAGTGTACACTAAGAAAAATCCGTTCTCCGGAAAGCTTTATATTATACAAATATACGGAATTCTCTTACTTACTACAGTACTACGTTATCCGTATGCTGCATAGACACTGCCCTTAGACGTTACAACATGCTGTTGCAGGGTGTCTGATAGCTAAGAATCTTCCTTATATTACATACATATACTGTATGTATGTTACCTTCGTCAACTATATGTTATACACGTCTATTTGTCCCGGCGGGAGCTCATGTGGTTCGGATTCCACGTTAATCAGTAGGTCCACGTCTCATATAGCCTCGCTGCTGAACGGGACGTTAAACTCAAAATCAACTCAACTCAACGTCCATTTGTATGTGAGATCTTGAGCGCTATATTGTTTCATACGAAAAGTACGTACAGATGAAACACTTGCGTTTTCAGTCACACCTATGTTGTACGTTGAGTCCAGATACTGCAGGATTTACAAATGAAACATACTGTTTCGTTACTTAAAAAAAGATTTGTTGCTAATTTGAATAATGATTATAGAATATTGCTTATTGTTTATTCTCGGTAGAAAGACAATACTACTTAAATGCATTTTGATTATTATTGAAACAAGTTACACAAAGAAGAAGATTACAAAATAATAAATATAGAAATTATAAATGTTAACAATTTACGCCATCCCCTTCAACTCCTGGCCCTAACTAAAAACACAGATATTGCTAAATTACAAAGGCAGGACAAGTTCTTTTCAAAAATTATTCATGTCTTACAAGTAAAAAACAAACATCCCAAATACGCCACGTAAAACAAACAATACTTCTTCAAAAACAACATTTTACATCGCCGTTATTTTTATAATAACAGTCATAAATCATTACTATGCATTCCAAGTAAATTAAAAAGACACAATATTTGAAAAAATGCATACATCTTCTGCAATGCACCCAGGTTTTCAAAAAATGTACTTGTTAATACGTTCAAAATATTTTATTCCTAATTTGAAACCGTAGTTGTATGCAAAAATACGTTGTTGTCTTAACTGTGCTAAATGCCAACGGGCTTAATCAAAAACGAACATACATGTTCAAACTTATCTGCCCATGACCTTATTCCAGGCCTTCTACATAGACGCTTGTGGAAAATTACCCACCAGTCATAATGAAAAAAAAACTACTTTTATGTCGCCGTTGATTCTGTAACTTCGTTTGTTATTACTAAGGCAGTGGCTAATGTCACAGCTAATACATTCATTGAGTTCCTCACGAATTAGGTATACCACTATCCCACTAGAAACTCCCCAAGTAATTTTTTTGTGAGCAGGCCTCAGCTCACACCGCTTTGAGAAACTCAATGAATGTATTAGCTGTGACATTAGCTACTGCCTTAGTAATAACAAACGAAGTTGTAGAATCGATCCCGGACCACTTGCGATACGAGCCACGTTTGTCTTTCATTTTCGGCGTCTCTTCGCCAATATTTGTTGAACACAATATGTCATAAAAGATATGGTGAACTGATCCTGCACTTAACTCTTGCTGTGAAGCAATTTCAGATAAGTAATACGCCAATTTTCCTGTATCAAGTCTTCAACTTCAGCAATATTGCTTTCCACGATTACAAAGAAAGAGCGACCTGGGTGCGAAGAATCTTTAACACTGGTTATATCCTATTTGCGGTTGTGTAAGCTTGTGTTCGATACATATAGTTATCATCTATTGAACTGTAAAAGCAGTAATGAATTTCTATCGCTTTCAAGCCTCACTGAATAGAAATCTAATGATACTGCGTTACTTCAGCTTGGAACAATTCTGTAAGGATCCTGTCACATTGTATAGGGGAAACTGTTGTACCTTGAGCATAGTGTACCTTGGAACACTCGCATGTTTCTGACTTGCTATACTATCTTGTGCTGATTCAATGAACTATATGATGCTTTGACATTGTCAGACAGTCCCAACATGGCTTTCGTTGTGCTCAGAAGCATATGTGATTTATGAATGTGAAATTGTTTTTTGCAGGGATAAAACGAACTATTTAGAAAGTGAAATATTGTTTTTAGTGCCATTACTGTTTGTTGTTTGTTTAATCTGTAATAATCTATTAGTTCAGGGGGATTAGGTGAGCATTTTCGTGACTTGTTTTTCTACGCTGAATGTAGCGTTATCATTATTGCGGCATTTTAGTAATTGTCTACAGCCTCTTGTACCATGAAACAGAAACACATCTTGTACCTTGGAACATGTTCCAAGGTACATGAACTCGTTGTCAAGTGTATTTTTGAACATTCTTTTATTATCGTTGCAGGAATCGAAATGCCAAGAGGCAAGATAGGAAAGAAAAGGCTTGCAATTAACCCAAATTCAATCAAGAACACAATTAAAGCAGTCATTTCCCAGCCTGGAAGCGTATTTCCATTCGTGAAGTTTGCAAAGTTTACCAAGTGTCTTTAGCTATTTTATCCCGACATCTGAAATATTTTAGACAGTCAGAGGAAAAACATTTGAGTATAGTGTGAAATGTGAGGACGGAGGGGAGAGATTAACTACATACATAACAAATGTGGCCAATGGCCACATCGATAACCATGAAACGCACTTATCTCTCGAGGCTGTTGAGATGACTGCTGAAGCTAAGGTTGTCATACTGACTCCCCATTCGCATACTTCAGGACTACAACCACCGGATGTGGCTGTTTACGGTCCTTTTAAATGTTTTTTTATAACCAAACTGTGGAAGAATGTTTAGATAATAATCCGGGGAAACATTTTGATATTTATGCTGTGGCCGAAGTGTTGGGAATTATTTATTCGCGCGTGCCTTCAGCATATCAAATATCACCAGTGGTTTTCGTTGTTGAGGGATTTATCCTATAGATACGATCATTTTCTTGGAGTTAGACGTTTTACCAGCTTCACTAAGAGACCATCGGCCGGATTGTCATCTAAATGATATATGTGAAAAGGACAACACTCTGTTGCATGAACGAAACGCAACAATTGTGCAACTCTTGCAAGTTTTGCCTTCTACATCAGTCTTTAAAGAGGAAGTACATTGAAACCAGAAAGCACAAACTCCGTAAAGTACAAAATGTCGAAGAAAGACTCTCACAGGTAGAAGTAGAGTATTAAGAAACACACTTGCAAAGCAAGAATTGAAAGATAAGAAAGAGCACAGAGCCACACAGAAAGGAAATAAGAAGCAAGAACAGCAAAGAAAAGGAAAGAACAAATCCAATAGAAAAATTAGTTTCGAAACATCTGATGAAGAATCTGAGAACATAAGCCTGTATGGAAATTATGATAGTGATGTTATGCTTGCAGAGCTGATGAACACAGAAGTTGAATTAGACGAAAGCATTGAAGTCATAATGTCAATCCGGATGACTATGTGTTGGTGCAGTTTAAGAAAAAACGAAGCATTGAATTTTATGCAGGAAAGATTTGTTCAGTTGAATGTAATTACAAGGAATTTAAAATCAAGTTATTTAATCAAATTTCATTTACTGCAAATAAATTTTATGAAGAGTTTGCAGGACAGTCTGAAGTGAATGCATCTGATATAGTGGAACTGCTACCACCCGTTCGGCTAATAGGCTCCACTAGAATGTCTGAACAATTCTGGTTTCAAGTGGATTTGGTTCGTATAATTGAGCAACATTGAGGTACATAAGTACGCAGGCCGAGACCGTTTCCACGAATAAGTCAATATTTCCTAATTTAGTAATTCCTTATGTTATCTTCTGATAGGCCTGTCTACTTTACGTGCAAAGAATTAGAAAATAGTATGCTCAACATATGATCAATTTTGTAACTGTTTTAGAGCCTTTATTCTTTATTTTTTCTTAAGGATTTTAAGAATAGACTAACAAATAGAATATTGTTATAGTGTCCTTTTCATACTTTAGTTATTGCTAAGCTTACGATTTTTTCAATAAATAAATAAATAAGGTTAACCTTCCGATTAATATTAGGTTCAATATGAAGGTTAAAGCCTGATTAGAGTAAGTATTAGAATTTCCATTCTTTTCTTTCATACGCTTCTGTATATCAAAAACAACAAATCTGGATATACAAAATAAATCTTAGAATAATTATTTGTGACTTTATTTCTGTGAATTACCATATTAGAAATATATGTTTCAAGGTACATGAGGCTGTGTTCCAAGGTACATGAGCATTTGTACCATGGAACACTTTCTTGGGAATTTTTGAAAGGTTAAAAACATAACGAAGAACGGAAATAAAAACTTAAATAATGACACAATTTCATTTAGAAAACATCCAAGTTTAAATGCGCTGCAATAGAATTGCAGAAATAACTGTTGGTAAGATTATATCTTGAAAAACGCAAAAAGTGTTCCATGGTACAACAGTTTCCCCTAAATGTTTCCCGGCGTCCTATGAGCAACGCATGCGTGCTAGCTGTAGCTATGATGCTATTTGAAATAACAAACATATAAAATTTGATGGTAATATTTTAGACTTTTATCCAATTTTCCAGTTATTTGTTGAATGAGCCTTGTAATAATGAAAACAGATACTAACTGTTGCAAATGAAAATCTCACTTTCACTTCTTACTAGATTTACATGGTTGACTTCAAGGAATTTCGTTTATTTTATTCAATTCAGATACTTTTGAATTGGCTACATTCGGTAAACAAATTATGCATATTAGGAGATATGCATAAATATGACTTTGTTCTTAAATTTAAAAACATTCTCTTGTACATTGTTGGCCAAATTATTATGGTAAACGTATAGCAGGGGTGCCCACAAGGGGGGGCTATGACGCAAACTGCGTCATTGAAATATTTGGGGGGGTTAAAATCTATATAAATATGGTTGATGAGGGGGGGTAAAATTAATCGAAAAGAAGATTTTTTCATGGGAGAACACCTACGGATAGACAATTGGGGGGGTGCGTCATAGACATAAGGGTGTGTGGGCACCACTGCGTATAGTTACGAGATGTGAAGTTACATAAACATTTACTTGAATACCAGCATAGAACAATGGTGAACTAAAATAGATACATACATTTGGTGCAGTTAATATTTAATATGTCCGCCCCGGGCCATGATAACGACCAATATTCGCTGTGGCATGCTCAACATATTTGTTTATATTGTCTCCTTGATTGTATCGTTGAGTGCCCAAATGTCAACAATCCTGGGCATTAACATCCTTTTATTTGTGCAACCTCTCCTCGTTGATAGCATCCTTTAAAACTTTACATACACCCTCGATTGGATTAAGATCTAGGCTATTGCCAACAGTGGCGAAGCGTAATCCCATAAATAGGGTAGGCCCAACAAACTAATAATACAAATAACATTTAATGTATCATTAAAATGTTTAAAATTACACTCAAAATTCTATTTCCCTTATTGAATTAAACAAAAACTCCTACCAAATTTATTTATGTTAAAGAACTTTCTTAGCTGTATTTCTAACACTGTTTAGAGTTGAATTTATGTGCATGTATACATACTAGTTTTGTTGTTGTTGTTTAATTTAACAAAAAAGAATAAATATATAAGCAAAAGTAGACGAAAACTAGTCTATTATTATTATTATTATTATTATTATTATTATTATTATTATTATTATTATTATTATTATTATTCAACAAATATTTACATGTAATGGAATATTCCCATTTAGATCCACTACGCATATTTTGAAGTGCACTTCATATTTTCTTTTGTCTGAGCTTTGCAGCGGAAATGAGAGGAATTTCCTCCTCAGTTGCTGTTTTCGTTTCCTGCATATTTGAAAATGGAGGGAGTAAGAAAGAAAGTACATTCTTAGATTTAACTGTCAAATTTCTTGGATGTGCGTTTGTTACTTGCATCGATCACTTTAAAGTAAGTACAATACTGCATTTAATTAATGTATCACGTGACAATGACTTCACTAGAAATGTTAATGCTCAGAAGGAACTTTATTTGAATCATCGCAAGATATTTAATATTGTATTCTATGGAGTGGCATATTTAAGGGGGTAGCTTCGGGCTTAAGCACTCATCGAAACTGTATGCAACACTTTATTGTTTTATACATATTACATATTTTTTACATTTCCAGGAGTAAAGTGAGTAAAGCCCCTCCCGAAACAAGCAAAGCCCCCCGAAACAAAATCGCAAATACTCCACTGATTCTGTGAAATAAAAACTCAACTAAAATTACACACACATATAATTATTTTATCTTGTACGGTAGCGTTTGTAAATGTATACATATGTTTAATGTATGAGACTTATATTCTGTATGCTATTATGGACCAGGCCCCATGTAGGAAAAAAAAAGCTACTCTGAATAACTTTGAGAGTACATACTTAAATTAAACAAGTTACCACTGACAGAAATACTTAATTCAACACAGAAACATCTTACTCTGTGTTAAGGAAATCATTTTATAACATATTAGCATTGAAAGGTGCCTTCAACGTTTAAACTAAACTCCCAGAGGCGAGCCTTCTTACCTTCCCAACAATGTGTGTAATCTCAAGTGAAAATAGCTTCGTTCCCTGAGCAGCATTGCCTTGTTTAGCCAGCTGGTGAAGCTCAGACGGATGGGACTCCGGGTGTTTCCAACCTACTATTTTGTTACCAAAAAACGAAATGTTGATATATTGATTTTATTTTATAAGAAACCAAGATAAAGAAAACGTACGGTAGAAAACTGGGTAGGCCCGGCCTCAGAGCCTCATAGTACGCTTCGCCACTGATTGCCAGGCCAGGGAAGCACTTCCAGACCCATGTCCTGAAAACATCGTGTGATCTTCTTGGCGGTGAGGCACGGGGCGCATCTTGCATGAAGACGCACTTTCCGTCCGGATACCATTCTTCTGATTGTTGGAGCAGGACATTTTCAACAACAGTTAGGTGCTGATCATTGAGTGCCTTGATGCCTTGAACCCCATGCCTGCCAGACCCCTTACTGGAAATGACACTCCACATTATCACTTTGCTGAGATGCTTGACTTTCTGCACCGTACATGCTCCCAAGAGTTCCTCTCCACGTTTTCCTCGTTCAAACTGGGTTATGTCGTCCGTTAGTTCAAGAATTGTTTCGTCCCCGTTCCGGCAGCACTCATTTTGTGGTGGAAATGATGTTTCGGAACGAATTGTTCTTGAAGCAATCCGTTTGTTGCAATGCTTAGAAACGACGACAAAAATACAGAAACACAAATATATTTTACCATAATAATTTGGGCCAAACTGTAAGTAGGCATAAAATTGTGCAATAGATTAAATTAGCAATTGAATTAGAATATTCTATAAATTGGCAACTGAAACTTACAAATGAACCAAAGCAAAAACCTGGCCGTTTGCGTACGATGTAAAATTTGATCATTAAAGCTTTAAATTGTTGATAGTAGGCAGAAAAACCAGTAAGCAGATTGAAATTTGGTTCTGTAACATAAAGAAAAGAACATTGTTCGTAATGTCAATGGTGTAAGTAATCGATCTATTGCATATATTTGCATTTAGTATCTTCCCCATGCCATAATCGTCGGTGGATCACTAATGGGCAACTAGTGACATCTCGCCAAAACTTGGAGGCCAGGCAGCGACGATTCGCAGTGGCCTCACTTTCGTTCTAAAAAATTATACCACCAACGGCAGAGACGCGACGAAATGCTGGTGAATCACAAATATGTCAAATCGCCTATATATGTGATTTGTTTGCATTAAGGCGAGTCTAAAGAAACGCTTAGAAAAGCACCCGGAGGTGGGCGCGAGCCACCAACCCTATGATTACTGGCCTCCGACTTCGACACAATGGAGGCGATGAAAAAATCTCGCTTGTAGAAGGATAAATCGTTGAGGTATTTTTAATTTGGCCAATCAGAGTGCTCCTTTAACCGTGTATATTCGACGATAACCGTTTAGAATAAGATAAAATGCATTTGTTATGTAATGTAATAACAAAATGACGCGCGTGTGTTTACTTTATTTCATAGTTCTCTCATACTTACTTTCTATTGATCGTCGACAGTTACCATCTAAATTCATACAATTACACGCACTCATCTCAAGATTTTTCACGTCATGATGTAGAGGTAGGGCTTGCTCTTGACCACCGGAGCTCACTTTAGGAACAATGGTTAGTTAAAAGTAAAATATAATAATAACCGAATGCAAATGATTAGCGAAAGTTGGTGTTAGTACCTTCGCGATTCTCCGCGACGAGTGGAAGGAGCGCGGACGAAAATAAAGTCCTCATTGCTACGCGGTGGTAACGTTAACACCTCGACTCTAGGTATCTATATCGACTCTACGAAACCCTGCTGCCAGTGGCATACTAGTGGTAATCCTTCGACGCGTCGCTATATTGAGGATCGATATTTACCGGCAAGTGGTCCACTAGATCTTGGCGACGTTTACGGCATGAGGTAGGTAAGAATAATTTGAAATAAATGTCGCCTAATCTTTTAATTATGCTTTTCTTTACCCACAACTCTTCTAGTGTCTACGCTACAATTCCTATATAATAGACTCAATATTCTATTGAAAATCTACAACAGACTATTCAGTACTTTATTCGATAAACGTTTCTTCATTTCCAGGACAATTATCATTCAATCTGATGACACTACTTCTTTATGCATACAACCGACAAACCACAATAAATATATCTTCAGACTTCTAATATATTGACAAAGAATCTTCTATCATCACTAAAATAATTAATTAACTTTTTATTTCTCATACTTCATCTTTTAATTTGGGTGAGCACAATCATAAAACATTTACTATCCAACTCAAGTAAGCTCACCTTTTATAAGTTATGTCGTTACAATTTGAATAATCTATTTAGAGTAGTTTTCTTTTAATGGGGACTTGATTACATTAGAATATCATTTGTAACATGCAACCTTACAAGGGAATTTCGGAAGAAAGCACTCGCGTGCAGAGAAAATAAGCACGCCATTCGAAAGACAATTCATGGTGATTACAACAAGCTAAGAAAATTCTTATACGGTTGAGAACTTTTCGAGAGATTCAGCATTATAACTGAAGTATATAAAGGAACTATTCTCTCCCATGGCGAAACCTGATGGTTTGAACTTGCTTCTGTTTGATCTCCACGATCCAGTCACAGGCAAATTGTCCATTGCAAGCTGGATGACAGATGGCAAGACGTAATGGTTGATAATATACCAACCAATCACAGATTATGGCATGAGATTTTTGGATTCCAACCGATCAAAGATTATAGCAGGAGATTTGTACATAGTATGAAATTCCCTCATCAGGACGTTATGATATACCAATGAAACAAACAAGGGAAGTTCGAGTCCATGCTAATGAATCAGTTCCGATCACCGCGATACATTGGATTGTTTCAGTTTGCGTTCTACTCTGTACAAGGCAGGTTACCGAACAAAGTACATACCTTTTGAGCAGTGGCGTATTCAGGGGATGGCTATCTGGCTCGAGTCTCCCCGAAATCAACTTGTTATATGCACAACTTCATTAAAATTTGTCGGCACACAAAAGGAAAAAAATGTAAGTGCTTCTTCACGTGTTGTGCATAGCCCCCCGAAACAAATTCCTAAATACGCCACTGCTTTTGAATCACTTGTCGAATTTTCTTTCCGCTTTGGTTACGAGAACTGTTCCCTTGACGGATACAACGCAATTGCACATATAAAACATTCATGGTACAAGGAAGCCTATTCTCTGCGTCATCTCTTCATAGAACAGAAGAACAACAATAATCAATTGTCATCTCTAACGTAGCATTATTGTGAACAGTATAATGATTAATTTTAACTAACAAATCCGTTAGTTATTGCGAAACAGTTTTTTTTTTTTTTTTTTTGGTTTTTGTTACCTCCGATAGATTTCAATTCGTATGTCAATTCGTTGCTAATAATGTTGTATTTAACGCGTTTAAATGCACATATACTCATTTTATCACATAGAATTCCAAGTTGAATCTCTCGAAAAGTTCTCAGTCATACAGGAATTTTATTAGCTTGTTGTAATCAGCATGCGTTGGTCCTTCAAATGACATGGTTAGTTTCGCTGCATGCGAGTGCTTTCTCCCGAATTTCCCTTGTTAGTAGCGTTACTGTCTTAATGATGTCCGAGTACGTTCAACAAGTGTCTTTGGTTTATAATTATCTACTTCGAATTTACGGCTACTTGATGTAAAAGTTTCATTATTTATCAAGCATTTCAATTTTATGAGAAGATTCTGTGTAGTTATTTGTGACATTGGTTTAATGGAGCGTAATAATTTCAATAAGTCATAGATATATTTGATCTAGATCTTCTTTAAAATTGCCTTAACCGTCTAAAATAACCACCTCACCACTCTCAATCCGTTTTTTTATACATTCCTATTTTATCAATGTCAAATTTTATTTAACTTTATTTCTGCAATTATATTTTGCCAAACTGCCACAATTTCTAAAACAAATTTCTCTCATCATTAGTTAGTATTTGTCTGCACAATACTCTTACCAACCAATTAAGTCCGTTAGTATTAACTTCTCCCACCTGAAAATTATCTATTTTTAACCTTGCTATAATATTACGTAACCTCATTCCCACCGAAACACCTCACATCCATATTTCTTCTTTTTCTGATTACTTTTTCCTCGTCTGTCTGATGAAGAATTTTGCGAAAGTTCATATAATATAAGTGTAACATAGAGTCTGTAATTATGAATTAACTATTATCTGTTAACTATTTCATTTTCTACTTTCAATTACGAATTTCTTTCTTTTCTGTCCCCCTCTCCTCATATATACTGTGTTTCAAAACTATGCGATCTACCGTACTCCAGTCAAGACTTCACTTCAGAACTAATATGTGCGCTATCCAAAAATACATGTTTCAGAATCCTAAGTTACTTCTGCAACAATTTTTATAGAGCCAGTTTGGCTACAGGCATATAATTTCAAGTACTCACCAACTACCTCTGTATAAAAGTTTCAGAATCCGGCAATACTTCCGCAACATTTATTTAAAATAGAGCTAGTTGGTGAATACTTCAAATTATATACCCGTATGCAAACTCCCTCTATAAAAATTGTTGTGAAAGTACCGCAGGATTCTGAAACAGGATATTTGGATAGGACACATACTAGTTCCTAAATAAAGTTTTGATCCTACTACGGTAGGTCCCATAGTTTTGGACCTTTGGACGTTTAAATTTCATTTATTCATGTTATAGGCAATCTATAACTCCGAAAGGAAGCATTTGTGCAACCAGGTCGGTCTATACTTTTTGTCTTATCTTGGTGTCAGAATCATCTCCCAAACGTTGTTGGTTTTGTTTCGAAACACCCTGAATATAAGCAATACTTTATAATCACAAAAAAGAATAATGTAAATATACAGCAAACCATGAACACGCTCTACAGGCAAACTAAAGTCAAGTTTTGATGAAAACATGTATTTGAAGACGAAAGTTCATACTATAAGCCAAAATATTACATCCCTGCTATTTATTCTAGTATATAGCACGTTCATGGTTTTGGTTTTGATTCCTGGTAGAACAACCTTTAAATTTGAATGCATAACAGTGGTTCGAAAACCACATTCAATTGTAGGTTCACATCTCAAATAGCTTCAGTGCTAGGAAAGAGACGTTAATTTTGAATGCACAATCGGTTGTATTACAGTCTGCACTTCCAACATGAAAGCAACTTGAGACTAAAGAAAAATTCCCATCTTAATTTCTGAGAAGTTTTAGGACTGATTTTGTTTTTTGTTGGTTAACCGTAAATATAATCAAATTAGTTCATATCAGGCGAAATTTAAGGCGAATACCATTGATACTCATTTCAACTCGGAGCTATTCAACATAGCATGTACAATGTAACATTAAAAAGGAGTTTTGTGTCAAATACGTTCTTACCTACATAAATTCCATGATTTCCTCTATCGGTCACATAATATCGATTGTAAAGGTCTTTCTCAGCTTTCTCATCTCTGCAACAAATCCTAAAGGGATAATAATATTAAAGTTTGAGATTTGTTTATTTATTTATCTATTTTAAATTTCTTGATTTAGTTACTAGGTAAGTAAATACAACTTAATTAACCATATTGTGAAGTACCCAAAATTGAATCATGTATTTTGGAAATTTATCTTGGCTATTGTAAAATAAGGAAGCGATTATTTGTTCAAGAAAATAAAAACAGATAAGTGACACACCACATCAGATAAGTCCTACCGTAGGCATAACACCGCAGTTATAGGAAGTTTTCCTATAAGAAAATAACAAAGTAAGGCATTTCATAAGGAGACCTGAGCTAAGCTCTACGCTACAACCAGGAAGCTTCCGAATGCCGGAAAGAGATTGTACTGGTTGGTACGGGAGCTAACTCGAGGAGTTTGAATTAAAATCTGGTAGCGAAAAGACGATGATAGATCATCAAAACTAAACTACCAGTGAGTATTACATCTATTTATGATGTTTGATAGTCGTAATGATTAAGTTTCTGTGCCATTACAATTTAGTAGATTTTCGTTATTAAGACAATTTTGAGTCCTGATAGCTTGTGGTGTGGTGTCGAAAATAACCAAAGAAATTTATTTCTATTATATCATTTCTTATCCTAAGAAATTCGTGAAATTCATCCTTAAGTTGTCTTAATACACGGTGTTACAAATTTCTGATGAGCTACACTGTGCCCTCACTCATAAAAGAGCTTCTAAGATACTAATTTATTCCAGTTTGAAATTTGAAGGTCACGTTAATATTGAAATCTATACAGTGCGTATGCTGAATTGGTGTTTGATGCCAACCAATGACTGAACAGCGCGCTCTTGCCAAATCCAAAGAGAAAGCCAATTTTTTGTTGATGAATGTTGTGTGATCATAAAGCGCTCGCCTTGCTAAGAATATTTAGTATATTACGACCATTGACTGGCTTTCCCCCACATGTGATATCCCACACTCCAAAAACTATAATAATGACTCTTGGGTTCTGTACAATTTTATACATGGTCTGGGCTAAGCACAGCATAATATGCATCCTACTAGAGGCGATAGTAACCTGGACTATATTGTGTCAACCCAGAAATCAACGGTTGTGGTCTCTAAGTTAAACTTTTTCCCATCTGATCATGACTCCCTCAGTGTGTTCTTTCCTTACGCCAAATACAAAATATATCAACTGCAAAAATCACTGTCTTCTTTACCCCAGTGGGAAAAGGCCCCTTGGAGTGAAATACATTAAGTTCTTCATACTTTTCTATGGTGCTTACTTGCCTCAGGCTCAGTTGACGATGCAACTGACTTATTTACTGGTTTCATACAGGCTGTGGTTAAAACTTTTGTGCCCTTCCGTAAAATACCTTTTTCAAAGTTCCCGCCGTGGTTTGATGAGAAACTAAAGTGCAAACTTCACAACAAAAAAGTGCATGAAGATATGGAAGGATTTTTCCAGTGAATATACTTGTAAAAACTTTACAGATATTAGAAGATATAGTAAATATCTTATGAAAACAAAGTATGAGGAGTACATTGAACACATCACAAGTAATAACCCTAAGCGTTTCTGTACCCTAATAAACAATCGAAAAAATAGTTCTCGTATACCGACAGAACTGACCTACAAAATGCTTGTTTAAATGAAGACAGGATGTTTAATGTATATTTTGCAAGTAGCTTTGCTTCATCCCCTCCCACCTCTCCTTCCTTCCCCTACCCTCTTCAACATGTTTGTTCTGAGTCTTTGTCTTTTATCAATATCACCTCGACCGAAGTACGTTCTCTTCTCTTGACATTGCACCAGTAGCGTGCCTTAGGGCCAGATAATATCTACACTTGCTTCCTACGCAGTGTTGCCAGTTCGCTTTCTCAACCCGTTTCCGATTGACTAAATCGCTGTTTTGCAGGTGTCTTTCCTTCCTGTTGGAAGAGAGCTAATATTACTTCTATTTATAAGTCTGGTAAAAATAAAAATGATGTGTCCTCCTATGGACTTATTTCTTTATTATCAACCCTCTCACTTGTTTGTGAAAAGATAATCAAAAACAGGATCTTTCAATTCGTTGCTCCATTTCTAAACTCCTCACAACACGGCTTCTGCCAGGAAAATCTTGTCTTACTAGTTATCTGTTCTTCTGTCCGATGCTATGGTCAGCATCTCAGAAAACTCTGAACTTGACATGTTGTATTTGAACCTGGCTAAGACTTTCGATTCTCTTCCACAGCATCTTCTTATATACAAACTCAGTTCTAAATTCAATATACATGGTAAATTACTTAAACTTCTGGAAACTTATCTCAGTAAGAGGACAACGAGTTTCAGTTTCAGATTACTTTTCTGACTTTATTCCCGTAACTTCTGTAGTTCCTCGAGGCAGTGTTCTGGGTCCACTTCTATTCCTATTACACATGGACGATCTGCCTTCTGTTTTCACAAAATGCTCTACCAATATTCTTCTATTTGTTGATAATTGCAAACTCTACAGACAAGTTCAATCCGAGTACGATGCCCTTGCTCTTTAACATAATCTTTCAATTCTTCTCAACTGGTGTAACTCTTGGAAACTTAGTTTAAACATCGAAAAATGTTCTTCTCTTATGATTTCTCTAAAAAAAGGAACTTATAAACCACATTTTCCAAATTGGTCATAAGAACATAAATCCTAGTCTCCTCTTTCAAAGATCTTGCTGTTATCATTAACAGTAAGCTTACTTTTGCGGATCTTATAAGCACGCTGGGATTCCTTTATCGCTTCACTGACATAAAAATCCTAATTCCTTAAGCTTGTTCTATAAATCACATGTTGCTCTCACTGTTGAGTATTTTTCTCCTATTTTCTATGACTTGTCCTACTCATTTAAAAAAATAAATTTAGTAATTAATTTTTTTTTAGCCATGGTGTCCTACCAAATACCTCACCTCCGAACACTTCTAAAATAACGTTTTAAAATTCCTGAATATCAAACCTCCCCTAGTGAGAAACAAAATTTCTGACCTAATATTTTTGCAAAAAATTGTAAATGGCCATATATCATGTGAACAGTTATTAAATCAGATCAATTTTCGCGTACCCGCTACAACAACACGGTCTAGTGATCTCTTTTATACTCGAGCGGCGAGAATTAGTATTGTCCAAAGGCCCCTTCTAAATGAAATTGTTAGTACGTATAATCAGTTACCAGAAACTGTAAACGTTTTTTCTAATGAGTATACATTCAGATCCTCTATAAATAAGCTAACTAGCTAATAAGCTATAAATAAGCTATTTTGAAAAGTTGCTGTTGTGTTGTACCATTCTCAGATCAAATTGTTATTCAACTGTTATGTTATCAACATGTTAAAATGTTTCAGTGTAAAATGGCCTAGTGCTGTATCTGAAACATATTATAAATAAATAAATACTTGACACTATTAACATCATTGCCTAAGAGCTACCAGTGATCTTATTAATTGTTATAAATAAGGTACAAATAATAACAGTACATTTTGTTTGGTTTAGATATTGACATAACATCCTAACGAATACAAAGTATCTTAGGTTGGTTTTCATAGGCACGTTTTATGTAACCACATTCACGCCTCTCCAAGATCGACCTCAGAGGAATGCAAACAGGAATCTCAATGCTTTACTTTAGAAACATCGATCCAAAGTTAACTTCACACGAGGAAATCATGTGTCATGCAACTAATACATCAAATATATAAAAATCTTTAAGTTTTACGTACATGAAGTACTGTATAAATACAAGGATTTTTACGATAACCGAGTGTTAGAGCACTCATCTATGATACTAAGGGTCCCTGTTAATTCACTAATTTGATTCACACCCATTTGCGTGTATGGTGATAACGTGTTCGTGCTTTTTCGATCAATAGATCCAATATATTTCAATCAAAAATTTATCTTGTACGCCTTATATCTGGAGAACTACATATAGTGTAGCCGAACCCAAACTATCACTTAACGCAATACGAAATGCCTGTTCCGTAGAAAATACGAAAACTCGATTTAGGGGCGTTCAGAAGTTTTGTGCCCCTTGATCCAAAAAGTAATTATTGGCGAAAATCTCGATCTTTTGAACCATTTTTTTTTTTTGGCCATTCCTAAAATTCTTGTTCTAGGGGTTCTCCCATTACCTTGGTTATCTTAATTTGACTTATTATTCCGTTGTCCGTTAGGAGAGGTCGGTAACCCTTTCATAATGACAGAAGTAGAAAGTGTTTACTCAAAGTGTCGTATTTCAACAATTACTCAAGACAACCAAACTAAATGCTGTATGCGTTGTTACAATTCTTTGTGGATAAAGCCCCAATCTGACTCCTTACCCAATAGAATAACATCAAATATAGAAATAGAAGGAGAATATGAAAGGAAAATTCGGGTAAAATTATTCCTCGAAAATACAATGCTAGTACACATGAGCGAAGCTGGCAGAGGCATACGGACGAAGAAACGGGACAAAACTCAAGTTCCTTTTCCTTGTCAATGGTCTTTCTTTCGTGGGTATCACCAGCAGTTATTCACGATGTTTTGAAGCTGTCAGTTTTCCTTTCTTCCTGGATGATTTCAGCTGTGCCAAACTAAATGAAAGAATATAAGACAATTAATGTGTATAGTTAAGGGAAATTTTGAAACAATTATCTTATCTGTAGAGATATTGTATATTTTTATTGAAATTTGTGTATCGTTCTGTGTAAATATTTAGTTAGTTACTCATGAGGTAATATTTAGATATTGTTATACAAGGATTCTGAAACTTAAACTTTGGGTAGAGACTAGATCCTTTCTATTTTAACTGTGACCCTAATGCTGCTGCTGTCGATGTGTGTTTGCCCGTACCTCCCTCTAAACAGGAGGGACAAATTACTGCGGCCGAGGTCTTTTAATAGCAGGATGCAGAAGTATTATTTCACGGACTTCGCTGTGCTCTCTCTTGTTAGCCGTTCTAAGTAACCTATAATCTTCACTCGTGAAGACCAAATGACTGAATAACGGATTGGCAACGCAGCTGACGTCATTCACTTCTTTATTAAGCAAGTGGGGTCAAAGTATATTTCACATAAGTTCCGAGGGCATACCTGAAACAAACAAGCTCTACCTTAGATAATGAAAAAGTACAATTTTTAGAACTAGCCACCTGCAACAACATTCAGAAGACATTTTCCCAGCAAAACTCCGCAACTGATTTAGTTCTCAACAAATAAGGAATTTGATACTTTATTTATCTGCATAAACGATTTTTCAGTATAAAAGGAAAAAGCAGTTTTATGGTAAGATGTTAAGTTTATAGCTACTATTTGACAATCAAAAGTTTTCACCTTTCCCTGGGTAGAAACCACGCAGCATAAATAAACGTGATTCATTATTCTCAGTATATCAATTGAAAATTTTTCATGAAATCACAACTCTCTTCTCATCTCCTAGAAACTAAGTGAAGTTTCTGTCACACTTATAAACAATAGAAAGGACGAAAATTATTTTTTAACCTGTCAAAAATTATGACATTATTATTATTATTATTATTATTATTATTATTATTATTATTATAATTATTATTATTATTAGTATTAGTATTATTATTTACTGAAATATTAGTTTATAATGGAAATTTACTCTTACTACTATAGGCCCATCCGTCGAAGCCTTTTCCCACCAAAACCGAATCTCGTGTGATGCAGATATATTGATCAACTTCACATCAAATTGAAAACAGTAGCATAAAAATAATACAACAAAACTTATCTTATTTTTTAAAACGAACTTACTTAAGAAAGACATCTACCATTGTAGCACCTGATAAGCCAAATGCGTAAACACATAGTTCTTGTTTCTTAGCCTCAAGGTCGTGGAGAACTTGATGCAACTTGTGAGCTTGATCCTGAGGAATGGAAAACACAAGGATTTCGCGAACAAACGATTTTACGGTAGCCTCTGGTAAAGTGGAATGGATAGTGTCTATGATAGGGTTAATATCACAACTTTCGTTCACTGTTAAAGAGAGACGATAGTCTACACCTGAAGAAACAAAAAAGAGAAAAACAGTTAAATTTCTAAATATAAAAACACATTGAAATTAATTTCAACTACATAATACTTTTGGGTAAATGGCAATGGACAATTTTTAATTAGGAAAAACGAAAATAGCCAGGTTATGATTATTAAAACTGAAGATGATGTACCAGGATTTCCAAATTCTCTTCCAGTGTAATCTTGAAATATGTAGGCTATAATTTAAGATGGCAGTAGTTAAAAGTACGTTTGATATATATTACCAGAATGTGAATGGGTTAAAAACTAAAATTAACGAATTTTATCTAAGCTCTACCATGTTTAATTTTGATTGTGTTGCCATTACTGAATCATGGCTAAGACATGAAATATTTAATAATGAGTTGTTTGACGATAAATATTTGGTATACAGAAAAGATCGTAACCTAGTGCGCAGTAATATGAAAGATGGAGGTGTTGTTATCTTAGCTGTTCACAATAATTATATCTCTGAAAGAATAACAAGACTTGAATTGCCAGATAATGAGGATTTGTGGGTTAAAATTCAGTTATCGGATTTAACATGTATATATATATTTGTATAATGTATTTCCCGCCATATACTTCACAAGAATTATATTTAAATTTTTTTCGAAATATTGAAAGATTTAATGAACTAACATTATCTCAAAATATTTTTATTATAGGAGATTTGAATTTGGCGCTTTTAACAGATTATTTGGATGGTAACTATTTTTTTTAAATTTGCCTAATTTGGAGAACAATGTCTTACATAAAGTATTTTTTTTAAATTTCTCACAAATCAATAAAGTAAGAAATCTAAACAATAGAATTTTAGATGTTGTATTTACTAATGTATTACACGTTGAAGTTCTTGAATCTGATGTTCATTTTGTTCAACCAGATCATCATCACTCATGTTTGAATATTAGTATTCCGTTTTATAAAAACTGTAAGACACGAAATGAAATGGAAGACGTAGTCTACAACTTTTGTAAGTGTGATTTCTTGAAACTTTATCAGTTATTGAGATGTAAGAAATGGGATTCCTTATATGAGATTAAGGATATTGATAATTGTGTCGAGTTTTTCTATTCTGAATTATATGGAGTTTTAAATGAATGTACACCTAAAAATATAAAGAGGAAACGTTCATATCCAACCTGGTTTACTCCTGAAATAATAAAAATGTAAAAGAAGAAAGAACATTATAGAAAGAAATTTTAAAAATCAAGACTTTACTCAGATTACATGCAATTTGTTGCACTAAGGACACAAGTAAAAAATAGTATTGAAATAGCTTTTCGTGATTATAACAACGCAATAGAAGAGCAAATCGTAAAGGAACCTAGGAAATTTTGGAACTATATTAATAAGAAAAAATCTTCAAACATAAATCAATCTGTACTTGAATATAACAAAGAAAAAAATGTTGACAAATTGAAATGCGAAACTTTTGGTAAGCATTTTCAATCAGTATATAGTTCTGAAATTCCTAATATTAAACTATCAGATATTTTTCTGAATGATGTTTCTTCGATTGTAGATACAATGTTACTGGAAAGGATCACTGAAACAAAGTAATCGAACCTATTGACAAAATGAAAGGTAAAAGGTCAATTAGTAATGATGGTATACCATCTTACATTTTTAAAGGTTGTAAGGAATTTCTTGTTAAGCCATTGACCTACGTATTTAATCTGTCTATCACTCAGAGTTATTTTCCTGCAAAACTTAAAATATCAGCAATATGTCCAGTCCCAAAAATTAATCCTGTAAAATTAATACAAGACCATAGGCCGATAAGTTTGATTTCTTCTCCAGCTAAAATATTCGAATCAGTAATCTGTAAACACCTGTTTAATCACATCTCACGATATCTCTCCGATTCACAATATGGTTCTAGACATAACAGATCAACAGTAACAAATTTGTTGAATATAAGTCAAGCAATTAGTGAAGCTCTTAACGTAAGGTCTCAAATTGATGTAGTGTATACAGATTTTAAGCGAGCCTTTGATTTGATTAATCACGAAATACTTCTTAAAAAGATTAAAGGATTTGGTATTTCAAATGAATTAATCCGACTATTTAAGTCATATTTAAGCAACAGAATCCAATATGTAACATAAAATAATTGTAAATCTAAACAATATTCTGTATATTCTGGAGTACCACAAGGATCCAATTTAGGGCCTTTACTATTTTTAATTATGATAAACGATTTACCTGAAGAGTTCCAATATTCTTCGTGTCTAATGTTTGCTGATGATACTAAATTATACAAACAAATTTATACAAGAGATGATTGTGAAAAATTACAGAGAGATCTGGTGAGGTTGAGTGAATGGTGCCAAAGAAACAAATTTGAACTCAATATTTCAAAATGCAATGTTATAACATTTTCAATCACAAAGAAACCTGTTATATTTAAATATATTATAGGGAATCAAGTACTGGAGAGGAGAGAAGTTGTCAGGGATCTGGGAGTATGGTATGATGCAAATCTAAAGTTTACATATCATATGGATATCAAAACAAATGAGGCGTTTAAAATGCTTGGATTTATTAGATGATCGTGCTGTCATTTTAAAAACATAAAAACAATATTAACATTATATAACTCTTTTGTAAGAACAAAATTAGAGTACGCTTCTATAATTTGGGAACCATACTACCAAAAACCAAAGCAACAAATAGAAAAGGTACAAAAGAAAATGTTAAAATATATTAGTTATAAAACTGATAATATACCAACTCGTTATGTATCTTACAATATACTTCTCAGGAGGTTTCAGCTTTTGTCACTGGAGGATAGAAGATTTATTCAGTGTGTATTGTACTTGAAAAAACTTATTGATAACCAAGAGGATAATATGTCTTTCTTAGGTAAATTACCATTCTATTGCCCACGTCAAAACCTGAGATTCAGACCAATGTTTTATATGCCTGGCAACAAAACAAATTTAGCAAAAAACTCTCCGTTGTATAGGATATGTGATAGAGGCAATAAAATACATTCTATGGGTCTGGGCATATTTCAATTAAAATGCTCAATATTTAAACAAAAATGCGTCCAAATGTTACTTAATAAAGTGTAAAGATTGTTATTATATCTGGTACTTATTGACTGTTCGTAAACAAAACATGAGTAATGGTTAGTTGTTAGAATTACTTTACATGTAGCACATTCTGCACCATTATAAAATTAACAATTTGTGCTTTGTAATTGCCTTCAGGTGTTAGTACAAATAAATTATTATTATTATTATTATTATTATTATTATTATTATTATTATTATTATTATTATTATTATTATTATTACATTGTTTTGTTTGAAAATTGAAGTGAGAAACAGTGAAATAAAGTTAGAAACATCATTTCACTCTTTAAGTATCATTGAGTTCGCATTATTCTTTCCACCACAGCACCTGCACAGCATTTCGGTAAGTAATTTTCGCAATTGTCTTCATAATAATTCATGGATGTGTGTAGTCTTAAAATCGTTCCAGTCCGTAACGATCGAAAATCGGACAAATGTTCATAGAACTTTTCCAGTTTATTTTCACATGTAGAATTGCCTCACAAATTATGTGACATTCCTTCTGAATCACTCCGTATATTCTAGTTCAGAGCAGGAAATAAACTGTTAGGGACCTCCCAATTTAAGTTAAAACAAAGAACATTTAATTGAAAACAAACTTTCAGAAGTTTGTACCATGTATACACGACTCCAAAAGTGCATTACCACCTGCATTTCTCCCTTTCCTGCAATAGCAGGCAACCCAAAAGCTCGTCGGCTGGGTTGGTTGCGAATTCGAAAGGCGTTAGACAAAACCTCAATTTTGTTACAAATATAACAGTATGGCGAACTGCAAATAACAGAATAAAATAAATTGTTAAGACTTAACATTTTATTATCGTGAGGGCAATGGATGACATAAAAGTTACAAAATCATCTTACTTAAGCAGTTCAAACAAGGTGAATGGTAAGAAACAGACATAAGAGGAAAGCAGTATTGTTTCCTTTTCCCAAAAGAAAATCTCATAAAAAAGAAAAAGGTTGCATAATATAAAGGTTTAATATAAAAGCCTAACAGCACAAAACAAACATCCACACGACACGGAAAGAGAGACAAACACAGAATAAGGAACACCAGTGGGTTAGTTGACTAGCGGGCCTCTCATGCAAGATGGAACCCAAGTTGTAAACCTAAATGTTATAATAATAATAATAATAATAATAATAATAATAATAATAATAATAATAATAATAATAAGTATTATTATTATTATTATTATTATTAAAAAATCGTTTACTTTCCAAATCTCTGACCCTACCTAAGAGCATGTCTGCATATAGCGGTCATGTGTGCAACTTTTGTCAATGAGTGGCCCTAAAGGGCAAAGGGATGCAAATCTCTCTCAGGGAGGAACAAAATACTTTCTTATGATAAATTCTATCAGAAAGTTCGAGGAATTGCTTTTGACAGGTGCTTTCTAGTTTTTCGGGGATAGAAAATTGTATCGCCTAAGAAATTACAGTATATAATATTGCAAATTTGCAACTGCATTTATTTACAATGCAATTTGAGGTCATAAAGAAATTGAAGACTTTGGGACAAACGACCTGTCAAGTCCAAAAAGTGAAAGTATAAAGGAGATAGCTTCACAAGGGTTTCTCTTCATCCGATTTCCTTCAAACTGAAAATATACTAAACTGAAAATAAATGCACATGTGTTTCTTTGTTTCTTTTGGAGAACAGGTTAAAGGGAGGCAAATGGTCTCTTTTCAAAAAAGGGTCCCCTTGATTTAAAAGGACCAAATTAAAGAAACGAAACACGTCCAATACAAAGATGACTTCAAAGTACAAAATACGGGTTTAGTCGTTTTTGAGAGTAAAGTTTTACAGAGGCAATGCTCCTTCGAAATGAGAAAGGACCCCGCACAATCTTTATGGAAATTGGGTTTCGGTGGAATTGCTTGAAACCGTGTTATGTTGCAGATATGATGTTCCTGAGAAAAAGTCTCAATGGGCACAACAACAAACCATTGGCCGTTTGGCCACCACGAGGCCACTTTCTTAAGAAAAAGACGAAAAAAATTTGAGATTTCGCACAAAATGACTAAAATCGTGATGTTGTAGATATTGTGATTCCGAAAAAAGACTTAATGGGCATAATTACCAATCACTGACTTTTTGGCCACTACAGGGCCATGAGAAAAAGTCTCAATAAACACAACCACCAATCACTGACCGTTTGGTAACTACAGAGTCACATTTTTGCAAACAGCAGAACTTAACGTTGTTTTGGATTTCATTGGAATTGCTTGAAACCGTGTTATGTTGCAGATATGATGTTCCTGAGAAAAAGTCTCAATGGGCACAACCACAAACCATTGGCCTTTTGGCCACCACGAGGTCACTTTCTTGAAAAAAAAAAGCCGAAAAAAATTTGAGATTTCGGACAAAATGACTAAAATCGTGATGTTGTAGACATTGTTATTCTGAGAAAAGATCTCAATGGGCACAACCACAAATCACTGATCGTTTGGCCACTACGAGGCCACTGTTTTGAAAGTAACCGAAGATGACGATATTCTGGATTTCGGTAAAAGTTACTAAAACTGTGATATGTTGTAGATATTGCGGTTCTGAAAAAAGATCTTAATGGGCACAACCAATTATCACTGACCGTTTGGCCACAATGAGACCACTATTTGAAAGTAACCGAAAATTTGACCTGCATTTCGGTAAAAATGACTGAAACTGTGATATGTTGTAGATATGGTGATTCTGAAAAAAGTCTTAATAGGCACAACAACTAATCACTGACCGTTTGGCACTACTTGGCCACTTTCTTGACTGTAACCGAAAATGTTGATGTTGTGGATTTCGGTAAAAATGACTGAAACTGTGATATGTTGTAGATATTGTGATTCTAAGAAAAGGACTTAATAGGCATAACCACTAGTCACTGACCGCTTCCCCACAACCATGCCACTTTCTTGAAAGTAAGCTAAGATGGTGATGTTATGGATTTCCGTAAAAATGACTTAAACTGTGATATGTTATAGATCTTGTTATTCTGAGAAAATGTCTTTATGGGTACAGCCACTAATCACTGGCCGTTTGGCCACTAGAGGACAACTTTTTCGAAAGTAATCGAAAATGTAGATGTTCTGGATTACGGAAAAATTACTGAAACTGTGATACGTTGTAGATATTGTGATTCTGAGAGAAGTTCTTAATGAGCACAACCAATAATCACTGGTCGTTTGGACACTACGAGGCTACTTTTTTGAAAGTAAGCGAAAATGGTGATGGTCTGGATTTAGGTAAAAATGACTGAAATTGTGATATGTTGTAGATATTGTGATTCCGAGAAAAATGTCCTAATGGGCACAACCAATAATTACTGACCGTTTGGCCACGAGAGGGCCACTTTTTGAAAGTAATGGAACATGGCGATGTTCTGGATTTCGGCACCTATCAATAAAACTGTGATATGTTGTAGATCTTGTGATTCCGAGAAAAGGTCTCAATGGGCACACCCACTAATCACCGACTGTTTGGCCACTACCTGGTCACTTTCTTGAAAGTAACCGAAATTGTTGATGTTCTGGATTTAGGTAAAAATGACTGAAACTGTGATATGTTGTAGATATTGTGATACTGAGAAAAGGACTTAGTAGGCTTAACCACTAATCACTGACCGTTTGGCTACTACAGGGACCCTTTTTGGAAAGTAACCGAAAATATTGATGTTGTGTATTTCGGTAAAAATGACTGAAACTGTGGCCACCACCACGCCACTTTCTTGAAAGTAACGGAAGATGGTAATGTTCTGGATTTCGGTAAAAATGACTGAAACTATGATATGTTGTAGACATTATGATTCTGAGAAAGTCTTAATGTGTGCAGCCAATAATCACTGGCCGTTTGGACACCACGAAGATACTTTCTTGATAAAAAGCGAAAATGGTGAAGTTCTGGATTTAGGCAGAAATGACTGAAACTGTGATATGTTGAAGATATTTTGATTCTGAGAAAATGTCCTAATATGAACAACCAATAATTGCTGATCATGTGGCCACCACAGGGACACTTTTTTTAAAGTAACGGAACATGGTGATGTTCTGGATTTAGGTAAAAATCACTGAAACTGTGATATGTTGTAGATCTTGTGATTCCGAGAAAAGGTCTCAATGGGCACAACCACTAATCACTGACCGCTTGGCCAGTACCTGGCCACTTTCTTGAAAGTAACCGATAATGTTGATGTTGTGGATTACGGTAAAAATTACTGAAACTGTGATATGTTGTAGATATTGTGATTCTGAGATAAGGCCTTAATGGGCACAACCAATAATCACTGGCCGTTTGTACACAACGAGGCTACTTTTTTAAAAGCGAAAATGGTGATGCTCTGAATTTAGGTAAAAATGACTGAAATTGTGATATGTTGTAGATATTGTGAATCGGAGAAAAGATCCTAATGGGCCGAATCAATAATTACTGATCGTTTGGCCACCACTGGGCCACTTTGTTGAATGTAACGGAACATGGTGATGTTCTGGATTTCGGTAAAAAATCACTGAAATTGTGATATTTTTTTAGATATTGTGATTCTGAGAAAAGTTCTTAATGGGTATAACCACTAATCACTGACCGTTTGGCCACTACGAGGCCACTTTTTGAAAGTAACCGAAGATGTTGATGTGGATTTCGGTAAAAATGACTGAAACTGTGATATGTTGTAGATATGGTGATTCTGAGAAAAGGTCTTGATAGGCATATCCACTAATCACTGACCGTTTGGTCAGTACGAAACATCTTTTTTGAAAGCAGCCGACTCGAAGATAGCGATATTCTAGTTTTCGGTCAAAATGACAGCAACTGTGAAATGTGTAGATATTGTCATCCTGAGAATAAGTCTCAATGGACATATCCAAAAATCATTAATCGTTTGGTTACTACTGGGCTACTTTCCTGAAAACAGCCGAGTATAACGATTTCTGAATTTAGGTAGGGTTGTGTAAAACTGAGATATGTTGATGATCTCATTATGAGAAAAACTCTTAATGGACACAATCATCGAATTATGAGCGTTTGGCCACTGCAGATCCAGTTTTTTAAAAAAACAGCTTGGTATAACGATATTTTGATTCCGGTGTAAATGAATGAAACTGTGAAATATTGTAGATGTTTTTATCCCGAGAAAAATTGTCTAGGGCTTTCCGGGTTTTCCTTTGTCCCGCAAGATGAATATCTGAATGTTGTCTATTCTTAAATGATGTTGGTCGCTACTCTCCCCATCTCTTTTCCGGGTTGTGGGATGCTACTTTTCAGAGTTTCATACAATTCTACCAAAAATTACAGAGTATCCTTACCTTCTACTGTTTTAAAAAACGTGGCCCCGTAGGTACCGAATTGTCACTGATTGGTAGCTGTATCCATTGAGAGTTTTTCTTAGGATCACAATATCTACAACATATCACAGTTTCAAGCAATTGCACCGAAATCCACATTATCGTTACCTTCTGTTCTAATTAAAAGATAAAAAAACAAGTGCCTCTCCAGTGGCCAGTAATTTTTGGCGGCGGCGCCTGTTGAGAATTTTTTCAGGATTACAGTATCTAGAACATATCACGGTTTCAAGCAATTCCGCCGAAATCCAGAATAACGTTACCTTGAGCTCTTTTGAAAAAGTGATCCTGTAGTGGTCAAACGGTCAGTGATTAATGGTTGTGCAAATTGAGTCTCTCTCTAACGATCACAATATCTACAACATATCACGGTTTCAAGTAATTCCACCGAAATCCAAAATAACGTTACCTTCTGCTGTTTGAAAAACATGTGGCCCTGTAGTTGCCAAACGGTCAGTGATTTGTGGTTGTGCCCATTGAGACTTTTTCTCAGGAACACCATATCTACAATATACCACGGTTTCAAGCACTTCCACCGAAATCCAATTTCCGTCAGGATTGTGCGGGATCTTTTTGGCATTTCGAAGGGGCATTGACTCTGCAACCTTTTTCTTGCAAAAACGACAAAACCCATATTTTCTTTTTTGAAGTCATCTGTGCATCGGCAGAGTTTCGTTTCTTTAATGATGTCGATATATTTACGATCGAACGTTGATATGTGTTAGTATCCATATCGACGATATCGATATATCGACATATCGTACAGGCCTAGATCTGAGAAATTATGCTTGATATATAACAGAATCAACAATCAAAATCTAATTATGTTCTTCCATTTCCGTACTCAAGGTTGAAGTGGAAGAGGATGAACCTGGACAAGCATTTTAAGACAAAAAATTTGTTAAAATAAAACTAGTTATACTGCTCCTTAATAGAAAGCTATAAATAGAAAACCATTACTGTAATTTACCTTTTACTTCTGTTTCTGATTGTTATCACAAATCACCGACAGTACAAGTAGTTTACATAGTATAGCAATATACTCAATATTTTTTCAGAACTAAGCAAACCGGAAGATGAAACTCCTGTGATATTAAAGTGGAATGTTCTACAAAATATTCATAATTCATTGTCCTTATTTCTATCAGTACTTTTGCCACAGACTCAGAGCTACAAGACTTATAACTAACTAACTAACTAACTCTATGGCCTATGGAACCCGGAGGTTCAATGCCGCGTTCACAAAAGCTCTCCACTGACTTCTATCCTTAGCTAACTGCATCCAGTTTCTACTTTGTATTCCAATCTGTGCGAGATCCATATTAATATTGTCCTCCCATCTGCGCCTAGGTCTTCCTAATGGTCGTTTTCCGATTGGTCTTCTAGACTAGTAGAACTAGAAATAAAAGATTTCGTTCCTTCTTTTCTCTCAGCCTAAAAGACTTCTGCATTTTGCTGAGAATGTCATTCTTTTAAATGTGTTGGAGCTGAGAGCCGCAGCTAGAAATTTCGTTGCCCGAGGCGATGTAGAATTCGGCGTCCCCCAACACTCACCTTACCAAGCTTTTACTTTTCCTTTCTGTGTCTTTATTTTAACATATAAGAGAACCATCTTTTTGTTATGCTACGCTGATTTTTCTTTACCAAGCTTCTTGGACAGACCATTGCAACAGCCAAAAGCGATCGTTATGTATTCTTTATCAAATAAGAGCCGCTCCCTAGAGGCTTATTTTGACCTGCTGTTAAACTTAACAAAACTACCTTGTATACAAATCCATTCGGAGAATAATTATTAGGAATGGCCAGATCCGGATCCGAAATTTCGGACCTTGTTTCCGGGTCCTAAAAACTGGATCTTGAATCCGGATTCGAAATTTCGGATCTTGGATCCGGGTCCGAAAAACCGGAACTTGCGTCGGGATCCGAAACTCCGTGTCAGAAAATTCGGGTGTTCCGAATCAGCAAAGTTTTTGAAATTGACAAAGTGATTTTCAGTCCTATGCTTAAAATAAGATTTTGAGATACTTGTGGTATGTGATCGTGTGACAGCTTTGCGTTCTCTTCATACTGTTGATATTTGGTTTTTGTTCCTTAATATGTCACAATTACTCCAAATTTGATTGACTAAAACTGTCGACTTTAGTGAGAGCAATCTCACTGTCAGATTCGATTCTAGTGGAAATACTCGATCTTGAAGGTAGTAAATCTTTTTTAAAGCGGTCGGCCTGATGGAAATTTGTTCTTTGTTTTCTGTAACACTAATCAGATGGTGAGATGAAATCTTAGTCTCAAGCCCAAACTTCTTCATTAGGCTCAGGATGCTTACTTTCCTAATTTTTTCTGAGTTATTGTGGTTACTGAATGAGGCCATTTCCTTGTCGTGATGGGCTAGGCCATAGCTAATAGAACAGCCAATAAAATACAGATCAAATCAAATTAAGGAGCAACTTCTTTTTCTTGCTCTTGATTAGTTTTTTTTTCTTTAAAAATACGTTTCTCTGTGACCGCACCACTACAGTTAGTATTAAGAATTGTAGTAGAGATAAAGTTCTAAATGTCAATTAATGTATCAAAATTAATGAATTAATGTAGCTGTATGTGTATACAAAATACCATATGCAGCCTCGAGCAGTAATACATATCTTTATAATTAGTAATCCATTACTATTAAGTCTGCATAGGTTGTATAAGGAGCTATATCATTCATGCAAACACATGGGCGGATCCAAGCGAAGGGCGAAAAGTCGTTCGCCCCTACCTAGCGGCACCATTAATAGTGTACTTTAGTAGTAATGTGGGGCAATTTCAGATCATTTAAGTAATTGTTCACTGCTAGCATCCGCAACCGCCCCCTAAGAATCCATCCGCCCTATCCAGGAGTCCGTTCTGGATTTGTCCCTGCGCAAACATAATATACAGCTCATTCAAGAGTACATTTTGTTGGCTTTTTAAAATTTTTATTTTAAAGGATGTCATTTCTCGTGGCTAGTTATGCAATTTTGTCCACAGACATACATGCAATTTCCAGTCATACTTACTAGACTGCGGCTAGTTTGGGGCTTTGCCACTAGACCCCCGTTACTACGGCCTCGCACCACAAAAGCCTCTATAAGAAGTGTCTGGGGACACGCCCCTAGACCCTCGGATATCTCATTTGATCGGCGTACGGCCTCGCACCTCGTAAACCTACAAACATATCGAATCTCAGTTCAGATATCAAGTTGTATGTAACAACATTCCGGTATCCCGAGATATACCGAATTTCAGTGCGAGTACGTGGAGGCTCGGTCTATGACCTCGCACATCATACGCCTGCAAACGACGAATTTTTGTTCAAATAACAAGCTTCACTTCTCAAACATTCCAGGATTCCGAGATATAAAAATCTTTTCTTCCCGACCCTTTTCTTCCCTTCTAAGACATACATCAAAAAACGCTTAAGTACATATTTAATAATTTCAAATGAAAAGCCCAAATACCAAATTCTATGCTCCTAACCTTCAGAGGTTCCCAGATATCGGCATGTTATTATACTAATTACAATCCCCACCCTCTTTCATTTCCATCTCTTTTCTTTTCCTTTTCGCTTAAACATCAAAAAACACTGAAACACATGTCAAATTATTTTCAATGAGAAATGCAAATACCAAATTTCAAGTCTCTAACCTTAAAGGATTGAACATATCAATACAATAATTGTAATCCCCACTTAATTTACTTCCCGCCCTTTTTCTTCCCTTCTGGGCCACATATAAAAAACGTTGAAATACATATCTAATTATTTTACGTGAGGAGTCCAAATACCAAATTCCATGTTTCTAACCCTTTAAGTTTCTGAGATATAGGCATATTATTATACTAATTGCAATAATTGCAATTTCCACCCCTTTGTTTACTTTCTACATCTTCCCTGCCCCTTCTAATTTAAATATCAAAAAACATTTAAACAAGTATCAAATTATTTTCAATGAGAAACCCAAATTCCAAATTTGAAGTATCTAACGTGAAGAATATCGGAGATATGGCCATTTTATTGAAATATTTTCCACCCCATTTCCCCCTTCCTCGTCGAATTTCCCAAAGTCCTTCCTTAGTGGTATCCTGCGTCACAGATCCTATGTACTGTGCAAATTTCAAGTTTCTAGCTTCAGCGATTTGGCCTGTACGGTGATCTGTCACTCACTCACTCAATCACTCAGGACTTTGCCCTTTTTATGTAGAGAGATTTATGATTTTGTGGGAAAGCATGGATTTTTTCTAAGACCGCCAGTGTCTTAGAAGTGTAATAGCTTTGTGGTCAACTTTTATCAATCAACTGACTGATCTGCGTCTATATATTATGTAAAATATCGCTTATGGTATTTATTTTGCTAGAATAAAAAAATAAAAATAATGACGAAAATTCAAGTACATCGATGATTTTAGCGTAATGCTCCAGGAGTTCAGACCATTGGATTAATCATAAGAGCCGACTGTATAAGATAGACTACATTAATTTCCAATGTGGGGCAAAAAAAATATGCAGCATTACTATGCAGTTTTTCAACGTTATAACTCAATCAGAAAATATTATCATAGGTCTCATAAACAATCGAATTTTAATCCTAACTCGATTAATATATAGCAAAAGGCAGATCTATACAACTACTGACTTGAGATGAAAGTGGCGTACTCGTAGTACGTTTAAAGATATACTAAAGACTAAATGATGGGGTGTGCGCAACAGTGGTCTAACCCCGAAAAATTTGAAAATGAGATTTTGATGTAATTTAAATTGAATTTTCTTCGCACTGAGATAGATAAAATTCACCTAGTAAATTTTATATATATTTTATACATATGGATATTTTAGTTCTGGGCCTGAATCTAAGGCTTAAAATATTCAAAACAGGAGTCTGAATCTGAACTTCGAAATTTCGGATCTGGATCCAGGAACCGGATATCCGGATCCGGATCCAAGATCCGAATCTTCGCATCTGGATCCGGATCTTATAGGATCCGGATACCCGAGATCCGGATCCGTCTGGCCATCCCTAATAATAATGAAAAAAGCATGGAGCCGATTCTCCTATGTCAGGGGGACCGTATTACACATGGAGTTGGTGGATGCGAGTGGTAGCGTTGAAAAGGTCCGGGTCCCCTGAGTGCAGTAGTAATGTCAGAAATCAGGCCCAGGCCACAAGTCTCAAGGAATGGGGTCCTGACGTTATGGGCTCGGGTCCCTTCTATTCATCTATTAAACATGAAGTTGTTGGACGAAGTTGGTGACATTTGAAAGGTTTTGATCCGTTGAGCACAATCGTGATGTCAGAAATCGATCCCTAGCCTTGAATCCCAAGAAACGGGGTTCCGAAGTTTTAGACGCAGATCCTTTCTATTCCTCTTTTAAACATGGAGTTGTTGGACGCGGATGGTAATATTGGAAAGATCCTAGTCGTTTGAGCACAGGGTAATGTCCGAAATCGGTTCCTGGCGTCAAAGCTCCAGAAACGATATCCCGAATTGGCTCAATCACAATACCTGGTTGCACAAGATAAAACAATATTTATAGCTGTATTGATGGTTTTATCTCGCGTAATCAAATACTGAGATTGAACCACAGCAAAGGTTTACATCACATCCCAAATGTTTGGCACCCGGATCTAATTTGACATCACCGCATTGCGTAAGGAACCAACGCAACCACTTGCTTTCAGAAACACCTTGCTTCGTAGACGAATATAGAAGACTTCGGGATCCCATTTCCAGGGATTCGAATCCAAGGCCTGATTTCTGACATTACTGCTGTCCTCAATCGACCCTGACATTTCAAACGTCACCACCGTAATACAACAACTCCGTGATTAATAGGCAAATAGAAGAGACCCGAGTCCATATTTTTAGACCTCATTTCTGGGCCTCAGGTCCCGGGTTCCACCTTTGACATCACCTAAGTGCTAAGAGCTTTCCATCGCCACCATCTGCATCCAACAACTTCATGCTTAAAAGAGAAATATGTAGAATGAAACTGAGCCCAAAATTTCATAGGCCCATTTCTGGGGTTTTGAGGCAATGACCCGATTTCTAACATTACCGCTGTGCTCAAACGACCCGAACCTTTCCAACGCCACCACCGTCATGCAACATTTCCATGTTTAACGGGCCTATAGAAAAGACCTATACTCAAAATTTTGAGACCCATTTTCTGGTGCCTCATGGCTGGGACCCGTTTCTTACGTCAGCACTGTGCTCAGGAGACCCGGAACTTTCCAACGCCACTACCAGCGTGCACCAATTCCATGTCTAACACGGTTTAACTACTGCAGGAGTATTTTAATGGACTTTTCTCCATGCTGTTTAAACAATTTACAACATTTCATACTATCGATAAAAATGAAATTTACATATATTCGAAACTATGGTCTTTTAAAATGTTAGAAATGGGTACACCATTAATTTTCAGAAATAATTGTAAACTTCTGTAATTTTATTCTGTATGTGACCACAGAAATATTTTCATTTCGATTCTTTTACGATAACAAATATTTTGTGAAAGGTAACAGAAATTCAGAAGGAAACTTCTTTGGGAATTTCTCAATATTGATCAGTGAAGATGAACAATATGTTTAATGTTTGTAATTAAAATCCAAAATATAGTTTGGCTACTGCATATGTTTGAAATTATAATAATTACTTCTTAATGAATGAAATTTTTAATGAAATTTCTGAATTTAAAATTACTTATTATTAATTAGCATATTAAAAATACACTAACACACATATACACGTATATGTGTATATGTTTTGTATGTATGTAGATAGATAAAAATATCACACAACTAGATATATATGCATAAAAATATCCTGGTGATACAAGTAGTTGTTGCAGAAATGATCCAACAAATTCATTCAGATTGGAAGCATTTCATATAACAACGGAATAAAAACAATCGCTGGTAGTGACCAGTGTTTCGAAAAACAAAAATTCGTTAAGTTGTGACCAGTAGCGTAGGCAGAAATTTATTTCTGGGAGTGCAAACTCAATATGAGGGTATTTCATATTAAAATTCCTAAAATTACCTCCCAAAATTAGGCTAAATGTACACAAAAGTCGAAGTTTGAACCCCAGGACACGCCCCTGGGTACGTCCCTGATTGTGACCCCTTAAGCCCCTATTCTACAGCTGCTTCAAGTTCGAAAATGTTATGATTTCCCTTGCTTACATTCAATTCTAACATTCCCGCACAAATAGAAGCTTACGTATATCTCTTTACTTCTCTCATTTTCATATTTTCATTCTCACCGTCGTGATTAATCCGATGGGGTAGAGAAGTGTGATTAACTAAGCAAAATCATCACCATGAAGACGCCGAACATGTATTTTAGACTTTGACCTTTCTGATTTTGAGAATGCTCCTGCATACAATATAAAAATTACTCGGCACCTTGTATATCACATCGTCATTAACAAATCATATATAATTACTTTCTTTAAATAAAAAGTAAAACCTTATTGTGACTCTTAACGTTTGGGCTTCGAGCGAAACGAGCAGGAAAATTTTTAATAAATTTATTTCTTTGCAGATCGACAATATTGATTTACTAGGGCGCCAATGTCTTTTTGGAGCGACGCGTCGTTTACTCATTTCCAACACTTTTCTTTTCTTCTAGCTCGTTCGGCGTTCTCTTGGTATTAGCGCCCCGAGTAACCACCCAGCTCGAGTACCCTAGCTACGGTTTGCAAAGACTGCTCGACGATGGATACAGCGATATTGCGAAACTGCAGAATCGGCTAGACGTACAGATAACGAATGAGGCCTACCATACAAATGTAACCCATTTGACCATGTGCGTTTCATATAAAGTCTAATTTTAAGTGAGTGAAAAATAAAATCAATAAAGAGGATTGTGTTGTCCCATGCGAATAATAGTAATGACAGGCGCTATTATTATTATTATTATTATTATTATTATTATTATTATTATTATTATTATTATTATTATTATTATTATTATTATGTTAAATGTGATTTCACCAAAAGTAACGACGAATAACTCAGAAAACTCAAAGTAGCGATGGACAATGCGTTTTCAGAAATATCCCATAACAGGATTTGAACTAATGATCTTTGGATTTAGAATCCCATACATTACCGATTGTACGGAACAATGCCACACTGGTACTCTTATAATTTGTTATCTTGTATAACTTCCTTTAAAGTCCGGAATAAATCTAACAGAGGAAACCAGACTTTGGTAAATGAACTTCCAGGAAAATACGAAACCCGTATTCCCTGATTTTATGTCTACAATATCTATGCACAATTTAATTCACTTCGGCTCACTTCTTCTTGCCTTTCGGGCGTCAACTTTCAAAATTTTGGGTGGGAGCTTTTGTTCCCTAAAACCGTTTTTCGCAGAACCGTATTCGTTTATTTTTTGCCTATTGCCCACACACAAAGTTTCGTTCCAATTCTTCATGTCCTTTACACACATCTAACATACTGTTATTAGCACTTTTCATATTTCGTGATCGAAGGTTTGGAGGGGACAGTGCCCACCCAGTATTTTTTGTCACTAAAATACGAAACCCATATTCCCTCACTGTGCACAATTTCATTCATTTTGGTTCACTTCTTTTTGCCTTTCGCGCGTCGACTTTCAAAATTTTGGATGGGAGCTTTTGCCCCCCAAAAAATCTTTTTTCCGCAGAAAATAGAAAAACAGTATTCGCTTTTTTTTCATATTTTCCATACACAAAGTTTGGTTGCAATTCTTCATGTCCTTTACGCACATCTGACATACTGTTACTACCACTTTGATATTTCGTGATCAAATGCTTCGAAGGGTCCGTGCTCCACCCAACCGTTTTTCCAGGAAAATACGAAACCTGTATTCCCTAATTTTACATCTGTAATATCTGTGCACAATTTCATTCACTTCGGTTCACTTCTTTTTGGCTTTCGGGCGTCAAATTTCAAAATTTTGGGTGGGAGCTTTTGCCCCTAAAACCGTTTTTCTGCAGAAAATAAACAGCTTTCGTTTATTTTTTAGTATATTATCCATACAGAAAGTTTTGTTGCAGTTCTTCATGTCCTTTACACACATGTGATATAGTATTACTGGCACTTTTCATATTTCGTGATAAAAGGTTTGGAGGGATCAAAGATTGCCACACTGATGTATTTGTGACAAAATTGAGGTTTAGTCCAACGCCTTTCGAATTTGCAACCAACCGAACCGCCGACCTTTTTGGGTTGCCTGCTATTGCAGGAAAAGGAGAATTGCAGGTGGTAATGCACTTTTGGAGTCGTGTACACAATATTACTAATAATGGTTAGAAATAAAGAATTACCAAGACATTTTCTAAGGTATGTGTGTGATCCTAAGCATCCTATTTCACCATCGTTAAGAATTGCCACCTTATGACCCAATATTCCAGCCTCGTCCATGGAGTGAGTGCATAACAAAATAGTGACGTTATTTCGAACTTCCTGTCAATAATACAATAATAATTAGGTATTTGTATCATGCAACACAAACTAACTGTTCATTCTGCTTGAATTTGAAAAAAAGTGAGAGAAAAATTGGACTTACAGAATATAGTATCAACTGTATTTACTTGGATAATTTTAGGATATAAATATCTTAAAACTAATAAATAGTAAAACGAATAAATCTAATAAAAATCATGTCTGATGACGAACTCGAAAAATGTGCCCGAAATATCGATCATATGAGGAACCCTGGTCGCCATAAGAATTCGTACAAGGTTCGAAATTTTTATTATACAGTAGAACCCCTCTAATCCGTCACCTTTGGGATTGGGATATGCTTAAAACGTAGAAAACGTCAGATTATGAGAAAATATAGAAAAATAAGGATTTACGGAAATATAAACAACCTCTAAACTCAAAAATAACTGTATTGTTCTCTAAACTAAAAACATTCCAAAATACCTCACAAAAGTTATTATTATTATTGTAAACAGCACTACATACTGTATGTACAGTATTACTACCTAAGCCTATAGTAAAAAAACACTTAGGAAAAGTAATATATTTTTGTTTACCACTAAAAACTGCACAGTACAATAAAAAAAAACGAACAACGTAAGAAATGAGATGACTGAGAGCGCACTAAAGTGGACAAGCAGTAATAGCAAGTAAAGAAGAATGTCGCGACAGCAGTAAACGACAAGAGATCTCGTGAGGCACCGACGAGCCGATGTCACGGTGAAAACCTGCATCGTGAGAAACGTACCGGGAGTACAAAATAACCGGAGATTTCCTACCCCCGGTAAGATTTCACCGGAGAATTTCTACCCCTCTGCTGTTTTAAAATATATAATTGGAAAGTGAACTTCAATGGTATCAATCGACTGACCATTGCCAAAGGACTCGATTAAGATAGTTCCGACACTATTGTTATAACTTACCATTGATTCAGCCGAGGGAGGTGAGATTTCTCCGGTGAATTTGTATCCCCCATGTTGTAAAATATATAAGAGGAAGGTGAACTTCAATGTTATCAATCGACCATACATTGCCAAAGGACTCGATTTAAATAGTTCAGACACTATTGTTATAACTTCCCTTTGGTCTAGTCGAGGGGTAAGATTTCACCGGGGAATTTTTACTTCCACTGCTGTTTTAAAATATATAAGTGGAAAGTGAACTTCAATGGTATCAATCGAATATACATTGCCAAAGAACTCGATTAAGATAGTTCCGACAGTATTGTTCTAGCTTCCCTGTCATCTAGCCGTGGGGGGGGGTGTAAAATTTCACCGGAGAACTTGTATCCCCTGCTGTTTTAAAATATATAAGTGGAAAGTGAACTTCAATGGTATCAGTCGACTGGACATTGCAAAAGGACTCGATTAAGATAGTTCCGACACTATTGTCATAACTACACTTTGATCTAGCTGAGGAGTAAGGTTTCACCGAGGAATTTTATCCCCGCCGCTGTTTTAAAATATAAAAGTGGAAAGAGAACTTCAATGGTATCAATTGACTAGTCATTGCCAAAGGACTCGATTAAGATAGTTCCGATACCATTGTTATAACTTCCCTTTAAACTAACCGAGGGTGGAAAGTTTTCACCGAGGAATTTGTACCCTCTTCCTGTTTCAAAATATATAAGTGGAAAGGAAACTACAATAGTATCAATCAACTGGACGTTGCCAAAGGACTCGATTAAGATAGTTCCGACACTATTGTCATAACTACACTTTGATCTAGCTGAGGAGTAAGGTTTCACCAAGGAATTTTATCCCCGCTGCTGTTTTAAAATATAAAAGTGGACAGAGAACTTCAATGGTATCAATTGACTAGTCATTGCCAAAGGACTCGATTAAGATAGTTCCGACACAATTGTTATAACTTCCCTTTAAACTAACCGAGGGTGGAAAGTTTTCACCGAGGAATTTGTACCCTCTTCCTGTTTCAAAATATATAAGTGGAAAGGAAACTATAATAGTATCAATCGACTGGACGTTCCCAAAGGACTCGATTAAGATAGTTCCGACACTATTGTCATAACTACACTTTGATCTAGCTGAGGAGTAAGGTTTCACCGAGGAATTTTATCCCCTGCAGTTTTAAAATATATAAGTGGAAAGTGAACTTCAATGGTATCAATCGAATATACATTGCCAAAGAACTCGATTAAGATAGTTCCGACAGTATTGTTCTAGCTTCCCTGTCATCTAGCCGGGGGGGGGGGTGTAAAATTTCACCGGAGAACTTGTATCCCCTGCTGTTTTAAAATATATAAGTGGAAAGTGAACTTCAATGGTATCAGTCGACTGGACATTGCAAAAGGACTCGATTAAGATAGTTCCGACACTATTGTCATAACTACACTTTGATCTAGCTGAGGAGTAAGGTTTCACCGAGGAATTTTATCCCCGCTGCTGTTTTAAAATATAAAAGTGGAAAGAGAACTTCAATGGTATCAATTGACTAGTCATTGCCAAAGGACTCGATTAAGATAGTTCCGACACAATTGTTATAACTTCCCTTTAAACTAACCGAGGGTGGAAAGTTTTCACCGAGGAATTTGTACCCTCTTCCTGTTTCAAAATATATAAGTGGAAAGGAAACTACAATAGTATCAATCAACTGGACGTTGCCAAAGGACTCGATTAAGATAGTTCCGACACTATTGTCATAACTACACTTTGATCTAGCTGAGGAGTAAGGTTTCACCAAGGAATTTTATCCCCGCTGCTGTTTTAAAATATAAAAGTGGAAAGAGAACTTCAATGGTATCAATTGACTAGTCATTGCCAAAGGACTCGATTAAGATAGTTCCGACACAATTGTTATAACTTCCCTTTAAACTAACCGAGGGTGGAAAGTTTTCACCGAGGAATTTGTACCCTCTTCCTGTTTCAAAATATATAAGTGGAAAGGAAACTATAATAGTATCAATCGACTGGACGTTGCCAAAGGACTCGATTAAGATAGTTCCGACACTATTGTCATAACTACACTTTGATCTAGCTGAGGAGTAAGGTTTCACCGAGGAATTTTATCCCCTGCAGTTTTAAAATATATAAGTGGAAAGTGAACTTCAATGGTATCAATCGAATATACATTGCCAAAGAACTCGATTAAGATAGTTCCGACAGTATTGTTCTAGCTTCCCTGTCATCTAGCCGGGGGGGGGGGGGTGTAAAATTTCACCGGAGAACTTGTATCCCCTGCTGTTTTAAAATATATAAGTGGAAAGTGAACTTCAATGGTATCAGTCGACTGGACATTGCAAAAGGACTCGATTAAGATAGTTCCGACACTATTGTCATAACTACACTTTGATCTAGCTGAGGAGTAAGGTTTCACCGAGGAATTTTATCCCCGCTGCTGTTTTAAAATATAAAAGTGGAAAGAGAACTTCAATGGTATCAATTGACTAGTCATTGCCAAAGGACTCGATTAAGATAGTTCCGACACAATTGTTATAACTACTCTTTGATCTAGCCGAGCGGGGTTAAATGTCACCGGGGAATTTCTACCCCTCTAATTTTTTAAAATATATGAGAGGGAGGTGAACTTCAATGGTATCAATCGACCATACATTGCCAAAGGACTCGATTTAAATAGTTCGGACACAATTGTTATATGTTCCATTTGATCTAGTCCTGCGGTGTAGGAAGACTATTTAAAAAAATAATCCGGAGAAAGACCCTGGACTCCCAACTTTCATGAAGGTATTCTGTACAACTCAGTCCCCCTTGTAGTCTGTCTTTCCTAAAGCCTTCATGCTGCTGACGCCAATGGCTATGCATATGAAATTTTCGTTGTAGATAAACATAATAGCTACCATAAAGGAAATTACGGTAGTTTTAAGTCGCAAATTTCATACATTATTTATTTATTTAAATCTAGAACGATTAAAAAGCAATGGAACTAAGGGAAATAAATTAACTTGAAATAAACTACAATGATTAACCACTTGCTTTATGCGATTTGCGAATTCTTTTATTGGCAATTCGAGTTTTTCCAAGACAGGCAATTGTCCGGCCACCTTCCTTGGAGTCATAACTAGTGAGAAAAGACACAAGGATATTACCAGGGCACATGTAATATCTTAAAACATTCTGCAGTTTTAAGATATTACATAATGATTTATCCGACCTGTCTTTTGTATAAGAGGTTGAGAGAAAACTGGTCTTTTTTCCTAAAGGTGTTAAAGATTTCATGGATTAAAGTAAAATCGCAATTAAATGCAATATCAGTATGAAACAATAAAGTTATCTTATGGTAGAATATACTACAGCAGAAAATAAACCAAAGTTTGAATACATTTTGCTTCACATAAAGCCTTTTACTTTATCCTTTTGTCACTCGCGCTGTTGGAAAAAAGCAAACAGGTGAGTAAAAACTAATGATTTTTACGAATGGGGTCGCATTAGCGGAGTCACCCTCACTGCTATTCCTCAAGTGGCTCCTTCCCCTCTTTCACCCTAAAGCTCGCTGACGTGCTGCAATTGTAGTAGCTTCCAGTACAGGTTGAGGAAATAGTTTCGTCTGCGTTTGCTTTTTTCAAACGCGCGAGTAGTTCCGTGATAACACTAGCAAACATATATTTTTATGGAGTTTGAAATTTTCCAACGCGCGATCGTTAATGTGGTAATTATTGTTTATGAGTGAAGTTTTGTTTTTCTAAGCAACGTCTCGCTTCTTGAATAGAAGTGAGATAGAGAAGTGGCTTGACAATATTAATGATGAGTCTGATGTTAACTATCGAAAATTAGTGGCTGCTGAAAGTGATGCGAATTGAAGTAATGAAAAAGTGAATGAAGATGATATTGATCATGATAGTGAAGCAGATAAGAACAGTGTAGATGCAGATTCAGATGCAAACGATATGGATGTGAATTACAGTTACAGTGAAAATATTGTTTTATTGGGAAAGACAAGAAAACAAAATGTAAATAGTAACTGGCAGCATCAGCAAAGACAAAGTGTAAAAACATTGTGAAAAAGATGCTAGAACCGAAGTTTACTGCTAAGGGTATCACTGAGTAAACAGTTTTTTTTTTTTTTCGAAATTTATCGATATAGCCGTGATTGATGAAATTGTAAAATGTACTAACAATTATTTGGATAAATTACGAACAAGTTTCGGCGAAGAACGCACTGCAACTGTACAGCAACTTCAAGAGCAAAATTAATGACTTTATTTCGACGTCTTTATTTGATTGCCAAAAGATAGGAGCACGTGATGATGTACGATCACTGTGGACATGTGACGGAACAGGAATTCTAATCGTAAGAGCAGCAATGAGTTACACGAGCTTTTTACTGCTACTCAGGGCATTAGATTCGATGATTTCGAAAGCCGATCTCAGAGAAAAGATATTGACAAGCTATAGATATACCACATTGACTTGACACCTAGTTTTCTGTTCCAAGCGTTGCTATCGGCTGAAGGAATTCACTCCCTTTCGCCAAGGCTCTCTCGTTTAGCAACAGCTGAACCCTTATTGGCTCAACGCGTGGATGTGTCGATGGTTTGAACTTTAGTTCGCATTTTTGCCACGGATCAAGACATTTTGACAGCACTATAGCAACAATTCCAAATATCCCAATTATTTACTCAACAATTGCATGCATTACTTCAAATAAGTTTACTAAATATATTGTTTGTATCTCAAAATGTCAATGTTGGAAAAAAGCAAACGCGCGAGTAGTTATGTTACTAAATTTGGCGCGAGTGACAAAAGGTTATATTATTTCTTAAGCTGGGCTCTTAAGAGCCTGACACACTAAAAATAAAACAAAATTTACCATTTTTCCTTTGCTTGTTTTTCATAAGTGAAGAATTTTTAGTGCTGCCATCCATAGAAATTAGTGTTGGCAGAATAACATTTCCCCCAAAATTTAAGTTAAGGCAGCGACTAGGGGAACGAACTCAACTGCATTTGATTATATATCATGTTGTTTTGGTATCCTGTGAATTACTTTTTAAATAACATTATTATTTAATTTTAATAACTGCATGTTACATCTATTTTGGTTATTACAAAGTAAATACAACTATTATTTAAAAATGTTGTATTTATCTTTTTCAGGAGAATAGATAAACAATTATGTATTTTCTATAGAGTCCTTCAGCAAGTGACTCTACAATTAGTATTCAAAATAAACATGCATACATTATGAGAGGATACTGAAAAATTATGAATCTTTATTAAAATAAATATTAACTTCTATGTTACTTCTATTTCTAGCGTTTGGATCCCTACAGTGTGGTGGATAAACACTGCGGGTGTGAATATTCACGTTCCCTCTCTTCCTCCCGCCTTCTTCATTACCACCGTTTCCTTTAGCCTTGGTGCATAAAGGTGGGCCGATAAACTAAAACTAAAAATCTCTAATCTTTTTCTTCAGAACACAATAACTAAACGTCTCTTCGTGTTACAAATGGGAAAGAATGCTAGAACGTACCGCCATTTCTTCGTTAAAATTGAAATGTTCAAAAACTGTAAAATAAATTTAGACAAGACAAGCCATGTAGAAAAGAGTTCTTTTTAATAAGCCGTCTTCGAGACCTTGCATCTCTCTCTTTTTTTTAATTCATGAATAATCCTGCGAAATATTAGCCTAAGTAATTTGGATCTTATGTGCTATTTATTTTATTGAAGCTTCTACATAAACTACATTTGGGCTTATTTCTATTGTATACCATCAGAATATTCCAAATGTCTCTTCGTGCTTCCATATCCATTCCTTCTGTTGGTTCATCTAAAATCAAGATCTGGAAGGAAAATTTGTTGAAATTAAACGTATATGAATCCATAAAACTTAATTTTCAAAAGGAAAGTTTCAGTTAATTACCTAATCTGATCAATACAAGACTGATCACCAGTGTTTATGAGGGGAATACAACAGCAAGGCACAGAACACGAAACACGTCTGTGTAGTGGAAAAAGTGAGGAATAGTTCGAGCAAGTTTCAAGGCCATAACATCAGGAATGTGACCTTACCAGCAGTTCAAGAACACGTGTTTTAAGTTTCGCATAAACCAACATGGAAGTGACACGCGAAGAATAGTACAGAAATTCTGTTGACTATTTTGCAAATATCCACATTCCGTGTGTATCCCATCCTCCATAAAGCCCTAATTTATCCCCTTGTGATTTCTTTATTTTTCGCATGTTGAAGAAACACCTCCGGGAACGGCGTTTCGCATCTTCAGATGCAGTGGTCAAAGCTACGGAGGCAATTTTGAAGCATCTCTCCAAAACCAATGGCTTTCAGCATGTCTTTGATGACTGGTGAAAACGTTGGAACAAATTCATTGCATGTGATGGGGACTATTTTCAAAAAAGATCATCAACATTTGGGAGATCAGTACAGGTAACTATGTTTTATTCATTTATGATCATTATTTATTGATCAGTTCTCGTACATTTTCAAAGAAAATGTATTGCACTTTTTAACTTAAATATATTTCCAACCTTTAAACATTTCTTGTTCACATGACATTTTATAATTACAAATATAGGAAACATACGATCCTATATGAGTCGTCCAGTTCCCAAACAGACTGTTGTCCATTTACAGAAAATCCCACAAATCTTAGCGAAAAACTGTAGATCTGCACGTTTTGTAGAACTGAGAATACTTCAGTGTCGTCATGTGAAAAACTTGAACTTCCTCAAATATTTCCAGTTCTACAAAACGCATCCATCCTACCGTTTCTCTCGGTTTTCTGGTATTTTCTGTAAATGGACAATAGCAGTTTGGAACTGGACCACTGATATTTGCAATTATAAACAGTTCTGTAATCATTCACTGAAGCTACGACAGACGATGATGACCCAATGGATTATAATGATGGAATGATAAACGTTGAAGAAAACGAAACTCTGAGAGAAATCCCACGGCACGGTGTTTGTTTACTACAAACCTATTTGGCGGGAGCTATGATCGAACAGAGATTCCATGCACCACAAGTGAGTGTTCTACAACTGAGCCACCGTCGCCTATATTTATGATTTTAGTGTGAATACAAATTGTAATATTGAAAAAAGTTTTATTTCTTGGAATTAATCATATAATCATTTTGCTTTATAGTAGAGAGAAGAAATACAAATTCCAAGAATCAAAACAATTATTCTGGTCGTTTTAATATTTATATTATTTGAATATTCATACTACTACCAACAAAAATTCAGAACGAATTTCTTTTATTGTTGCAATAATGCATATTGTACCAAGAATTTTAGGGAAAGAAAAAAAAAAGAAGTGGATCAAAACCTTGCAATCTTGTCAATATAACTAGAGTTTATCGATCAGAGGCCACATGTTGGAACGGCCCCTAAAACGGGCTTCTTATCTTTTACGGAATAAGCACATCACACTGAGTTAAGTGATATTTTATGTTTGGCTACACTATATGTAGTTCTCCAGATATAAAGCGTACAAGAAAGTTGTTTATTGAAATATATTGGATCTTTTGTGCCAATTGGATCAGAAGACACAAAATTTTTGAACGACCCCTAAATAGAGCTTTCGTATTTTCCACTGAACAAGCACATTATACTGAGTTCAGTGAATAGTTTGGATTCGGCTATACTGTCTTTAGTTCTCCATATATTGAAATATATTGAACCTTTTGATTCAAAAACACAACTAATTATTTAATTATTCTCTTTATTTATTTTTTAAAAGTACATTTGTAACAATTGAAATAATTCCTTACAGCAGATTGAAAACTAAAATTTATTAAAAATTTATACGAAAACACTGAAACAAAAAGTATGCATAAAATTAATTTATTCTTTTACATTTTCTAGTAGATTAAAATTTTGTACATTGGGGCTAGGGTGGCAAATACGTACCTTTCAGCCTAAAGTCGGAAAAAATTTAAATCTGCCACTGAACAATCCTTTTTAAGTCCATTAAGTATGGTATAACGAAAAGTGGTGCAAATAAGGTAAAATGCTTAGAGTCTTCACAAAAAAGGATAAAACCTAGTACATTGTTAAATAATGTTTATAGTAGCAATTTCAGCTGTTCACTATGATCAAGGAGTACTTATTGTGATTGACGTCATTACTGAAGTCCAGAAGGTATGTCTTTGTTACCCGCGCTTGGACCTGTTCGTCACTGGGGGTGTGGTAGGAGGACAGCCAATCACCACCCTTCAGATTTGCCAAACTTACTCATCACAAGGTCATTCAGTTTCTATTTTCACGCACAGTGTCAACCAACACTCAAGTGTTAATGTCCGCTTGTTTTCGGTGGTGCGCATAAGAGTCATTGATATAGTGTGTGTGTTTTTCTTAATTTTTGTTCCCTTGAATTAATAGTTCTTGCTTCTCGGAATGGAAGCTATCACTATCCTTGTTACAAGAACGTTGTGCATCGTATTTTTGTTGATTTTGGGGGGAGTATGTCGTGGAAGAACTCTCCGCTCCGATGCACGAGAAATTGTGGTAAAAATTTATAATTTTTTTCAATTACAGTTTGATGCTGCTCGGAATAATAGACCATTTCTTTCTGTAAGCTCGGTGATGGACAGAACATCAAGTGCAACAGGTTTGTCCGCCACTTGTATTAGAACAATCCTTGAACAAACAAAGAAAGATGTACGCGCCTCTCCGTTACGCATCCCAGGCAAAAAAAGAAAGAAATCTGCTACAAAAACAAATATAGACGCTTTTGATAAAGATGTATTGCGGCGTCTTATTTTGAGAATATACAATGAAAAAAAAAATGTTCCAAGCACAGAGGAAATCCATGTGAGGGCAAAAGCTGAAATAAATTTTAGTGGGTCGCTTTGGTCTATCCGTAAAATTGTCAAAGACATGGGTTTTCAGTACAAGAAAGCAGATAACGGCAGAAAGTGATCGAAAGGGAAGACGACATATTCAAGAGATGTTAATATCTTCGTAAAATCAAACAAGTGAGGGAGGAGTGAAAGCATATAGTATATCTGGATGAAACGTGGGTTAACACACACCACACGAAGGGGAAAATGTGGGTTTCAGATAAAACGATAAACCTCCCCTAAAAGTACCAATAGGGAAAGGTCAACAACTTATTGCTGTCCATGCTGGGGCTTCCACTGGTTTTGTTGACAATGGACTCTTGATTTTCCTTTCGAAATCTACGAAAGACTATTATGAAGAAATGGATACTGATAGGTTCAGACAATGGTTTGAATATCAATTAGTACCGAACATTCCACCGAGTTCAATGATAATCATGGGCGATGCATCTGTACATTCGCGCAAAGTAAATAGCCGCCCCCCCACCCTCGTCTAGCGCAAGAAAAGCAGAAATGCAAGAGTGGTTAGCGTGACACAACATACCATTCGAGAATATGTTACGGACAGTTCTGTATAATATGATTAAAGAAAACAGAGAAAACATTGTAAAATATGAAATAGACATTCTTGCAAGTGAGCACGGACACGAGATTCTAAGACTCCCTTCATACCACTTTGGCTGAAATATAATTGAACTTATATGGGCTCAAATTAAAGGGTACGTGGCAAAACATAATACTGTGTTCACAAAATCAGGGGTACAAGATTTATTTCATGAAGCTGATAAAACTATTACACCCAAGAGGTCGGAAAGCGCGTGTGCACATGTGATAAAAATTGAACAATTCTACTGGCAACAGGATGCATTGATAGACCGCATTGTAGAAGAACTCGTCATTCACCTTTCGTCAGATTCAGAGTTGGAACCGGAAGATGTGACGAACGACGAAAGCGAAGACAGTAGTGATTTGGACGGTGTACAGAGTCTGTCATAAGAGGTAATTATTATTATTTTTTTATCTTGGCACCGGAGAAGGCTCAGTTTACGGCACACATTTCTTGTGAAAAATATCCTACACATCCCATTCCTTGTGAATCTCCGGTGAATCAGCACTGTGCGCGAGGAAATACCTTTTCCTCATATTTCAGCATGATTCTATCGTGTACATGTATCATGTCCATCGTCTTTCTTACTCTACACCTACAGAGCACAACTCAGTAAGTTAATAAATAAATAAATAAATAAAATTAACATCACGACAGACAAAGGCCAATGGGAACATTGGTGGAGTCAGAAAATACTAAGAAAAGAGAAAACACACTCATTCACTAAAATGGAAACTCGTAGGAACAAAGCATGGTTCAACCAGAGATGCATTAAACTAGCAGAGAAGAGAAAACAGCCAAAATTACGTTGGTTAAAAAATCCGAATGAAATAACTACACAAAATTTCGTAGACATCAGGCGGAAAACTTCCGAAACTTTTACAACAAAGAAACGAATTTTTTGAAAGCTAAAATTAAGGAACTTGAAGATAATAGTAAAAATAAAATCATTCGGGATATGTATAAAGGGATCAACAAATTTAAGGAAGGCTATTAATCTCGTGCTTATATTAAAGAAAGCTGATGGAACAGTTCTCACTGATACAGACAGCATTTTAAATAGATGGAAAGATTTATTTGACGATTTGCTTAACACGCAGCCAAAAACTAATGTGCGTGGATAAAGGGAGATACACACCGCAGAACCGTATATTCCAGAACCCAACCGAATAGAAGTAGAAATCGCTATAAAGAAATTAAACAAACAGAAATCTCCAGGTGGAGACGAAATTCCGGCTGAGTTAATTTTAGCTGGAGGCGAAAAATTGCGGAACAAGATACACAAACTCATCCTCCTTATCTACAACAAGGAAGAATTGCCACAAGAGTGAAAAGAATCAATCATTGTTCCAATCCACAAGAAAGGCGACAAAACTGATTGTAATAATGATCGAAGCATTTCTCTTCTGTCAACATCCTATAAAATCCTTTCAAATATTCTATTAGCAAGATTGAACCCATACGCAGATGAAATTATTGGGAATTATCAGTGTGGATTTAGAGGAAATCGATCAAGTATCGACCAAATATTTACCATTCGTCAAATACTCGAAAAGAAGTGGGAATACAATACCCCGGTACATCAACTAATTATTGATTTTAGACACGCTTATACGACTCGGTTAGGAGAGAAATATTATACAACGTTCTTACAGAATTTGGAATACCGTAAAAGCTAATTAGATTAATTAAGGCATGTTTAAATGAATTCCAAACTAAAGTCCAGGTAGGAATAGTTTTGTCCACGAGCTTTCACGTCGAGAATGGCCTGAAACAAGGAGATGCGTTGTCGCCATTATTATTCAACTTTGTCCTGGAATACGCTATAAGCAAAATCAAAAGTAGCAACCAGGGCCTAGAGCTGAACGGTGTTCACCAGGTTATGGCGTACGCTGATGATGTAAATTTAATAGGTGATAATAGGAGAACAATAGAAATAAATCAGAGGTCTTATTAAACGCTTGCATGGACAGGGTTTAGAAGTAAATGTAGAGAAAACTAAAACACATCGAAGTGCGTCGGGACCGTAATACCGCAAATTATGAATACGTTAAAATATTAAATAATACTTTTGATAAAGTGGATACTTTCAAATATCTAGGATCAATATTAATAGACGAAAATCATATTCACGAAGAAATTAAATGTCGGCTAAAAACAAGGAATTCGTGTTATTATTCAGTTCAAAATCTGTTGTTGTCGCGAATTCGGTCGAGGAATTTGAAGCTTAAAATATATAAAATTATAATCATTCCTGTTGTTCTGTATGGTTACGAAACATGGTCGCTTACTCTGGGGGAAGAACATAGACTAAAAGTATTTAAGGACAAGATCCTGAGACGAATAATCGGACCCAAGAGGAACAGGAATGGGGAATGGCGGAAACTTCACAACGAGGAACTACATAATTTATACCGGATTACCAAACATGTTAGGGTCTTCAAGTCTGGGAGGCTTAGGTGGGCAGGTCACGTAGCCAGGATGGAAGAAAATAGGAACGCTTTCAAAGTGTTAGTTGTAAGACCAATCTGAAAACGACCATTAGGAAGAACTAGGCGCAGATGGGGAGACAATGTTAAGATGGATCTCGCAAAAATAGGAATACAAAGTAGAAACTGAATGCAGTTAGCTGAGGATAGAAGTCAGTGGAGAGCTTTTGTGAACGCGGCATTGGACCTCCGACTCCGGGACTCCCGTTTCCTCCAACTTTCTTCTTTCCACCATTTCACTCATCTCATTATCACCGTCTCCTTTAGCCTAACCGGGATAAGCGTGGGACGTTAAACTTAAAGATTTCATTTCATTTCCGTATGCTACATACGCACTACCTTTATATGTTATATCATGCCGTTGCAGGATGTCTGACATCTAACAGTTTTCTTTTATCGCATGCATATACTTATGTTACATTTCTCAGCTATAAGTTATATACTTCCATTTGTACGTGAGATTCTGACCGCCTGTGGAGTTTCATACAGAAAGTACGTATTGATGGAACACTTATACGGAAAGTATTATAAAACATGCGTTTTCATTTATACGTCTGCTGTACGATAAGTCCAAAAACTACAGGAATTACGCATGTAACCTACCTTTTTCAGTTTGCCACTTACAATTTTTCTTCTTAATAATTGTAAATCACAATGGGATCTATTATTTCTAACTAATGAAGCACACATATAAATAATACATATATATAAATAGTATTTGTTAAATGGTGCTGAATTGTACCAATTTTTTTTTTTCACAGAAGCGGCTGAAAATGCTAGCGTGGTACCAACGGGCCGATGAATGACAAAAAGGGCTGAATTTGGTACAATTGTACCAAGTGTGGCAACATTGATCAGTGATGTCTTGCTTGACCCGACAACAATCAGTCCTATAATAGTTGGAAATATCGACATTTAAAATTCATTTTTTTACGTTTTCGCCACCCTATAGCCACAAAATTATGCACTTCCGACCACACCTCCATGTGAACTTTTTTCTTATTTTGATATGAGGAACCAATTCCAAAAAATATGGAGACAAATTTTTCTCGAGTACGCACACAGTTATCAATAATTGTAGAATAATATTCAAAATTGAAAAAAAGCCCTTAAAATATAGAAAATGCAATAAGATAAAATAACTTTTGATATACACAAATTTACAAACACAATACATACAATAGATCCATAACATAATTAATACAGAAAGAAACTTATAAATTGTCTTCATAACACTCATTTAGGGTCAGTGCTGTGCCATGGGGGAAGGGGGCGGGTTGACAGCCTCGGACGCCGAAGTAAGGGAGCGCAAAATTCGGAAGGAAAAAGGAAAGAAAAAAGAGACAAAAAAATTACTTGGGATATTCCTAGTATGTACTTAAATCTTCTTCCTGTTTTAGGAAGTGGTCCTATAATGTTACTCATGTTAGGAAAATGCATGTACACTTATATAAAATGAAAGGGAAAAAAAGTAATAAAAAGTGCTCAAAATCAAGGAAAAGCAGGGTAAATTTTTGAAAACTTTCTTACTTTTCGCGTCAACCATGGTGGTGCTTCACGGCTAGTCTGTCGACCTTATTAATATGAACGGAGGTTCTGTCGTATACTCTCGCCCCGGGTGCTGATTTTGCACGGCACGACACTGTTTAGGGAGAAATAACTATTTACTAAAAAGTTGAAAAGTTGCGATTTGAACGCAGAATAAATTTTATTTTGGTTTAGAAACAAAGTTAACTTACTGCAAAATCTCGTATAATTTAAATGTACGTTTTTCTAAATAAAAAAAAATATCGTGGAATAACATGTAAATTGTTAGAACATTGACTATTGTACTTATGGACGTTACTATATACTGTAAATAAGTATTTATTACCTAAGTAAACCAGATAATGTTGTATAAATACACATATCGAAGAGGTAGAATCTTTCGACAGATAGCCTTGCACAAATATTACTAATCACAAAGCTAACGAGGGAAGGTCGTGATATCACTCAGAGATAATTGCATCAAATTTGGTGTAGGAGTAGGTAATGGAAAAAGAAAAGAAGCATTCGTTTCGCAGGCTTTCGGAATAAGAAATGACGGACCCTACAGTTCTGAAGAAATATGGCCTGTCACTCTGATATTGATGGGACGGTGCCTTTGCTCGCTGTTGCAACCAAAAGTAGATTGAAAACAGAAAAGATGAGCTGAAGAGAAAATACGCCAATGCCCGCCCTCAGTCCCACCAGGCGAATGCTATTGTCGAACTGTCCTGCTATTGACGTTACAAATTGGGTATGCATCACTAATTAGCTTAATGAAATTATATTTTTTTTAAAAAAAAGAAAATATATACAGAATTCAATCTTGGGCGTCGCCAGAAGTTTTCCAATGAAGGTCGAAATGAACTTGCTCTATTTCTTCACACTATAAGATGCTGTCAGTACGCAAGTATTAAATGTTTGAACCCACCAATATTAACTGATTTTATTCATACGGATGTTTGATATCTACGAAGTGGCGCCCACAAAATTTAAAGTACCTTGTGTTTGTGAGGCGAGTTTAAATATATATTTCGGGATTAGTGATGTTTAAAATGGGAACGAAAATGGACGACCATTAAAAAAAAAACATTTAAGTACATACTAGACTGTTCACTAACACAATTATGTTAACGCAAGGATAAAGGAAATATTTAAATTTGGTCTACTCACCACTAGAAAGCAGCAAAATGTATTGGACAGAAACAGCCTCTTAACAACTGTGTTCAAGACTCCAAATATAACTTACGTATGCTTCACAAACACTGCACTTTAATAGTGTGAACACAAAATGAATATGAGCGTTTCACTTCTATTACCTAGCACACATGAGACAGAATGTCTTCACTGTCTACGCACATGCCATGTTCGCAAAGCTAGCTTCCAAATTAGTCTCAGCAAGATTAGAAAATATCGTAGTTAACTTTAATATACCGCAAATTAGTTATATACGGTACTGTTTTTTAACATAATGAAACAGTTGTTAACAGAATCAGTAAAAAATATAACAGGCACACACAGTAGCAGGATCTGTATTCAAAAAATAAAAATACTAAATAAAATACACATACATTCAATCTGAAACAGATGAGGGTGCTTTTTAAATTTTTGTTCCAATTGCTCTTTATAGAGACAAAGTGGGCAAGGGCAGTTGATGATTTCGCATCCCTACATTCTCCTGGTGTTACTGAGAGCGAACATTGGCGCATTTTCTCTTCAGCTCATCTTTTCTGCTTTCAATTTAGTTATTTAACTTCTTCTGCATTGACCGTAACAGCCAGTAAAAGCTCCGTCCCATCAATATCTGATTGACAGGCCATACTTCTCCAGAACTGTAGGGTCCATTATTTCTGATTCCGAACGCCTGTGAAACAAATGCCTTCACACGTTCTTTTTCACTATCATTACCTACTCCTACACCAAATTTCGTGCAATTATCTCTGACTGACATCACGCTCCTCCCTCGTAAGTTTTTATACCACTAAACTTAAATTTTAATGTAATGTTCTTAAAGGTAATAAATCAATGAAACATATGTGTTATGTACCTCCGGGTTTACAGCCAAAGCCATGCAAAAATTTAACTTCCTTCTATTTCCCTGAGACAAATCTTCGGGCAAAATTTTCGCATACATTGTCAATCCTACTTTATTCAATAAATTTTTCACTTCTTCCTTCACATCCACATCTGATTCTTGTAACTGGAAAGGATTAAAGAAAAATAATTATACGCTTATAAATGAAATTATGATATAGCTTAGAGAATAAACTAAATTCAAGTCCTTTTCTTTGACTTGCAAGATAAAATATGTTCAACTGAGTACCATGTAATCAGGGCAAAGTCATTATTCACAGCTTTCTACATCGCGATAGTCCTTGAGTCAAGTAGTTCTTCAATTGTCTCACGATGCTAACCCCATGCCGTAAACGCCGCCTATAGTGGCTCATTTGCCAGTAAATGGCGATCGTCTATATAGCGACGCGTCGAAGGATTGTCTGTAGTGTGCAGGGTTTCTTCGAGTCGAAACAGATATCTAGAGTCGGGGTCTTGAAGTTACTACCACGTAGTGGCGAAGACGTCATTTTAGTCCACGCTAAAAGCCGTCATTTTAGTTCGATTCTTTCGGAGACTCGCGAAGGGACCAACACAAACTATCGCCAGTCATGTGCATGCTGTTATTATTATAACTTTATGTTACTTTTCCCTGACAAATTGTTCCTAAATTGGGCTCCGAGGGTCAAGAAAAAAACCCGTTTCTACATTATGAAGCAAAAAGTCTTGAGATGAATGCGTATAATTGTATGAATTTATGTGGCAACTGTTGTCGATCATTTGAAAGTGAATATGGAAGAACTATGAAATAAAGTAAATAGATGAGCGTCATTTTGTTATAAAAATACATGGCGAACGCATTTTATCTGATCCCAAACAGGTATAATCGAATATACATGGTTAAAGGAGCACTCTGATTTGACAAATTAAAAAGTCTAAAACGATTTATCTCTCTAAATCGAACTTTTCGTCATGGCCTCCATGGCGAAGTCGGAAGAGCAAGCGTCTAATAATCTTAAGGTTGGTGGTTCACGCCCATCCCGCATTACTTTTTTAAAGTCCTTTTTAGACTCAACCTTAACGTAAACAAATCATACATATAGGCGATTTAACATATTTTGGAGGGCGTTTCGTCGCGTCTCTGCCGTTAGTGGTGTAATTTTCAAAACGGAAGTGAGGCCACCGCGGTTCTGTGAGGCCACCATTTTTTGGCGAAAGGTTGCTAGTTGCCCATCGGTGGTTCGCAGACGCTTAGAGCATAGGGAAGTTAACATCAAATATTTTTTTCTTTGATTACTGAGGAAAATAAATCCGAAAATTCCGTAATCAAAGAACAACAATTTGAGAAATAAGAAGAAAAATTGACAATATCATCTAATAGCGATCACAATGGTTGTATTCTAAATGTTATGCCATTCTAGAAAACGAACCTTGCTACAGTAATATATATCTCAGCGAGACATAGGGCCATTTAGATCTCCGCCATGGGAGAGATTCATACAACACACTAATTTTCCATGAAACCTGTTTACACAGAATATTTGCTGCCTTTACCTAACAACAAGGTATGTGCTACATATTTTAATTACCTTTCCCGCCATATATACAACTCATTCTTCAACAGATACACCTATGATTTTGCATTATTTTCTGTGAAAACCCTACTTTATATATTTCATTTATTCATTTATAATCCTAATCATTTTGATAATGCCCACCCTTTATACATAGTGCATCAATTCTACTAGTAATACGTTGATTTTATATACAACAAAAGCCCGAAGTTATTCTTGAATTACCAGGTAATAGGCTTTTATGATCAAATATAGCATGCAGAAATCGTAAGATGTTATTTCTGTTCTTAATAATTATAATATGTTTAGTTCTATACTAAATATCATCTGAATAGAATATTTGTAATTGTTTCTTGTATTTATTAGGAATTATACTCACACTCACAAATAAGTAAACATTCTCTTCCACATTTAACCCAGTGCAATAGACATCTCTTTGTGGACAAACAGCGACACAATTCAGAGCAATTTCCCCACCTTTACAAATATTAATGTCTTTAATATAGACATTACCACTTGTAGGATTTCTGATTCCTGAAAGAGTAGTTTTGTTTTAATGAAAGCAGCTTTCATTTCTATGGTCTAACTTCATATTCTATGGACTACTTGTCCTCTTCTAAACAAACAAACCATCTACTGTGAAGTAAGGTATTCGGAGGGGGTTCCGTAGTGTTTCGTCCCAAGGCAAAATCCGTAGCATTTCGTCCCGCTGTAGTACTGTTTCGTCCCAGAAGTGTTTCGAGTTATTTTTATTGATTAATAAACAGGCTAATAAGTAGATTTTTGTCCCAGCGATACACAGGTGATGACTTACACGAAAGTGATGGAAGATGTGTAATTATATATATTAGCTATGTTCAACCTTAAATGACACACTTGAAAAGTCTTAAATTTTCACAAAACAATTTTTATTTGTCTAGTAATCAGAGGTGGATCTAGAAGGTAAAACCAGAACCCAGACTATGATAGATATATCATGAGGTAATATAAACTTTTTAAAAATGTATAAATAAAGCTTAAATTATTTTTGTCACTCAAAAAACTGGGAGCCTAGATCCCCTGCCTCGGGCTACATCCGCCACTGCTAGTAATAATAAGGTGCAAAACATCGGCCTGACAAATACGTATATAGCATATAAGGAAGTAGGGGACTCTATTAGGATGTGTGCTACCTTAGCCTTTTTGAAGCCAGCAGAAGTGGAGGAAATATGGCTATATATTCACACTACTACAGAAGACCACGAAAAAAATTACTGAATTTTTCGACTACTTCGTTGACCAGTGGTGGGAAAATCTACAAATATCAGTTGACAAATGGAATTGCTACCAATGAAGACACCGAACAAATAACGCACCGAAGAAGTTTGGAAACATCGCATAAACTCAGTTGTGAGTAAACCACACTCCCGTGTGAAAGATTTGATTGTATTCCTGAGAAAAGAAGCAGAACCTTCAGATGGGAAGATTATGAGGATGTAGTTGAATTTAGAAGGGGGTAAAAGTATGTTTCGGTGCACGACAGAATTGTAAGAGTAACTGAGTCACTGGAAAAATATGGAGACGTCGGGAAGTTTTCAAGAAACATTTCTTACATAATCCACGTGGATTAAGAAGAAAGGAAAGCCGTTAGGACTGACTTATGATGATAATAATAAGCTATTGATAGTAAAGAACATTCGAATATCATTTGGTAAATAACAAAGCGCTGGCTACAATTTTATTTTTAGGACTAGGCCTTAAGATTTAAGGTCGATTTGCGGTAATTCCGTGGATTTTAGTAGATGTACTGTATCAACGAATGTCTGCGATATTTTAATTTCAGAACCGCAATTTAGTAAAGAACTCTTTGCTTGTTTCCTGAATACAACACTTTTAAAACTTGCTTCCATGATAATTCTTTTATTTATTTTGTAATATCAGTTTTACAAATAGTCCAACCTTCGACTATGACACTTTCTCGCAAGTTAACTGATAAGTATTTAAACAATAGAATAAATACTAAAAACAAGGTTGAAAAAGAGTTAAAATAAATTATAGATCACCACATTGACTTTCTGTACACACGAGAAATCAAAACATTCACACAGAAAGAAAATAGCCTTCTGAATGGGAGCACTTTTTGACAATTTTCTCTCTGGGTCAGATTTTTTTTTTACAAAAATAAAATGAACTAATAATAAACATATGTTTGAAACAAGCCTTAAAAATAGACGTGTTTAAAACAAATTTTAACGTTCGTTTAAACAAAATAACCGTGCCTAGAACCAGAGCCGAAACCAAGTTTTTACTCTTACTTAAAGGAAATTATTTTATATGATTTGTTAATGACGATGTGATATACAAGGTGCCGAGTAATGACTTACAGTGTACGGAGGAGCGTTTTCAAAATCAGAAACAATCAGGGTCTGAAATACGTGTTCGACGTTTTGACAGTGATGAGTTTGCTCAGTTAATCCCGCTTTTCTAGCCAATCGGATTAATCATGACGCGACGGTGAGAATAAAGATATGAAAACTTGAGGTGTGATGGGACACAAACAAACTGTTGTTTGCGAGGGAATATTAAAATTGAAACTAAACAAGGGGAATAATAACATTTTTGAACTTAAAGCAATTGTAGAATAGGGGCTTAAGTTGTCAGAGCTTAACGAATTTCGCCTTTTTCAAAGAATGAGCACTATTAACATTTTCATATTAATGCTTTCAATTTGAGCGAATTTATAGGAATCACTTCTCTATTAACTACTTCTATCACCAGGATGTTTTTTTGTGTTTACGTATCTAGTTGTGTGAGTTGTGTGATATTTTTACTTAAAACACACACACAAGGGTATATATACCCTCTACCAATATGGAGACCGTCATAAAACGACCTTTTTGCAACCGGTAGAACGGCTGGAGTATAGAAATTCTTTTTGGATATATCGTCTCTAGACATTGAGGACGACACCGTCGTCAAATCTTTTTCTTCAAAATTGATGTATTTCTGCCTGTTCCCACACTGGCGTTCTTCTGGAGACAATTCACTCAAGTACCTCTTCGGAGTCCAGTATACATGTTTTTTTGGGTACAGTTTCAGGCAATTTCTGCGCCTATTCAAGCAGAAATACCAACGTTTGCTTGGACGTCCAATTAGCCTTACAATGAAGAGGACTTCCGGCGAAGCTATGTATAGATGTTTTACGCACCTCTAGTTATGGCAACAGATATGTATGTATTGATCTGATAGAGCGACGAGCTCTTTATTCTGTTCGTTTAGCTTTTTACTATATACAAGGAGTATCAGACCACCCATCCCAGGCACTTTTCTCGCCTCGTAGTGCACGTAGACACTTCAAACAAAAAATGAACGACCAAATCGTATGTGAAGAATCAAATAGTGTTGCTTCCGTATCCAGTGGCGTAGCGGGAATACTTCCACGGGGGATCAACTTCAAAAATTTTAAATGGAATACTTCCTCGGGGAATCACCTTCAAAAAAATTATATGGAAAGTGGTATCAGTTTCGATTTCTTTGGAAGTATTATTGAAAAACAAGCAATTTTGCAGGAAACACTTTTCGTTAAATTCTACGGTTTGGCATCTATGTGTGCTATTTGTTGTTGAATTGCTATCAGACCACCCGTACCACGCATTTTTCTCAGTTCATACTTCGTAGTGCAGATAGATACTTCAAACAAACAAAAAAATAAATGACCAAATCGTATGTGAAGAATCAAATTGAGATTCTTTCATATTCAGTGGCGTAGCGAGAATACTTCCGCGAGGGATCAACTCCAAAATTTCAAATGGAGAGTGGTACCAATTTCGATTTATTTGGAAGTATTATTGAAAAGGAAACAACTTTTACAGGAACATTTTTCGTTAAACTCTACAGTTTGGCATCTATGTATTATTTGTTGTTGAATTGCAACTAAGAACACAGTTTTAGTTAGTAATGACTCCAAAAGAACATCAGAAAGCACATGTTCTATTAAATAGTTGTTGAAAACTCTTTACAGCATTCAGTATCAAACGTTAGTGAATATCTCGTCTACTTATCAACAAACGAAAACAATATTACAGGACAGTACTAGTTTAAATTTCGGAATCTGAACCAATTTAAAACAGAAAAACAGAGAAAAACAAATACGGTATTTGAAAACGAAGGGAGGAATGGAGGATAAGACAAGACGCACAGCCATTCACGATATCCCAAAGGAAAACTACACCCATTTAAACTGCGACTTTTCCTTCCCCACAATCGTGAATACAAACTAGTATTGTGTGGTCATTTCTTGAACATGGATAAGAATATTGCACTTTGTTGTTAGAACATATAAAAAAAAGCATTGTTCATACAAGTTGTTGCCCTAGCACATTACGTCTTGCTCATACTAAACTACTTAAACACTAGATTTCAGGCAAACTGTATTGATCGTCAAGAAGCCCGAGGCTTACTTTGAGTTCGATGAACTACACTTTCTGAGAGTACGGTTAATCTCTGTTGAAATGCAGAGTAGCTTTCCATTTTCACCTCTTTAGAAACGCGAAAATAAATGCCGATTTTCAAAATGGCTCGAAATCGAAAGCAGATAAGTGAGTCGTGATAACGGTATCTCATGTAAAATAATATTGTCTAGGGCGCTCTTCTTCCACATTTCGATTATCTTTTATCTATTTCAAGATATCACATAATTACTGTAAAATTAGCGGTATTTTAATTTCGCCGGGATGAAGACTCTTAAGCATTTATGTTTAGCTAGTCTAACTTTTTAACGATATCTTCTTTGTGAAGCAATAGTTCACTTCATCTCATACATACGTAGAGTCTTCTTTGGAATTTAGAGACAGAAGCTCTGTACAGAAATGCAATTATTAAATATTATTCTACACGTTCCTAATGATTTATCATGATTTCTGCGTACCTCTTCCACTGTCTTTCACAATAGCCTTTTCTAAATCCATAAATGCTCATTCTGCATAAGAAATTATTTATTTAATCAGTAAAAAGCAAAAGTTAAATCCATTGTACATTATAACATAATAGGATACATTAAGTATAATAGAAAAATATATATTTTCTTATTTTCCTTTCCATGTTGTATCCTAGGGACCGAGAACAATGGTGGTGTCCCAGGTCCTTCCACGTCGCAGTGAAACAGTCAGAGAGAGGTTTCCTGTCTCTGCCTGTTTTTGTCCAAATCTGCCGATGCCGATCATATTCAGCCTCGTGTGGTAATGGTAGACCTGCTGCCCCCTACCACAATATCTCAATTCATCTGGCTCCTACTTCTAAAGACCTGTCCGGCATTGGAAGCCCTCTGATAGCGAAGCTATCTCCAGCATAGCTCTTGGGATCATTAAAGCATATACAGAATCATGGCTCGCAAAATTCCTTGTTTCCAACTCCATAGCAGTAGCAGAGTTGGCGTGGGTCAATGAAAACTTGACCCACGACCCACTGACCCACCACCCACTGTGACCCACGACCCACTGACCCACCACCCACCATGACCCACCACCCACCGTGACCCACCACCCACCATGAACCACTCTCATCCACTTTGACCTACTCTGACTTACCAAAATCCATCGTCATCAACTCTGAACACGATCCACGGCTTCTTCTGAACTGACTAAAGAGTTTACACTTGTAATAAAACAAGACTGTGAAATTGTCACTAATCGGAGTTTGAATTTCTAGTCAATCGCTCAAGCACCACTCTGTTACAATAACGGTGGATCTGACCTTTACGATATAAAATGGTAAAATGTTTGTCAGTGAGGAAATTGAAACAGTTCGAGGTGGGGGGAAATTAGTGTGTGCCTAAAATATACTTGTACTAAAAGAGTATTCTTGCAAGTGTTAATTTCTGAACGTATTCCAAAAGAAACTTCTATTCGCAGAAAAATACCCCTGTACAATATGGAAAAAGTTATGGTTTCTCAGTTCACAGCATTTTTCTCACAAAAGACTTGAAAAATCAGTTTCTCATAATGTATAAAGGCGCTCGGGTACCCTATGTGAGAACATCTCCATAAAATATACTCATAATTGTAATTTGTGTAATCACTAAAACACAACGTTAAGTTATAAATATGCATAATTGCAATTATAATGAATATTTATTCAAAGTAGTTTACCTAAAGCAAAGAAGAGACTTACTAAAAATTAGGTACAAAGTTGAACAACACAATAAACCATTAGTAATACAAATATACATTTTCCGTAACTCGTAATTTTCCACCTTAAAACAAGTCTGAAATCGGATTTATTTCCTGTTGGTAACTTTTTGGCGGTAAATCATCCGCAGTGGAATGATGTCCATCCTTCATCCAAGAAATAACTAGCTCGTCTACTTTGAGCATATCTAGCGGTGGGCCATTAACATTGATGAGCAACAAGTTAGACAATGTTTGAGCACTTAGTCTATTTCTAATATCAGTCATCTGTAAATTCATAAGGGGAAATCCCCATTCCCACTCTGTCGTGGAAATTGATAATACTTCTACCCGATTTCTGCAACTTCTCATCGACAATCTACTTGTTAGACTTAAGTCTGATAACGATTTTTCTTGGTCAGGTTTAAAATACTCAGCAAGAAGTATCATCTCTCTATCACCATACAACATCTTTTCGATATCGACCATGTCAGTTGGCAATGTCGACTCATGTAGAACAGAAACTTCATCTACCACGCCTTTGATAGGGAATGTTGTGAATAAATTATCAATTAAAGCCTGATAAACTGATGATTTCTTATTTGTTTATAAATTTAATTTTTTGTAATTACACATGAAGGTTTGATGCCATTACCAAGTTCCTTTCCCCGTCTAGAAAGCGAAAGGTAACGAGGTTCCTGGAAAGTGTTCAGAGGTGAATGGGAATTTCCCTCCTTCGTCAACTTCAATTACACACTGCTGTTTGCCATGTGCCAAATTACGATGAATTTCAATTAAATTATCATAGTACAATTATTTCCTTGTTGAATTATCAATACTTTTCAGTGGAAAAAAGGATGAAATTTTAAAGTTCCAAATCAAAGTAAGTATACCAACGTAAAGGGAAAAAAGTATAAAAATTTCCATACAATTATGCGTACAATCCAAACTTCAAATTTCCGTGTAATTAAGCTTACAGTACAAATTTTATGCCTACTTTTCTAACAACTTTATGGGTTGATTGCCCTGTACTGTAAGCGCTCCATATAATAAACATAAGCTTCAGCAATTATTACAGCAGAAAGCAATGGATATATGAAGCCAAGCATTGTATTTTTTGTTTCTGATTTTTTTCTTAAATAACATCGATCGTTGTCGATCATTTGTACAAACCAATTTTCCATATATAGAAAGTGCCCTCCCCCCACATAAAGGAGAATTTAAAAAATGCTAGGACACATTCTGTTTATTTTCAATAAAGAGTTAATACACTGAATTTCAGCTCCGTAAGTTTAACGGCTTGCGAGATACTCATTTTTTTTTCGCAAAAATTCGGATACTCACTACCTCCTTAGGATATTATGCATTATAATGAAAGCAATATAACATCCCAATTTGTATTAAGGCCTAACTATATACCAAAAGTAATTTCATTTGATTTTGCAATTTGACCGTTATGATCAGGCACACATAGTTACATTCAATTTTTTTATATAATAATTTATATATTACAGTGATTCAAAAATGTATTTTTTCCAGTAGTTAGCTCTAAAAACTCACAGGTCTCGAAAGCCAAGTAGTAGTATAAGTCCTATTGCTATTATTACAATTTAAAATATCAATATCCAAAAGTGCCTGAAGTTCTTTTTCCACTTGGTTAAATATACTCACCTCAGGTAGGTAGACAGAAACAAGTGGAAAAGAAAGGGAAATGAAGGTCTTGAAAGTAAAACGGAGACAAATTTACCAGTCTTCAGAAGATACTGTCTACAATGCAGTGAGCAGAGAGGGTCTGTAGATCATACTGAGTCGGTGGGTCGCAGTGGGTCACGGTGGGTGGTGGGTCACAGTGGGTCACATGCTGTTGACCCACGACCCACTGACCCCTCATAAAACCTGACCCACTTGACCCACTGACCCACTCCATCTCTGAGCAGTAGTGCAAATGGTGGCAACTCAGGCCAGTTAGCAATACAACTCACCAGATCATAAGACATGATAGTCGCGAAATTGGGCAAGTTCACTTACAAAGACGGAGGGGGGGGGGGTTCTTATGCAGGCAAAATTTTATTCCTGCAGTGCCTCGGTTGTCTCTATCTCAAAACTTTCCTAGTAACTCTCGTATACATATATAGCTATCTATCTATATACAGAGACTCACTTTAATATTCGGCCACCACATTGTACTGGCATTGTATCTTATATTATGAACTACAGTAAAGTAGAGTGATAATATTGTTTATGCTATGTGAAACCTCTATATTTTCTGCAACTTTTTACAAAAATTAAACTATAAAATTTTAACTCTTACGTACAAAAACCGAACATTCCTTATCAAACACAAAAATTATAATCACTTTAATATTCGGCCACCACATAATGTGCAACTTTCTTGTCGCTTGCTTCGATGCAAGAAAAAAGTTTTAATACCTAATTGGATACTCTTTATTGTGTATCACCTCCTTCAAGTGATTTTGCATACTTCCAGTTATTTTTGCGGTATATTCAGCGGCAATATTGGCCCATTCTTCTGTTAACCTTCTCTCAAGTTCCTCCTTTGATGTTACCGCCACTTTCCGAACTCCAGGATCGAGTTCATCCCACAAATTTTCAATGGGATTGAGGTCCGGACTTTGTGGTAAAGTTTCAATAGCTATGGGGCAGTTGTACAGAAGCCTGTCACGCACAACATGCGCCTTATGTTTTGAATCGTTATCGTGATAAAATTTAAAAGTCTCGCTGATTCCAAATTTGTGCGCACTCTTGTGTAAAGTCTCTTTTAGAATGCTAAGGCATTGTTCTTTTGTCATTTTAGCATTTATAAACCTGAGTTCATCCATACCGATAGCAGATATGCACCTCCAAACCATTATGTTACGACCACCATATTTGACTGTTGCTTGTAAATTCAGTTTTCTTAGTTCTTCATTCGCCTTTCGCTATAACTTTGCTATCTGTCTTTAAAATGTTGAATTTGCTTTCCTCAGCAAAAATAACGTCATACCATCATACTGGTTCCTTTAACACATAGATTTTAGCGAACTGAAGTGGTTTCTATCTGCACACTTTGTTGACACATGGTTTCTTTGTAGCTACCTTTCCGTGGTATCCTTCGTTTCTCAGTACTTTCCGAACAGTCTGTGGGTGTACATCCTTTCCACACCCTCGCAACAATTCCGCTGCAATCTTCAGTGCACTTAATTTTGGGTTTTTCTTCACTTTTTTCACAATCACACGTTTGTCTTGTTCATTTAGCTTGCTAGGCCGACCCTTCTGCTTCATGGATTCTATCGTGTCTTCGTTCTTATGACGTCGCAAGATATCACCGACTGTACTTTGTGGTATATTCAAGAGACGAGCAATATACCTATTGGAATCTCCCTTTTATGACGAAAAATACCAGCTGGCTCTGCTCAAAGATTGTGTTACAACTTTTTCGCCCCATTGGAAGTGTTATACAGCAAAGCCAATACCCATTCACACTTTCTAACACGAAGACGAGAAAAGAGTTGTACATACACCTCCTTTTCCCACTCATATCGTTCTGTAAACTGGAGATACAGCAGTAAGATCATCAAGTCACTTTAGTGGCCGAATATTAAAGTGGCATAATATGAAGGCAGTTCGTAGAAACATAGCAGTTAGTTAGGCATAGTATGCGTTTACAACTTTTATATATTAGGAAATAGTACAGGAGACATGATAGTTGTTTCCTGTCATCGCTTAAAAATCCCTATGTATTTACATTAATGAGTCCTTTGATATAAATGACAACAATGTGGGGTGGCCGAATATTAAAGTGAGTCTCTGTACATAGGGTGTGGAAACTTCCCAGAACGGTTCAGTGTCTCGTGAAATATAATATATAGATCAGCAAAACAAAGCGCATGTTAAATAGCTTTGAAATACTATCCGATTATACCAAACGCAATTCCCTATCCCCACCCCTTGGAGGTATGGGGAATAACTTTAAAATTTTAAATGGAAACTCCCATTTTTATTGCACATTTGGATTCTTCAGGAAAAGGGACAGTGATTTGAACTTGAATTGAAAACAGTGCATTCACAGATGGCGCTTGAATCGACACACAAACAACGGGGTTTAGCAAAACGTTATGAAAATGGAAATTGTCGGGCCTGTATTCTGTGGTTATACGGTTAGCGTACTGGACTGCTGAGTCAAACACGTCCTGAGTTCGATTCCCGACTGACACTATATATATTTCAGATCAGAAAAAGTAGTAGCTCGCATAACGCTGCAGAATAGGGTGATCTAAATTATTGTATGTACGTAACCTTTTTGTCTACGCTGTTTTGGGCAGAATATGAGTATACAACAATAAAGTAAAAGAAGCTATATACAACCTATAAACAACCATTTTGTCATAAGTCCTGTCACATATATGCACACATTGTTAATTTCTTTAGCATAAAAACAGAAGTTGAAAAAGCAATGAAAGTATACAACAAATAATAATTTTAAAGATTTATATTGGAAGGCAAGATTTTACATGTAAATAATGTTAGCTTTTATTGTTTCGCTTATAGAGCAAGGCCATAACTGTGATTATTTTTTGTGGTAATAATTGTCATGATTGGAAACAAGAATTTTAGGAAACTTAAAAATGGATCAGAAGATTGCGATCTTGGCCTTTAATTAGTTTTTCGATTAGGGGCCACAAAATTTTTGAACGGTCCCTAAATCAAGTTTTCATATTTTCTGCAGAATAAGTGCGTCATACTGAATTAAGTGATAGTTTGGGATATAAGACCTACAAGAAGATTTTTGATTTAATGTCTTGGATCTTTCGGGTCAATTGGATCACGACCCGCTCGGGAGAGTAATACTCCTGGAAGTACGTTTTTCCGCGCGCTACTCTAGCCAGCTGTTTTACGCGCTATCCTAGCCAGTTGTTTTAAGTTGGTCACAAAATTTATATCATGAAGTACAAGGGGAACAAAACGAGCCCTATATCATGGAGAACAAGGGCATAAGTACTACAACTACTTATCTGCACAAAAGTAAATAAATCACTTTTTTAAGTATTATTTTTCATATTATTTTAATTTAATAAGTGTTATAAAAATGTAAAAGAAAAACTTTCCTCGGGCCGGGTTTGAACTCGCGCCAAAAGAGACTTTTATTACTAGCATAGAGCCCTAGCCAAGGCCGACAGCAGCAAGCGTTTGATTTCTGTTATTTTATATGCAACTTGGCAAGAAGTGGATAACGCCAACCAATCAGAACTATGTTTCTCGTTTCTACTTCCGGGAGCATTACTCTCCCGAGCTAGTTCTATTGGATCGGGGGCCACAAATTTGTGAACGGTCCCTAAATCGAGTTTCCGTATTTTTTTTATACGGAATAAGAACATCATGCTGAGTTGAGTGATAGTTTGGGTTTGGCTACACTATGTGTAGTTCTCCAGATATAAGGCCTACAAGAAGATTTTTGATTGAAATATATTGGATCCTTTAATTTAAAAAAAAATCATACCTGTTATTGTTATATCTTACGATAATGAGTGTCACAATTAGAAACATAAGTTATACCTGCGATTATGTCCACCAATGTAGTTTTACCTACTCCATTTGTACCAAGAAGGACTGTAATAGAATTCATACACACATCTAAATTAACGTCATGTAGCACCTCTCTGGGAGCCCCATAGATGTCTTCGTAAATTTTCTGAATGTTTCTTACTTTTATTACTTTCTTACAGTTGCATTTCTCGAAGGTTGGTTTATCAATATCTGGGATGCATTGATCAGTCTCCGCACGTAACTGAAATGGAAATTGATATGAGTCCTGACATGCTTAACAAATTCAGTCCACTTTGACAAATTTGTCAGGAGAAAAAACATGGCAAAAATAAACGTAGGAACAAAATACAATTTTAAATAACAGTTATATGGACAATGTGTTCCAAAATCATGTATTAAATGTCACTATTCCATGCCGTCTGAATATTAAGGAATAATAATAACTTCAAATGAGTTTATAATTCCTTGTAAAACCATCTTGTTTCGCTTGTAAACATTGTATTTTTTTAATATCAAGGAAATTTGATTTATAAACATACTTTAATTTTAAATATCATTAATTTCATCAATCAATTAGTAAAACCGCACAATTACTCAAATATAAGTTTTCGCCTCAGGATACTCGCTGTCAGAATGTTGATCTAAAGAGGTACTTGTTAGGGATGGCCGGAATCGGCTCCTGGTGGAACCGGGTTTTCGGCTCTGAACGGATCAGGTTCCGGAACCGGGTTTTCAGATCCAGATCTCGAACCCATTCCGGAACTAGTTCTGAAAACCAGATGTCAAAGAACCGGTTTCTCGTTGAACCGAAACTTTGTGGCCATGCCTCCTACTGACGTTTGCCACTTTTCAGTTGACCCTCGAAATTTCTCAGTCCTCCACCGTTCTTTTCGGGAGAGGGAGATCCTGGAAAAATTTAAACATTTCAATATATTTTCCCATGGCTATTTGTCATGTTCAATTATTCGTAAGGATTTTTCAGTCGACAGGCAGCGACAAGCTGGTGGCGGCCGCTTGTCTCAATTGACTAAACAAACTGGATAACTGGCAAATTCATTGGCTAAACAGGCAAACTAGAAAACTCATTTAGCTGAACACCCACTGGTGAACCAAAAAAAAATTTCTGGTGGCACAAGCGAGTCTGGGCGGGGCGGGGAGGATTCAAGCGCGTGGTCTTCTTAGCAGTGCTTTGAAGGTCAACTTTGTAGCTCCTTTATGGGAGGGGTTTCGGGTCCACGTCTGGAACCGGTTCCTAAGATCCGGTTCCGGAACCGAGTATTCGGATCGCGTGTACCCAAAATCGGTTCTCCAAGAACCGGTTTCTTCTGGAACCGGTTCTGTCGGAACCGGAACTTTGTACCAATCCCTTGTACTGGTCTTGAAGCAGTTTCATTAACTTATGATACTCCAATGCAGAGCCGTGTCGTGGGGGGAGGGCGAGCGGGGCGATAGCCTCGGACACAGAAGTAAGGGTGCGCAAAATTCGGGAGGAAAAAAAGAAGGAAAGAAAAAAGACAGAAGAAAAATAATGTTAGTCATGTGAGGAAAGTGCATGTACACATATATAAAATGGAAGGAAAAAAGTAATAAAAAGTGCTCAAAATCAAGGAAAAGCAGGGATCATTTTCAAAAATTGTTTTACTATTCGCGCCGACCACTCTGGCGCTTCGCGGCAGATCTGTCGACCTTACTCCCATGTGTGGGGGCGCCGCCGTATACTCTCGGCCCGGGTGCTGATTGTCCACCGCACGGCACTGGTCCAATGATTCGTCGGAGGCTCAGGTAAATCCAAAATACTTATGAAAAAAAAGAACACTTCAAAAAATTGACCAGGAACGTAGGAACAATTTTATCATGTTTGGACTTAACGGGGATATGCATAACATGCTAACTTTGAAGCCATTCTTCACGGCGAACTAACAGTTTTTAAACAATAACGTTCTGGCCATAGATAGCAAATACTTGAAAGTTGATATTAACACGAAAAATTGCAATTTTCAGTGTCAAGTGGACTTAATCGAAGTATAGCATAACAGACCTCATATATTCAATAACACTAACACACACTGTCTGCAACTTCAACAACGATAGTTAGAATCAATGAGCATTTTAAATATCTGTTATTACTGTACTACTAACCATACCAAAATTATAAAGGTAATTTTGTAATGGCCAAGAAAGTTCTGTCGCTTTTTCACCCACCACCTTCGAACATAGACATGTCACCTAAGACATACTTGGAAGATCAAAAATAGTCCCCATCAGCATCGACGTTCTTCTGCCAACGTTCTGGAAGGCCATGGATTCCATCGCGAAGAAGGTATCAAGTGCATTTTGCACCTCTACAAGGGATTTCAACTAGTGATAGGGTGATTGTCCAAGGAATGGAACAGATGATAATCAGAAAGTGGAATGTAAGGAGAGAATGGCGGATTCAATAGTGTTTCACATCCAACGCGTAGAATGGTGTCCCGGGTCATTCTATCCATGTGGGGCTTAGGACACCTTTGCAATTCAGAAGTGCTGGCTCCAGAGTTTTAAGTTTTTCTTGAATGCTGACAATACACAGTTGCGTTGATGGTCTGGCCAGCTGGTAGCAGTTAACGATGCACAACGTCGCCAGCAGCCCACCGAAGAGACTGGAGGACCTTCTTCTGGTGCAGCTCTGGCTGTTTTATAACCGGTTCAGGGGATGCTAAACCAGTGATGACGGCGCCGTGGAGCTTCCTACAGCTTTCTCCTCTCATCACACGTCAACAACTTGTCCAAATGGCTCTTTCCTCAGAGAAGACAGCAAAGAAACACCAGTGTCTGCTCGCGTTGCCTTCTGGCCCGGAGTCAAATCATGTGGGACACATCGACCCAACTTCTACGTAGTACTTCCCATGTTGATTGAGGTGTTGCCGAATGGTTTCTCCACTCACACTGAATTGTAGTCCCAGTTCCTCACATGTGTGGCAACTGTCCGCATCAATTTCTGTCTGAAGATCTTCAATTTGTACATGTGTTGGCGTCCGGACGTGGTACATCTTCGAGTGTTTCGTCAACGTCCTTAAAGTTGTTTAACCACCGCTGTACTGTCCGCGTGGCCACGACACCAACATGATGAAAGAGATAAAAGAGAGAACAACAATTATAAAATACTTTTGATGAGTTCAATATATTATTATTAAAGCACGCCCAATAAACAATCTTTTGTACATATATGGGACACGGCGGGTCCATAGATGGTGGATAATGTAAAGACTCTCCAAAGAGCAAAAATAAAGAAAGGGAAAAAAGTAAGAGAATTAAGAGAAAATATCTCCCAAAACAAAACTGGCAACGTTATAACCGAAGGAGGGGGGATACTCCCGAAATAATGAGGGAAGCGTAACAATTTGAAGTGCCTAGGGCGCCAGGGAGGTTAAAAACGGCCCTGTAGGCAATCATTAACGATATTCAATCACTATTGGGGAAATCAACGATGAATCGTTGTGCGTTTGGTCACAGGTTAATATTTCGTCGGGAATTGAGTCACTAGAATAGAAACTTGAGTTGTCGTTCGAACATGATTTTAATATAAAAATAAGTTCAAGCAAAAAATGTCAGAATTGGCCGAAATATTTACAAAGTAAAATCACTACATTTTCTTACTTTTTAAAAGTTGATTACGTTAACAGGAGAAGTACTTTTATCGAATAAATATTTTAATGAAAACATTATTAAAGAAGTAGTAGGATGCTTGTCAAGTAATTAAAACAAAATTACTCACCGAAGCATTAAATAGCAATCGGAAAACAAGACGATTGAGTAATACAAGTTTCCGCCATGTTCAATGCGGATTCCTTAAAAAAAAAATCTACATTGCTAGTAGAATTACATATTTTAATCAATTTCCGATACTGTAAAAGCAATGTTTAGGGTTATTCAAAAAGCGCGCCGCTTTTAGATCGTCTGGGAATTTTTTTTGATTCTCGGTTGCCGATAGGGATGCGCACGAGACAATATTTGTGGCTGTCTTGTCTCGAAAATGTGCTTTAAAAGTGATGTCTCGACTCGAAAAATGTATATTTTACTATTGGAAGAACCGTGTCTCGACTCGAATTTTGTCAGGAAGATCCTGTCTCGACTCGTCTCGTGCGCATCCCTAGTTGTCAACATTGTTTTGTATTGTTGCTTTACCCACAAACATTTCGATTGAATTTCTGCCATTTCTTCAGTCTAGCCATGGAGCTGATTATTATAGCGGAACGTGTGCTAATTGTTTATATATATAGGCCTATATATTAGAACGGAGAAAGTTATGCAGCAAACTGTCAGGCGGTTTCGCGCGGTTCTAAGGCAAAATGAGGAACCGAATGAATTAACAGTTTCTTCAACGGATTCAACAGTAAACATTGAAAGTTTCTGTGTTTGTTTGTGTGTGTGTGTGTGTGTGTGTGTGTGTGTGTGTGTGTGTGTGTGTGTGTGTGTGTGTGTGTGTCGTCGGAGTGCTCGTTGTGGAAACTTGTCACGCAGTCATGGCGAATTTCACGAATAGAGTTATTGCATGCCAGTGCAGTAGAAATGTGCCCGGCGTTATTCACAATACCTGAAATCGAAATGTGTGATGACCATGTTTATGAATTTTGTTAGTGTGTTTTGGAAAAATAAGTTCATAATTTCATGTAACAAAATCTGCAAGCTTTTTGAATAACTCTGTACAATGGTTCTTGAAGTATTTCTACTAAATTCCCTTTTTTATGTCCTATGCCATCTTCTTACTTATTAACGTAATCAGAACTCTAAGTAAACAAAATGTACACTCTATGTAAATAATCATTACTGGTTACTAAAATATGACTTTTAAGTTTCCAGAATATTAAGCACAGATTTATAGAAGATTTACAGTAAGATACTTAAAAATTGATTCATTACTAATGATGAGAAATAACTGTTAATAATTAAAATTTATGAAAAAAAGATTACAGAAGTTTTCATTTGCTATTAGATTATATTTCTCAGTAGTAAATAAAAGAAAAATGTTAGACACATCTTTCTTATTTTCTTTCAATACAAGATCACTTGAAATTCTAAAAGAATATTAACATTTTGAATATGAGAATAAAACTAAACCTGCACGGAGGAAGACCTCCTTAGTACATGGACTTCCTGTCAGCTGACTTCTTTCCCTAACCAATAAAGGTTTTCAACTTACAGAATTAGTGTTCAAGATGAAGCAGCTTTATCCACCATCGTTGTAGACTGGTAATTTAACTAACTAGTATTTGAGAACAATATCCAAACTAGGGATGGGTAAACCAGTTTTTAATAAGAACCGCAAACCGGTTTGTAGAAAAACCGAAATCCGAAGGATCGACATTATGGTTATCCTAAACCGGTTCGGTTTTTCACCGAAACGGGTTTCGGTTATCACCAAAAACCGGTTCGGTTTCTCAATGAAACCAGTTTCGATTATCACCAAAAACCGGTTCGACTTATCAACGAAACCGGTTTTGGTTTTCTCCAAAAACCGGCTCGGTGAAAACTTTTGGAAAACACATAAAACTATTTCTGTGGTAACGGAATCGGTTTCCGGAGAACAACGGAACACTATAGTCTATTCTGTTCAGAAATAGAACACATTTTAAGACAAAAATCCGTAACCGGTTTTGAAGAAAACAGAAACCGGATCCGGTGAAAACTGAACCGATTTCGGAGTAAACAAAAACTGGTTTCGGTGAAAACCGTTTTTTTTTTAATTTTCAGAAAACGGTTTCAGTTTTCCTAAAAATTAAAACTCAAAAACGCGTTTGTTGTGCCCACTATTTTTTCAAACAATTAATTATAACAATCTGAATGAGAGAGTTAAATCAATTTTCTTTCTCCTTGTTTATCTTGTTTTCAGTTTAAATACTGTTTCAGGATCTTTCACCTGAGTTTTTGTTTCGATGTCTTCCACTTTCGTTATTATTTCTAGTTTTTGCTTCCTTGAAGTGAAAACTGCTTGTTTTCCAGGAAACATTGCTTAAACTTATTTTTACAATATTATAAAGAATTTTTAATGCACAGAGAATAAACTAAATTTATATCCCACAATACCCAAAGTATGACAAATAATATTATGATGACAGTAAATCTTAAATTACAGCTTTTATTATTATAGAATTATCATTATACCTTTCTAAGACCCAACCATTTAAATAGTGTTCTTCTCCAGCTTCCTTGCTTTATGTCTAACATAAAAGAAGACAAAATGGTTGTGATTAACCAATTAAGGAATAACATAAAGAGAATGTCTGCCATACAAAATCCATCTGCGGAAGAACTTCTTTCAAATAAGTTACTCCATCGGGCGCCACGATCTATAAATGTAGAGAAATTCTAATTTTATTCATCGTAATAGTACTGTAACATATTGTACTTTATATTGTATATGGTTTTAATTATAATAATTGCAGTTCAGAAAAACAACAAAGAGAATCGTTTCGATAAAGAAAATAGTTCACTATGTTCTACGTCAGATGTACAGTTCGTAATACAGTGTGTCCATATTTAAAGTGCTTTTACGTCGTTATGAATACCCGAATTTAAAATTGGTCACATTAAAAACAATTGTGAATGTCAACAATGTACAACAATATAAGTAATGATTGCTATCAAACACAGAAAAAGTAAATTCACTTATGTTTACTTTGTGATTAGTGTCCAACGGTTTTGGCGTGAGAGACTCGGCTTCGATTCTCGGCGGGAACTCATGTGGTTCGGATTCCATGTTCACGTCTCGTATAGCCTCACTGCTGAAAGCGCCACTAAAGTCAACTCTACAACAACAACTCAGCTGGTCCAACTTATCTTCACATGCTCACTAATTTCACACACACATACACTCAATTGAAGAAGAAGAAGGCAATGACTTTATTTTCCAACAAGATGGAGCACCTCCTCAATGACATTTACATGTTCGGGAACATCTTAATAAATGGCCTCCAGGAAGACGGATTGAACGTTCCGGAAATGACGTTGGTGTCTTCTACAAGTGGCCGCCGAGGTCGTCTGACTTGACTGTCTGTGACTTCATTGTATATGGGTTAAGTAAAGAATTGTGTCTTTGTACCCCCTATTGCCTTAAAACCTGCAAGAACTGCAAGTTTGTATCAGTGTTGCATTCAATCCATTTCATCAGATATATTGGAGCGTGTGTAGCATGAATGGAAATATCATCTTGATGTCTGAATAGTCACTCGTGGAGCCCACATGCAATGTCTATGTGGTATAGTAAAAAATATTTGAGTTTTCCTTTCAAATGTGAACAATTACACTTAAACACGATTACGCAAAGCGACGTAATACCACTTTAAAGTATTACAGTGTTTTCGTCTTCGTGAAGATCCTAATTAATACCTTGTTACCGCCAGGGTTGAAAAAACCATGTGCTTATTGTTTGACCGTCAAAATGACGAGAAACAGCCTGTCGGACGATTCAATACTCTTCCGTTTAGAAGCGAAATTAATCGACAGTGATGGCGATTTATTTGAATGAGAGTTATTGGACAATGTTGAGAATGATCCAGACTATGTAGCTTCAGAAAAATCAGATAGATCAAGTAAGTAACCTTGAGATAACAATTCTCATGTTCGCATTCACTACTTGTAAATGTTATTTGTAATTTTAAATGGTTTGTGGTTGGAATACAGAATATTATATATAAGAATAAAGAGCTCTAAACTTTCAAACGGTGTTGTATTATTTTAGCTTTTTTAGATTTGAGATATAATTTTTTAAAAGGTTGCCAAAAAAAATAGCCCTGCATTCTTGGAAAAGCCTGAACTTCAGAGCTCAGCACTCATTTTTAAGAGTCTTCATCCCAGCGAAATTAAAATCCCGCTAATTTTACAGTAATTATGTGATATCTTCAAATAGATAAAAGATAATTGAAATATGGAACAAGAGCACCCTAGACAATATTATTTTGCATGAGGTACCGTTACCACAAGTCACCTAGTGGCTTTCCGTTTTCAGCCGTTTAGAAACGCGAAAATAAACGCCGATTTTCAAAATGGCTCGAAATCGAAAGCAGATAAGTGAGTCGTGATAACAATGTCTCATGTAAAATAATATTGTCTAGGGCGCTCTTCTTCCACATTTCGATTATCTTTTATCTATTTCAAGATATCACATAATTACTGTAGAATTAGCGGTATTTTAATTTCGCCGGGATGAAGACTCTTAAGCTTCCAAGGAACTCCAACGAGCTCATCTTCTTACAAGAAAGTACCCTGAAACATTTTCCTACAACTGGAGTCAATTTGTTTCTCTCTCCTTACTGACTAATGTCAACCGAAAGCATTACACAAATCAGGAACGATAGAAAAATGAAATGAAATCTTTGAGTTTTACGTCCCACGGTTATGCCGGTTAGGCTAAAGGAGATGGTGATGATGAGTAATGGATGAAATGGTGGAATGAAGAAAGTGGGAGGAAACGGGAGAACCCCGAAGAAACCCACGCACACGGTGTTTGTTCACAACGACGTTCACTTGACAGGGGCTGGGATCGAACCCGGGACCCCAAGCACCAAAGGTGAACGCTCTACCACTGAGCCACCGCGGCCCCTCAGGAACCATAGAGAAAGCTTACACTACCCCTTTAGGATTTCCACTTTTTGAGGTAAATTTTTGACTTTCACTCAAAGAACCACAGCTTCCTTACTATTTTTTCGAAGCATCATGGTTCATACCACTTTCTGTTTTTTAAAAAAGAATAGAATATTTTTCAATTTTTTTCGCCCCCTGGCCCAAGCCTGGGTTCACGTAGGGATCTGAAAATTTCTTGAAAAATACATAAGGTGACTGCAGATATATACGCCAATACAGCTAAATACGCCAAGTGTTCAGAATTGGGGTGTTTCCGACGAAATCCGCTAAAAGGCGCCTCCAATATGTGCCACGGTCTTGGACAAGTCCGATTTAACGAATACTCCGGGAGACAGCGCTGAGACCGCCACGCTGTGCAGTGTTCTTTGCTTCGGGAAGGTTCCGTGGAAGGGCGTTATTATTTCAATAGAGGTAAGAATCCGTTATTAGTACCGTGCTAACTCAGAACATTGTCGATTGTTTACAGCAATGTAAGTACGTCTTATTTCGTGTCCGTCTAGGAACACTTTGTTTTGTAAGTGTAATTTCAGTATTTGTGATTCCATGGCTACTAAATCAATACCAAGCATGGTGCAGAGAAATACTCCACACCTTATGCAGAACTGACTGCAGAAGACAAAGATGTTTTCATTTGTCCCACATGTGCTATCGGTGTAGTTTTTTTTTTTTTTTTTTTTTTTTTTAAAGTCACAGTTCAGTGACACTGTTTGTTTATCTCTTTATGGACTAAAAGTTTTCAGTTTGGAACTTCATTTCAACTTTGGAGACTATCGTTTTTACATTTTATCTTCATCTAGCATTTTGATTATTCTTTTTTCTTGCCTGATCCATGTTGTGTAGTAATATTTTAGTTCGTACAATACATTGATGTAAGCAGTTGCAAGATTTATTACAGGTTTCTAATAGTATCTTGGACTTAGCGTAATTACCAGCATGTGTTGGTAAATTCGCCACTTTGTAACACTTTTTTCTTTTGCCTTGGATAGAAAATAGAAATGAGTCGCATCATTGCCACATTTTTTCTACACGCGGAAAAGGCTACTCTGCAACGCACATGTCTTGTACTTTGTGTTTCATGCCAATTAAGGTAATAAAAAATCCAAAATTTTAATTTGATATCTTGAAAACAAAGGCCAGAATTCTTTTTGAAAAACTCAAGGTGACAAATCTATCTATATGTATTCGAGAACAAGATCCTGAGACGAATATTCGGACCCAAGAGGAACGGGAATGGGGAATGGCGAAAACTTCATAACGAGGAACTACATAATTTATACGGTTTACCCAACATTGTTAGGGTCGTTAAGTCTAGGAGGCTTAGGTGGGCGGGTCATGTAGCTAGAATGAAAGAAAGTAGAAACGTTTTCAAAGTCTTGACTGGAAGACCAACCGGAAAACGACCATTAGGAAGACCTAGGCGCAGATGGGAGGACAATATTAAGATGGATCTCGCAGAGATTGGAATACAAAGTAGAAACTGGATGCAGTTAGCTAAGGATAGAAGTCAGTGGAGAGCTTTTGTGAACGCGACATTGAACCTCCGGGTTCCATAGCCTATAGAGTTATATATATATATATATATATATATATATATATATATATATATATATATATATATATATATATAAATTCCCATAAATTTTGATTTCCGAATTTCTTTGGACTCACCCCCTAAAATGGTTCCATATGGAACTAAACTAAGCCAGGAGAAAAATTAGCTTCATTGAATAATATTAAATGATGCCCCAAGGGATCTAAAATTTTGAATCTGATTACAGTACGTAGTATACGTAAAAAATCTGGAATAAACTCATGTAATTTAGAAACTGCTAAAGGAAATGCAAAGATACCCTGGATAATTGAAATAGAGGAAGAAAGATACCTAATTTTGTATAGTATTGTCATAGCGGCCATCTTGAAATCCGTCATCTGGGATTCAGGTCAAAATTTTCAAACAGGAAGAGAGTCATATGACATATCATTTTGAGGTAGCGTTTCATCAGAAGCACAAATCTGGCACTATTTTAAAGATAGCTTTAGTCGTGTAAGAATTATTACCTATAAAAAGATTTCTCCTTTTCAGAGGTAATATCACTTACACGACTAAAAGTAAAGACATGAGTTTGGCGCGAGAAGAACGAAAGGGATATGCATGGCTTTAAAAGGAAGAGGAACGCGAAAGAAAATGCACTTCTGACAATGATTTGTTTGAACTTTATACACCAAAAGACATGGGGCAGTTCAAGTAATGAGGAGGAAAACCCAGTTGAGAATGTTAGAGAAAATGTAAATATGGATGCGTGTGTGCCCGGAACCTCCAAGAGATAGAAAAGGGGAAACACTAATTTTATTATTCGAAGACTAATTTTATTACTTTGTTGCTCTTGATCGATAAAATGTCACTGATAGAGCAGCAATACATATTCTGACAGCGATGGCAGAGGCATTAGGCCATAATGTAGAGGAACTAGTAATAAATGGGTCTTTCATTTACCAATGCTGAGAGCAAATTCGTACGAAGTTGCACAGAACCACAGAAAACAATTTTAGAGTGCATCAAGTGCGTTAGTTGTGCATTGGAACGGGAAACTATTGCCGAATTTGACTGGCAATGAGACTGCCGACAGGTTATCAATAATTATTACAGGAGATGGTCATGAGAGGGTAATTGTGTTCCCATTTTGTCATAATCAAGAGAAGAACATGTTGCTTCTACTATAGTACATTCGCTTGAAGAATGGAACTTGGTAAAGTTCGTGCAGGCAGTTTATTGTGACACTACTCCCTGCAATATGGGTCATGTCAACAGTGCTTGCATTCTGCTAGAGCAGTAGCTCAAAAATAACCTTCTATACCTTCCTTGTAGACACCACATTTATGAATTAGTTTTAAAATGTGTATTTGATATGTGTTGTGTATCGTTTGCATCTGGACCGGACGTTCTCCTATTGAAGTGTTTTCATAGCGAGTGGTCTAAAATAGATTGCACTAACTTTATTCCAGGAATTGATGATGATGGTGTAAGGAACTATATTTCCGATCACCTCTGGTGCTAGGGGTCCCGGGTTCGATCCCAGCCCCCGCCAAGTGAACTTTGTGATGGACAAACACCGTGTGCGTGGGTTTTCTCGTGGTTCTCCCGTTTCCTCCCACTTTCTTCATTCCACCATTTCATTCATTACTCATCATCACCGTCTCCTTTAGCCTAACCGGCATAATCGTGGGACGAAAAACTCAGAGATTTCATTTCATTTTCATATTTCCGATGTAAGAAATGAAGTGTTGAATTTTGCTATAAAACCTGCAGAAGGAGGACACCAAAGAGACGATTACAGAAAATTTTTAGAACTTACCATCATATTCTTGAGTGGCATACCTCCTTGAGGAGTTTTCTTTCGTTTGCCTACAGCAATTCACCATGTAAGGTGGATGGGAAAAACAATCTACAATTTAAAATATTTCTCTTTTGCCAACAATTTCGTTTAACGAAGCAAATAGAAACGGGTCTTCGGAGAGTATGCATTTTCTGATACGGCTGTATGTTCAAGCTTGGCTTAAATGTGATCAAGCATCCCATTCATCTTTACAAGACCTGCAATTTTTGAAAGGTTTGTACAGTTATAGACAAATAGATGCTGAATTATCTGAAGTGGCTCCTCCTAAATTTTCCCGCCAACCCTGGTACTTGACGGAGGGATACGTAGCATTGGGTTTTTCCGATGATGGAGTTACCATAATGGAAAAACAAAAAATGGTTGAAAGAATTAAAACTAAGGGGAAACCGTGAAACAGCAAAGAGGCTTGACGAAAGAGGTGATACCATAAAAATTCTTGTGAAAAGAAAAAATAGTGATTTTGCTACAACAAACACAAATTTTCCTCGAGATTTTTAAAATACCCAAAGGGTTTCTTGAGTGTAATCCGATTTCGTGGTCAAATAACAATGACTATCTTTAAAGAAAGACAAGAGTTAAATTCATCCACGTAACAACCGGTGCAGCAGAAAGAGGAGTGTAACTAATAGAAGATTACAACGTTCTTACGAAAAATGAGAAGCAGACACGGTTTCTTTTGCAGATAGTGAAGGCCCACAGACAATCTTTTCCTAGATGCGACAAAAGTGAACTATGTAGCAAATAAGATTCATAACTTACCAAAAAGCTACTACATAAATAAGGGATATTTCAATTTCTTCCAAGTTATCATTTTTCTTTCTCCTCATAATGGTCTATGAATCATCTTGATGGAAAAACTTATTTGTAGTTCAAAGCGAAACAAGGAGTTTGTTTCAGTTTATGGAAAAGACTTTCAAAATTCTTACAAATCTGTGTTCCATAACGACAATAAAATAACATTACATCGAAGCATTTTTGTTTTTCACACGTAATAACTCTTACATGAATATAGGTAACTTGAAAATAATACCAGCTCTGCGCTTCTGGTGAAATGCTACCTCAAAAAGATATATCACATGACCCTCTTCCTATTTAAAAATTTTAACCTGAATTCAAGATGGCGGACTTCAAGATGGCCGGCATGATAATGCTATACAGGATTAGGTTGGTCTCTTTCTCTAGTTCCATTGTCCAAGATATCTTTTCATTCCCTTAAGAGTTTCTAAATTACAAGAGTTTAATCCAGCTTGTCCGTATATACTACGTATTGTACGCATTCAAAACTTTAGGTTGTTTGGGGCACCATTTAAAATTATTTAATGGATCTAATTTTTCTCCTGGCTTAATTTGGTCCCATATGGAACTATTTTAGGGGGTGAGTTCAACGAAATTCCTACATTTATTTTCCCCATATAAATATGGACCACACTATATATATATATATAAAATCTAAAAATTACTGTGTCATTACTATCTGGAATGGTTTAAACGCCATTTTCTTCAGTATAACGCGCCCTTTCCAACGGTACCACCCATATGTCCGTATCATACCCCTGAACCGGGAAATTTGGGAAAAACCGGAAATTCTTCTGAAAAATTACCCCCTCGGAATATTTGCACTCCTTGGGTCCAGACCCGCGTTCACGTAGGGATCTTCTAAAAAAAATGAGAAATACTCAAAGGTGCACACAATCCGTATGCGAAATTTCAATATGATAACTTGAAAACTAGGGGCGTGTAAACTTTTTGAAATTTTGCCTTAAGAAGAAAACAATATCACGCCCGTCCGCTTTCACTTGCAGCCGCTAAGTTGACCATCCGATTCCAAAACTCATCTGGGATGTTCTTTAGTCCTTGCTTGACCAATAAAAAATAACGAATTCAATACGTGTTATATGAGCTTAATAAGCGTTTAAACACTACTCCATGGTACAAATTCGTACCAAAAATCCCAAAAGGGTTACACTATGTTTCATGAAAATCGAGCATGTTTTATTAAAGCTATCGTTAACTTGCTTTTATAAGATAGAACAAATTTTCTATTCCCTCTGACTAAATTCACCCGCGAATAATAGATATAATCTCTAATTCAAACAACACGCGTCATCGTTCATAAGGATGGAATAATATTTTGCAATATATTTGTGTTTTCCATTACAATTTTTTTTAGGGAAACTGAATGGAACACAAACGAAGATTAATTTCTCTAATGATAAGACAAATTAGCACCGCACCTTTCTCGATTAATTTGAGTTTCTAGGTTGTTATTTCTACGTAAACTGTTATTTTTTTAGGGAAACTGAATGGAACACAAACGAAGATTAATTTCTCTAATGATAAGACAAATTAGCACCGCACCTTTCTCGATTAATTTGAGTTTCTAGGTTGTTATTTCTATGTAAACTGTTATTTTTTTAGGGAAACTCAATGGAACACAAACGAAGTCTAATGATAAGACAAATTAGCACCGCACCTTTCTCGATTAATTTGAGTTTCTAGGTTGTTATTTCTATGTAAACTGTTATTTTGACAAACACAGACTTAGCTAGATAATTCTTCAAATAAACATCACATGCAGGTGCGTATAGAGCAAGGTTCAAATTAACAAGGAGGGGGGACCGAGATTTCCTTTTCTCGTAAAGTAATTTCCCCGGCTTGTCAAAGAAGAATTTCCTCCGTCCCAGGGAAATATTACACCCATTTTATATATATTGTAATCCACCATGTGCTTCTGTGTACAAACAATGTCATATGCTCCTGTTTGTAAACATCACCACATATATGTCGCAGTACTACACACCACGTGTAAAGACGACCGACCACCACCTGCACCTCCTACGAGTCACATGATGACAGGACACCAGTAGCACCTCCATCGTTCTACGACGTCTATATATTGGACAGCAAACAGCAGACCGGCACCAGTTTTCTGGTCTCTCTCCTCTCGCTTGATAGAGGAGAACCTCACATGAAAGCCTCTAGTCTGCATCGGAACTCTTGGCTGTTCCTTTCCTACTCACTTAGCCTGCTTCGGGGTTCTGTCGGGATCCCAACCTCAATTGCTTAACCTGCTTCGGGGCTCTGTGACTTTTAGCCCGCTCACTGCTTGCTTCGGAGCATTGGGGTTTCCTAGCCACGCCACACTGTTTAACCTGCTTCGCGGCCCTGTGACTTTTATCCCGCTCACTGTTTCCTTCGGAGCATTGAGGTTCCCTACGCCACGCCACTCTGTTTAACCTGCTTCTGGGCTCTGTGACTTTTATCCCGCTCACTGCTTCCTTCGGAGCACTGGGATTTCCTACGCCACGCCACTCTGATTAACCTGCTTCGGGACTGTGTGACTTTTATCCCGCTCACAGTTTGCTTCGGAGCATTGGGGTTCCCTACGCCACGCCACTCTGTTTAACCTGCTTCTGGGCTCTGTGACTTTTATCCCGCTCACTGCTTGCTTCGGAGCATTGGGGTTTCCTACGCCACGCCACTCTGTTTAACCTGCTTCGGGACTCTGTGACTTTTATCCCGCTCACTGCTTGCTTCGGAGCATTGGAATTTCCTACGCCACGCCACTCTGCTTAACCTGCTTCGGGGCTCTGTGACTTTTATCCCGCTCACTGCTTGCTTCCGAGCATTGGGGTTTCCTACGCCACGCCACACTGTTTAACCTGCTTCTAGGCTCTGTGACTTTTATCCGCTCACTGCTTCCATTGGAGCACTGGAATTTCCTACGCCACGCCACTCTGCTCAAACTGCTTCGGGGCCCTGTGACTTTTATCCCGCACACTGTTTGCTTCGGAGCATTGGGGTTCCCTACGCCACGCCACTCTGTTTAACCTGCTTCTGGGCTCTGTGACTTTTATCACGCTCACTGCTTGCTTCGGAGCATTGGGGTTTCCTACGCCACGCCACTCAGTTTAACCTGCTTCGGGGCTGTGTGACTTTTATCCCGCTCACGGCTTGCTTCGGACCATTGGAGTTTCCTACGCCACGCCACTCTGCTTAACCTGCTTCGGGGCAATGTGACTTTTATCCCGCACACTGCTTGCTTCGGAGCACTGGGCTTTCCTACGCCACGCCACACTGTTTAACATGCTTCGGGGCTCTGTGACTTTTATCCCGCTCACTGTTTGCTTCGGAGCATTGGGGTTCCCTACGCCACGCCACTCTGCTTAACCTGCTTCGGGGCTCTGTGACTTTTCTCCTGCTCACTGCTTCCTTCGGAACGTTGGGGTTTCCTACGCCACGCCACTCTGCTTAACCTGCTTCGGGGCTCTGTGACTTTTATCCCGCTCACTGCTTGCTTCGGAGCATTGGAGTTTCCTACGCCACGACACTCTGCTTAACCTGCTTCGAGGCTCTGTGACTTTTAGCCAGCTCACTGCTTGCTTCGGTGCATTGGGGTTTCCTACGCCACGCCACTCTGCTTAACCTGCTTCGAGGCTCTGTGACTTTTATCCCGCTCACTGCTTTTTTCGGACCATTGGGGTTTCCTACGCCACGCCACTCTGCTTAACCTGCTTCGGGGCCCTGTGACTTTTATCCCGCTCACTGCTTGCTTCGGAGCATTGGGGTTTCCTACGCCACGCCACACTGTTTAACCTGCTTCGGGGCTCTGTGACTTTTATCCCGGTCACTGCTTGCTTCGGAGCATTGGGGTTTCCTACGCCACGCCACTCCGCCTAACCTGCTTCGGGGCCCTGTGACTTTAATCCCGCACACTGCTTGCTTCGGAGCATTGGGGTTTCGTACGCCACGCCACACTGTTTAACCTGCTTCGGGGCTCTGTGACTTTTATCCCGCTCACTGCTTGCTTCGGAGCATTGGGGTTCCCTACGCCACGCCACTCTGCTTGACCTGCTTCGGGGCTCTGTGACTTTTATCCTGCTCACTGCTTGCTTCGGAACATTGGGGTTTCCTACGCCACGCCACTCTGCTTAACCTGATTCGGGGCTCTGTGACTTTTATCCCGCTCACTCCTTGCTTCGGAGCATTGGAGTTTCCTACGCCACGACACCCTACTTAACCTGCTTCGGGGCTCTGTGACTTTTATCTCGCTTACTGCTTGCTTTTTAACATTGGGGTTTCCTACGCCACGCCACTTTGCTTAACCTGCTTCGAGGCTCTGTGACTTTTATTCCGCTAACTGCTTGCTTCGGAGCATTGGGGTTTCCTACGCCACGCCACTCTGCTTAACCTGATTCGGAGCTCTGTGACATTTATACCGCTCACTGCTTGTTTCGGAGCATTGAAGTTTCCTACGCCACGCCACTCTGCTTAAGCTGTTTCCGGGCTCTGTGACTTTTGTCCCGCTCAATGCTTGCTTTGTAACATTGGGGTTTCCTACGCCACGCCATTCTGCTTAATATGCGTCGGGGCTCTGTGACTTTTGTCCCGCTCAATGCTTGCTTTGGAACATTGGGGTTTCCTACGCCACGCCACTCTGCTTAACCTGCTTCGAGACTCTGACTTTTATCCCGCTCACTGCTTGCTTCGGAGCATTGGAGTCTCCTACGCCACGCCACTCTCCTTAACCTGCTTCGGGGCCCTGTGACTTTTAGCCCGCTCCCTGCTTGCTTCGGAGCATTGGAGTTTCCTATGCCACGCCACTCTGCTTAACCTGCTTCGAGGCTCTGTGACTTTTATTCCGCTCACTGCTTGCTTCGGAGCATTGGGGTTTCCTACGCCACGCCACTCTGCTTAACCTGATTCGGAGATCTGTGACTTTTATCCTGCTCACTGCTTGTTTCGGAGCATTGGGGTTTCCTACGCCACGCCACTCTGCTTAAGCTGTTTCGGGGCTCTGTGACTTTTGTCCCGCTCAATGCTTGCTTTGTAACATTGGGGTTTCCTACGCCACGCCACTCTGTTTGACCTGCTTCCTGGCTGTGTGACTTTTATCCCGCTCACTGCTTGCTTCGGAGCATTGGGGTTTCCTACGACACGCCACTCTCCTCAAACTGCTTCGGGGCTCTGTGACTTTTATCCCGCTCACTGCTTGCTTCGGAGCATTGAAGTTTCCTACGCCACGCCACTCTGCTTAACCTGCTTCGGGGCCGTGTGACTTTTATCCCGCTCACTGCTTGCTTCGGACCATTGGGGTTTTTTACGCCACGCCACTCTGCTTAACCTGCTTAAGGGCCGTGTGACTTTTATCCCGCTCACTGCTTGCTTCGGAGCATTGGAGTTCCCTACGCCACGCCACTCTCCTCAACCTGCTTCGGGGCTCTGTGACTTTTATCCCGCTTACTGCTTGCTTCGGAGCATTGTGGTTTCCTACGGCACGCCACTCTGCTTAACCTGATTCGGAGCTCTGTGACTTTTATCCCGCTCACTGCTTGTTTCGGAGCATTGGGGTTTCCTACGCCACGCCACTCTGCTGAAGCTGTTTCGGGGCTCTGTGACTTTTGTCCCGCTCAATGCTTGCTTTGTAACATTGGGGTTACCTACGCCACGCCACTCTGCTTGACCTCCTTCGGGGCTGTGTGACTTTTATCCCGCTCACTGCTTGTTTCGGAGCATTGGAGTTTCCTACGCCAATCCACTCTGCTTAACCTGCTTCGGGGTCTGTGACTTTTATCCCGCTCACTGCTTGCTTCGGAGCATTGAAGTTTCCTACGCCACGCCACTCTGCTTAACTTGCTTCGGGGCCGTGTGACTTTTATCCCGCTCACTGCTTGCTTCGGAGCATTGGAGTTCCCTACGCCACTCCACTCTCCTCAAACTCCTTCGGGGCTCTGTGACTTTTATCCCGCTTACAGCTTGCTTCGGAGCATTGGGGTTTCCTACGCCACGCCACTCTGCTTAACCTGCTTCGGGGCTCTGTGACTTTTATCCCGCTTACTGCTTGCTTCGGACCATTCGGGTTTCCTACGCCACGCCACTCTGCTTAACCTGGTTCGGGGCTCTGTGACTTTTATCCCGCTTACTGCTTGCTTCGGAGCATTGGAGTTCCCTACGCCACGCCACTCTAGTCAACCTGCTTCGGGGCTCTGTGACTTTTATCCTGCTTACTACTTGCTTCGGAGCATTGGGGTTTCCTACGCCACGCCACTCTGCTTAACCTGCTTCGGGGCTCTGTGACTTTTATCCCGCTCACTGCTTGTTTCGGAACATTGGGGTTTTCTATGCCACGCCACTGTGCTTAAGCTGTTTCGGGGCTCTGTGACTTTTGTCCCGCACAAAGCTTGCTTTGTAACATTGGGGTTTCCTACGCCACGCCATTCTGCTTAATATGCGTCTAGGCTCTGTGACTTTTGTCCCGCTCAATGCTTGCTTTGTAATATTGGGGTTCCTTATGCCACGCCACTCTGTTTAACCTGCTTCTGGGCTCTGTGACTTTTATCCCGCTCACTGCTTCCTTCGGAGCACTGGGATTTCCTACACCACGCCACTCTGTTTAACCTGGTTCTGGGCTCTGTGACTTTTATCCCGCTCACTGTTTGCTTCGGAGCATTGGGGTTCCCTACGCCAAGCCACTCTGTTTAACGCGCTTCGTGGCTCTGTGACTTTTATCTCGCTCAGTTTGCTTCGGAGCATTGGGGTTCCCTACGCCACGCCACTTTGCTTAACCTGCTTCGGGGCTCTGTGACTTTTATTCCGCTCACTGCTTGCTTCGGAGCATTGGGGTTACCTACGCCACGCCACTCTGCTTAACCTGATTCGGAGCTCTGTGACTTTTATCCCGCTCACTGCTGGTTTCGGAGCATTGGGGTTTCCTATGACACGCCACTGTGCTTAAGCTGTTTCGGGCCTCTGTGACTTTTGTCCCGCACAAAGCTTGCTTTGTAACATTGGGGTTTCCTACGCCACGCCATTCTGCTTAATATGCGTCGGGGCTCTGTGACTTTTGTCCCGCTCAATGCTTCCTTTGTAATATTGGGGTTCCTTACGCCACGCCACTCTGTTTAACCTGCTTCTGGGCTCTGTGACTTTTATCCCGCTCCCTGCTTCCTTCGGAGCACTGAGATTTCCTACACCACGCCACTCTGTTTAACCTGCTTCTGGGCTCTGCGACTTTTGTCCTGCACAAAGCTTGCTTTGTAACATTGGGGTTTCCTACGCCACGCCACTCTGCTTAAGCTGTTTCGGGGCTCTGTGACTTTTGTCCCGCTCAATGCTTGCTTTGTAACATTGGGGTTTCCTACGCCACGCCACTCTGCTTGACCTGCTTCCTGGCTGTGTGACTTTTATCCCGCTCACTGCTTGCTTCGGAGCATTGGAGTTTCCTACGCCAATCCACTCTGCTTAACCTGCCTCGGGGCTCTGTGACTTTTATCCCGCTCACTGCTTGCTTCGGAGCATTGAAGTTTCCTACGCCACGCCACTCTGCTTAACCTGCTTCGGGGCCGTGTGACTTTTATCCCGCTCACTGCTTGCTTCGGACCATTGGGGTTTTTTACGCCACGCCACTCTGCTTAACCTGCTTAAGGGCCGTGTGACTTTTATCCCGCTCACTGCTTGCTTCGGAGCATTGGAGTTCCCTACGCCACGCCACACTGTTTAACCTGCTTCGGGGCTCTGTGACTTTTATCCCGCTTACTGCTTGCTTCGGAGCATTGGGGTTTCCTACGGCACGCCACTCTGCTTAACCTGATTCGGAGCTCTGTGATTTTTATCCCGCTCACTGCTTGTTTCGGAGCATTGGGGTTTCCTACGCCACGCCACTCTGCTGAAGCTGTTTCGGGGCTCTGTGACTTTTGTCCCGCTCAATGCTTGCTTTGTAACATTGGGGTTTCCTACGCCACGCCACTCTGCTTGACCTCCTTCGGGGCTGTGTGACTTTTATCCCGCTCACTGCTTGTTTCGGAGCATTGGAGTTTCCTACGCCAATCTACTCTGCTTAACCTGCTTCGGGGCTCTGTGACTTTTATCCCGCTCACTGCTTGCTTCGGAGCATTGAAGTTTCCTACGCCACGCCACTCTGCTTAACTTGCTTCGGGGCCGTGTGACTTTTATCCCGCTCACTACTTGCTTCGGAGCATTGGAGTTCCCTACGCCACGCCACTCTCCTCAAACTGCTTCGGGGCTCTGTGACTTTTATCCCGCTTACTGCTTGCTTCGGAGCATTGGGGTTTCCTACGCCACGCCACTCTGCTTAACCTGCTTCGGGGCTCTGTGACTTTTATCCCGCTTACTGCTTGCTTCGGAGCATTCGGGTTTCCTACGCCACGCCACTCTGCTTAACCTGCTTCGGGGCTCTGTGACTTTTATCCCGCTTACTGCTTGCTTCGGAGCATTGGAGTTCCCTACGCCACGCCACTCTAGTCAACCTGCTTCGGGGCTCTGTGACTTTTATCCTGCTTACTACTTGGTTCGGAGCATTGGGGTTTCCTACGCCACGCCACTCTGCTTAACCTGCTTCGGGGCTCTGTGGCTTTTATCCCGCTCACTGCTTGTTTCGGAACATTGGGGTTTTCTATGCCACGCCACTGTGCTTAAGCTGTTTCGGGGCTCTGTGACTTTTGTCCCGCACAAAGCTTGCTTTGTAACATTGGGGTTTCCTACGCCACGCCATTCTGCTTAATATGCGTCTAGGCTCTGTGACTTTTGTCCCGCTCAATGCTTGCTTTGTAATATTGGGGGTTTTTACGCCACGCCACTCTGTTTAACCTGCTTCTGGGCTCTGTGACTTTTATCCCGCTCACTGCTTCCTTCGGAGCACTGGGATTTCCTACACCACGCCACTCTGTTTAACCTGGTTCTGGGCTCTGTGACTTTTATCCCGCTCACTGTTTGCTTCGGAGCATTGGGGTTCCCTACGCCACGCCACTCTGTTTAACGCGCTTCGTGGCTCTGTGACTTTTATCTCGCTCAGTTTGCTTCGGAGCATTGGGGTTCCCTACGCCACGCCACTCTGCTTAACCTGCTTCGGGGCTCTGTGACTTTTATTCCGCTCACTGCTTGCTTCGGAGCATTGGGGTTACCTACGCCACGCCACTCTGCTTAACCTGATTCGGAGCTCTGTGACTTTTATCCCGCTCACTGCTGGTTTCGGAGCATTGGGGTTTCCTATGACACGCCACTGTGCTTAAGCTGTTTCGGGCCTCTGTGACTTTTGTCCCGCACAAAGCTTGCTTTGTAACATTGGGGTTTCCTACGCCACGCCACTCTGCTTAACCTGCTTCTGGGCTCTGTGACTTTTATCCCGCTCCCTGCTTCCTTCGGAGCACTGAGATTTCCTACACCACGCCACTCTGTTTAACCTGCTTCTGGGCTCTGTGACTTTTGTCCCGCACAAAGCTTGCTTTGTAACATTGGGGTTTCCTACGCCACGCCACTCTGTTTAACCTGCTTCTGGGCTCTGTGACTTTTATCCCGCTCACTGCTTCCTTCGGAGCACTGGGATTTCCTACGCCACGCCACTCTGCTTAAGCTGTTTCGGGGCTCTGTGACTTTTGTCCCGCTCAATGCTTGCTTTGTAACATTCGGGTTTCCTACGCCACGCCACTCTGCTTAACCTGCTTCGGGGCTCTGTGACTTTTATCCCGCTCACTGCTTGCTTCGGAGCATTGAAGTTTCCTACGCCACGCCACTCTGCTTAACTTGCTTCGTGGCCGTGTGACTTTTATCCCGCTCACTGCTTGCTTCGGAGCATTGGAGTTCCCTACGCCACGCCACTCTCCTCAACCTCCTTCGGGGCTCTGTGACTTTTATCCTGCTTACTGCTTGCTTCGGAGCATTGGGGTTTCCTACGCCACGCCACTCTGCTTAACATGCTTCGGGGCTCTGTGACTTTTATCCCGCTCTCTGCTTGCTTCGGAGCTTTGGAGTTCCCTACGCCACGCCACTCTCCACAACCTGCTTCAGGGCTCTGTGACTTTTATCCCGCTTACTGCTTGCTTCGGAGCATTGGGGTTTCCTACGACACGCCACTCTCCTCAAACTGCTTCGGGGCTCTGTGACTTTTATCCCGCTCACTGCTTGCTTCGGAGCATTGAAGTTTCCTACGCCACCCCACTCTGCTTAACCTGCTTCGGGGCCGTGTGACTTATATCCCGCTCACTGCTTGCTTCGGAGCATTGAAGTTTCCTACGCCACGCCACTCTCCACAACCTGCTTCAGGGCTCTGTGACTTTTGTCCCGCTCAATGCTTGCTTTGTAACATTGGGGTTTCCTACGCCACGCCACTCTGCTTGACCTGCTTCCTGGCTGTGTGACTTTTATCCCGCTCACTGCTTGCTTCGGAGCATTGGAGTTTCCTACGCCAATCCACTCTGCTTAACCTGCTTCGGGGCTCTGTGACTTTTATCCCGCTCACTGCTTGCTTCGGAGCATTGAAGTTTCTTACTCCACGCCACTCTGCTTAACCTGCTACGGGGCCGTGTGACTTTTATCCCGCTCACTGCTTGCTTCGGACCATTGGGGTTTTTTACGCCACGCCACTCTGCTTAACCTGCTTAAGGGCCGTGTGACTTTTATCCCGCTCACTGCTTGCTTCGGAGCATTGGAGTTCCCTACGCCACGCCACACTGTTTAACCTGCTTCGGGGCTCTGTGACTTTTATCCCGCTTACTGCTTGCTTCGGAGCATTGGGGTTTCCTACGGCACGCCACTCTGCTTAACCTGATTCGGAGCTCTGTGATTTTTATCCCGCTCACTGCTTGTTTCGGAGCATTGGGGTTTCCTACGCCACGCCACTCTGCTGAAGCTGTTTCGGGGCTCTGTGACTTTTGTCCCGCTCACTGCTTGCTTCGGAGCATTGAAGTTTCCTACGCCACGCCACTCTGCTTAACTTGCTTCGGGGCCCTGTGACTTTTATCCCGCTCACTACTTGCTTCGGAGCATTGGAGTTCCCTACGCCACGCCACTCTCCTCAAACTCCTTCGGGGCTCTGTGACTTTTATCCCGCTTACTGCTTGCTTCGGAGCATTGGGGTTTCCTACGCCACGCCACTCTGCTTAACCTGCTTCGGGGCTCTGTGACTTTTATCCCGCTTACTGCTTGCTTCGGAGCATTCGGGTTTCCTACGCCACGCCACTCTGCTTAACCTGCTTCGGGGCTCTGTGACTTTTATCCCGCTTACTGCTTGCTTCGGAGCATTGGAGTTCCCTACGCCACGCCACTCTAGTCAACCTGCTTCGGGGCTCTGTGACTTTTATCCTGCTTACTACTTGCTTCGGAGCATTGGGGTTTCCTACGCCACGCCACTCTGCTTAACCTGCTTCGGGGCTCTGTGACTTTTATCCCGCTCACTGCTTGTTTCGGAACATTGGGGTTTTCTATGCCACGCCACTGTGCTTAAGCTGTTTCGGGGCTCTGTGACTTTTGTCCCGCACAAAGCTTGCTTTGTAACATTGGGGTTTCCTACGCCACGCCATTCTGCTTAATATGCGTCTAGGCTCTGTGACTTTTGTCCCGCTCAATGCTTGCTTTGTAATATTGGGGTTCCTTACGCCACGCCACTCTGTTTAACCTGCTTCTGGGCTCTGTGACTTTTATCCCGCTCACTGCTTCCTTCGGAGCACTGGGATTTCCTACACCACGCCACTCTGTTTAACCTGGTTCTGGGCTCTGTGACTTTTATCCCGCTCACTGTTTGCTTCGGAGCATTGGGGTTCCCTACGCCACGCCACTCTGTTTAACGCGCTTCGTGGCTCTGTGACTTTTATCTCGCTCAGTTTGCTTCGGAGCATTGGGGTTCCCTACGCCACGCCACTCTGCTTAACCTGCTTCGGGGCTCTGTGACTTTTATTCCGCTCACTGCTTGCTTCGGAGCATTGGGGTTACCTACGCCACGCCACTCTGCTTAACCTGATTCGGAGCTCTGTGACTTTTATCCCGCTCACTGCTGGTTTCGGAGCATTGGGGTTTCCTATGACACGCCACTGTGCTTAAGCTGTTTCGGGCCTCTGTGACTTTTGTCCCGCACAAAGCTTGCTTTGTAACATTGGGGTTTCCTACGCCACGCCACTCTGCTTAACCTGCTTCTGGGCTCTGTGACTTTTATCCCGCTCCCTGCTTCCTTCGGAGCACTGAGATTTCCTACACCACGCCACTCTGTTTAACCTGCTTCTGGGCTCTGTGACTTTTGTCCCGCACAAAGCTTGCTTTGTAACATTGGGGTTTCCTACGCCACGCCACTCTGTTTAACCTGCTTCTGGGCTCTGTGACTTTTATCCCGCTCACTGCTTCCTTCGGAGCACTGGGATTTCCTACGCCACGCCACTCTGCTTAAGCTGTTTCGGGGCTCTGTGACTTTTGTCCCGCTCAATGCTTGCTTTGTAACATTGGGGTTTCCTACGCCACGCCACTCTGCTTAACCTGCTTCGGGGCTCTGTGACTTTTATCCCGCTCACTGCTTGCTTCGGAGCATTGAAGTTTCCTACGCCACGCCACTCTGCTTAACTTGGTTCGTGGCCGTGTGACTTTTATCCCGCTCACTGCTTGCTTCGGAGCATTGGAGTTCCCTACGCCACGCCACTCTCCTCAACCTCCTTCAGGGCTCTGTGACTTTTATCCTGCTTACTGCTTGCTTCGGAGCATTGGGGTTTCCTACGCCACGCCACTCTGCTTAATCTGCTTCGGGGCTCTGTGACTTTTATCCCGCTCTCTGCTTGCTTCGGAGCTTTGGAGTTCCCTACGCCACGCCACTCTCCACAACCTGCTTCAGGGCTCTGTGACTTTTATCCCGCTTACTGCTTGCTTCGGAGCATTGGGGTTTCCTACGACACGCCACTCTCCTCAAACTGCTTCGGGGCTCTGTGACTTTTATCCCGCTCACTGCTTGCTTCGGAGCATTGAAGTTTCCTACGCCACGCCACTCTGCTTAACCTGCTTCGGGGCCCTGTGACTTATATCCCGCTCACTGCTTGCTTCGGACCATTGGGTTTTTTTTTCGCCACGCCACTCTGCTTAACCTGCTTAAGGGCCGTGTGACTTTTATCCCGCTCACTGCTTGCTTCGGAGCATTGAAGTTTCCTACGCCACGCCACTCTCTTCAACCTGCTTCGGGGCTCTGTGACTTTTATCCCGCTTACTGCTTGCTTCGGAGCATTGGGGTTTCCTACGCCACGCCACTCTGCTGAAGCTGTTTCGGGGCTCTGTGACTTTTGTCCCGCTCAATGCTTGCTTTGTAACATTGGGGTTACCTACGCCACGCCACTCTGCTTGACCTCCTTCGGGGCTGTGTGACTTTTATCCCGCTCACTGCTTGTTTCGGAGCATTGGAGTTTCCTACGCCAATCCACTCTGCTTAACCTGCTTCGGGGCTCTGTGACTTTTATCCCGCTCACTGCTTGTTTCGGAGCATTGGAGTTTCCTACGCCAATCCACTCTGCTTAACCTGCTTCGGGGCTCTGTGACTTTTATCCCGCTCACTGCTTGCTTCGGAGCATTGGAGTTCCCTACGCCACGCCACTCTCCTCAACCTCCTTCGGGGCTCTGTGACTTTTATCCCGCTTACTGCTTGCTTCGGAGCATTGGGGTTTCCTACGCCACGCCACTCTGCTTAACCTGCTTCGGGGCTCTGTGACTTTTATCCCGCTTACTGCTTGCTTCGGAGCATTCGGGTTTCCTACGCCACGCCACTCTGCTTAACCTGCTTCCGGGCTCTGTGACTTTTATCCCGCTTACTGCTTGCTTCGGAGCATTGGAGTTCCCTACGCCACGCCACTCTAGTCAACCTGCTTCGGGGCTCTGTGACTTTTATCCTGCTTACTACTTGCTTCGGAGCATTGGGGTTTCCTACGCCACGCCACTCTGCTTAACCTGCTTTGGGGCTCTGTGACTTTTATCCCGCTCAATGCTTGTTTCGGAACATTGGGGTTTTCTATGCCACGCCACTGTGCTTAAGCTGTTTCGGGGCTCTGTGACTTTTGTCCCGCACAAAGTTTGCTTTGTAACATTGGGGTTTCCAACGCCACGCCATTCTGCTTAATATGCGTCGGGGCTCTGTGACTTTTGTCCCGCTCAATGCTTGCTTTGTAATATTGGGGTTCCTTACGCCACGCCACTCTGTTTAACCTGCTTCTGGGCTCTGTGACTTTTATCCCGCTCACTGCTTCCTTCGGAGCACTGGGATTTCCTACACCACGCCACTCTGTTTAACCTGGTTCTGGGCTCTGTGACTTTTATCCCGCTCACTGTTTGCTTCGGAGCATTGGGATTCCCTACGCCACGCCACTCTGTTTAACGTGCTTCGTGGCTCTGTGACTTTTATCTCGCTCAGTTTGCTTCGGAGCATTGGGGTTCCCTACGCCACGCCACTCTGCTTAACCTGATTCGGAGCTCTGTGACTTTTATCCCGCTCACTGCTGGTTTCGGAGCATTGGGGTTTCCTATGACACGCCACTGTGCTTAAGCTGTTTCGGGCCTCTGTGACTTTTGTCCCGCACAAAGCTTGCTTTGTAACATTGGGGTTTCCTACGCCACGCCATTCTGCTTAATATGCGTCGGGGCTCTGTGACTTTTGTCCCGCTCAATGCTTCCTTTGTAATATTGGGGTTCCTTACGCCACGCCACTCTGTTTAACCTGCTTCTGGGCTCTGTGACTTTTATCCCGCTCACTGCTTCCTTCGGAGCACTGAGATTTCCTACACCACGCCACTCTGTTTAACCTGCTTCTGGGCTCTGTGACATTTATCCCGCTCACTGTTTGCTTCGGAGCATTGGGGTTCCCTACGGCACGCCACTCTGCTTAACCTGCTTCGGAGCCCTGTGACTTTTATCCCGCTCACTATTTGCTTCGGAGCATTGGCGTTTCCTACGCCACGCCATTCTACTTAACGTGCTTCGTGGCTCTGTGACTTTTATCCCGCTCACTGTTTGCTTCGGAGCATTGGGGTTTCCTACGCCACGCCACTCTGCTTAACCTGCTTCGGGGCTCTGTGACTTTTATCCCGCTCACTATTTGCTTCGGAGCATTGGGGTTTCCTACGCCACGCCACTCTGCTTAACGTGCTTCGTGGCTCTGTGACTTTTATTCCGCTCACTGTTTGCTTCGGAGCATTGGGGTTCCCTACGCCACGCCACTCTGCTTAACCTGCTTCGGGGCCCTGTGACTTTTATCCCGCTCACTATTTGCTTCGGAGCATTGGGGTTTCCTACGCCACGCCACTCTGCTTAACCTTCTTCGGGGCTCTGTGACTTTTATCCCGCTCACTATTTGCTTCGGAGCATTGGGGTTTCCTACGCCACGCCACTCTGCTTAACGTGCTTCGTGGCTCTGTGACTTTTATCCCGCTCACTGCTTCGGAGCATTGGGGTTCCCTACGCCACGCCACTCTGCTTAACCTGCTTCGGGGCCCTGTGACTTTTATCCCGCTCACTATTTGTTTCGGAGCATTGGGATTTCGTACGCCACGCCACCCTGCTCAACCTGCTTCGAGGCTCTGTGACTTTTATCCCGCTCACTGCTTGCTTCGGAGCATTGGAGTTTCCTACGCCACGCCACTCTGCTTAACCTGCTTCGGGGCCCTGTGACTTTTATCCCGCTCACTGCTTGCTTCGGAGCATTGGGGTTTCCTACGCCACGCCACTCTGCTTAACCTGCTTCGGGGCCCTGTGACTTTTATTTTGCTCACTGTTTGCTTCGGAGCAGTGGGGTTCCCTACGCCACGCCACTCTGCTCAACCTGCTTCGGGGCTCTCTGACTTTTATCCCGCTCACTGCTTGCTTCGGAGCATTGGGATTTCCTACGCCACGCCACTCTGCTTAACCTGCTTCGGGGCTCTGTGACTTTTATCCCGCTCACTGTTTGCTTTGGAGCATTGGAGTTCCCTACGCCACGCCACTCTGCTCAACCCGCTTCGGGGCTCTATGACTTTTATCCCGCTCACTGCTTGCTTCGGAGCATTGGAGGTTTCCTACGCCGCGCCACTCTGCTTAACCTGCTTCGGGGCCCTGTGACTTTTATCCCGCTCACTGTTTGCTTAGAGGCAGTCCGATTCCCTACGCCACGCCACTCTGCTCAACCTGCTTCGGGGCTCTGTGACTTTTATCCCGCTCACTGCTTGCTTCGGAGCATTGGGGTTTCCTACGCCACGCCACTCTGCTTAACCTGCTTCGGGGCCCTGTGACTTTTATCCCGCTCACTGTTTGCTTTGGAGCATTGGAGTTCCCTACGCCACGCCACTCTGCTCCACCTGCTTCGGGGCTCTGTGACTTTTATCCCGCTCACTGCTTGCTTCGGAGCATTGGCGTTCCGTACGCCACGCCACTCTGCTTAACCTGCTTCGGGGCTCTGTGACTTTTATCCCGCTCACTGCTTGCTTCGGAGCATTGGAGTTTCCTACGCCACGCCACTCTGCTTAACCTGCTTCGAGGCTCTGTGGCTTTTATCCCGCTCACTGCGTGCTTCGGAGCATTGGAGTTTCCTACGCCACGCCACTCTGCTTAACCTGCTTCTGGGCTCTGTGACTTTTATCGCGCTCACTGCTTGCTTCGGAGCATTGGGGTTTCCTACGCCACGCCACTCTGCTTAAGCTGCTTCGGGGCTCCGTGACTTTTATCCCGCTCACTGCTTCCTTCGGAGCACTGGGGTTTCCTACGCCACGACACTCTGCTTAACCTGCTTCGGGGCTCTGTGACTTTTATCCCGCTTACTGCTTGCTTCGGAGCATTGGAGTTTCCTACGCCACGCCACTCTGCTTAATCTACTTCGTGGCTCTGTGACTTTTATCCCGCTCACTGCTTCCTTCGGAGCACTAGGGTTTTCTACGCCACACCACTCTGCTTAACCTGTTTGGGGACTCTGTGGAGATCCTGTTCACGACCGCAGTGTGTTGGGCTACTTAGTTTCTACCTTTAAATTAGAGAAAAAGTGTACTATAGTATTCTTGTACATACTGTTGTTATTGGTGGATTTTATAAATAAACCGAGGGTGCGGTGGCTCAGTGGTAGAACGTTCACCTCCGGTGCTTGGGGTCCCTGGTTCGATCCCAGCTCGCGCCGTGTGGTATTTGTGGTGGACAAACACCGTGCTCGTGGGTTTTCTCGGGATTTTTCCGTTTCCTTCCACTTTCTTCATTCCATCATTTTCACTCATCTTTCATCATCACCGTCATCTTTAGCCTAACCGGCATAACCTTGGGATGTAAAACTCAAAGATTTCATTTTTTATAACTAAACCGACACCGTTAGTCGATTTTATCAACCTAGCTCTACTTACCAGAAATTTTATAATATTTTATATGGCTGTGTAACATGTATATCTTCTAAATAACATTGATTCGAACTCTGCAATAAAGATAGCAGAAGTTTCTATAAAATTCAGGATGAAGATGTCTTCAGCAAATCATACTTTAATTAATCTTTGTTATTGACGATCACTAGAAGGTAAAGTTCTTATATTTTAAGTTAAGGTACTTTGTTTTTCTTTTTGTTTTTTTTAAAGAAACTGTAACAAGTTAACATGATTTCTTGTTTATAAAAACATGCTTGTAATCCATACTATGTCTCATTTGACTCTTTTAAAACTTGCTAAGACACCATACCAGGAGAGCTAATAGCAGGAAAAATACTAAAGAGATAAGGGGGATAGAAATTCCGTCACTTTTGAAGCACTATGTTGATAGAAGTGGGAAAGTATTTATGAGGTACCCGATGATTTGGTAGTTGGATTTATGGATATGCAATTATGTCTTCTCCACGTGTTTCAACTAAGGCACCAGTTAATAACATACATTTTTTTCTACTGGAAATAATATGCTGAATAAGTAAGAAAATATATTACGAGGAGCAACCAGGAAGTAACTTTTCCAAGGGCCTTGAACAGAAACGAAACATATTGAATGGAAAAATTTACTGTACCGGATACAGGATGTGTTTAGCTATTTTTCAGCATATTCACCACCGGAATCCAGACATTTGTCATACCATGGGATCAACTTGTCTATACCTGGTAGAACTCGACCGCTTGAGATTGGAACCACTGTTTGACAAACCCCTTCCCCTTTCTCTCATTCTGAAAATGCTGATGCTGAGCTAATAGTAATCTCTTGAAGTGAAAGAATAGATGGTAATCGCTCGGAGATCCAAAATATACGGTGTATGATGCAAAATATTCCAGCCGAACTGCTGCAGAAGATCTGTTGTCCAAAAAACTCTTCTCCCTCATCGCGGTATCACTGCAAAAATGTCAATGCTGACCTCATGCGCCTTGCTTTGTGTTCTATGGCACACAACTTCTCGAACAACATGCGCTCCGTGACATTGGTATACAATAAGGAGCTGGAAATCTACGGGAACTGACCGCTGAGTTCCGTTATTGTGAAGTGACGATTCTGCATGGTGCGTTCCGGAACAAGGTCAACAATGTCGTCTGTTATGACGATTGGCCTCCCACTACGCTCCTCATCATTCACATTTTTGGCGTCCTGCTCCAAATTGTCTACACTAGCAACGCTCCATCTGCTTGCTCATGATGTCAGGACCATAGACCTAACACAGCTGACGATGAATTTCAATCGGCGCTGTGCTCTGTGCAATCAAAAACTTTATCACTGCTCTCACTTCACACGCAGCGGGAGCTGGTATACGAACGTTCATTTTTAACCACTGCCACGACACTAGGGGAGTTCCACTGGCGCATGTGCAATGCTATCAGTTTACTTTCCCACGTGCAGGTAGTTGATTCGCGCAATATACGGTTTCCTAACTATGGCACGCGGAGGAAAGTTACTTTTTGGATGCGCCTCGTAGTTCAAATTTGACCAAAAAGTGACGATAAATAGTGAAAAATGAAATTGTATCTTACTTTCACGTTCCAACACAACTAGAAGACTGTAACCCCAAACCATTGTCATAGAGGGAAGAAGGCAGCCAAGAAGTTTCCACCGTAATGGAATAGTATAAATATTATCCAAGAATGAAACACCAATTTGAACAATAGTCATAAGGATTGAAGCAATCCAAACAGCAGTGGATACTGAAATTACAAATTACGAAATACGTTAAATTCATAATAAACATTAAATTAAATTATCTAACTATATTGCTTAAGCTAACAAAATATTCAGACAAGAAAAAATCAATGAATTAATGTTTTCATCTTATCTTGGTGTCAGGTATCACCTCCCAAACGTAGTTGGTGTTGTTTTGAAACACCCTGTACATGGAGATAATTGTTTACGTCGTATGTTAAGCTAAAGATGGTGTTGAAAACATTAACAGGTTAAGTACCACCTATATTAAGAAACATCTTCTATAGCCAGAATTTATTTTCTCTATTTCTGATTTCTGTATGTCCTAAGTAGTAAATTAAAATAATTTTAGATCCTGTACTATGTAGTATTGATTATTTTGTAATGATACGTTAATCTCACGTGGCACCCAGCAGATAGACTGTCGCCCGGAATAGAGTTAGAGGCCGCGTGAGACCAACATGTCACCACGCAAATTTTAGCCGATTGTGTCCGAATTTTCCCAGGGAAATGCAAACGCATAAGTTTGTAACGACTTAGCGGCAACTTCTATATGTTTTATTGTACTTTTACTTCACGTGATTGTTACATCGCCTCAGTTTTGAGTGACTTGAATAATACATAGACCACTGGGTAATGTGGAAAGCACGATCTATTTTTGCTACTTTGGCTAGAGCCATGTGAGAGCATGTTGGACTCACATTTCCACAGGCCAAGGCTGTTTTTTGTACTACCAGACCGACTACTATACAATGCAATAGATTTTAATGTAAAAAGTGGCATCAGTGAGTCACCACGGGCCATAAGACAACAAGAGGTTATGTGGGACCAACCTAGCTCCACGTGGGCATAAGAAACGATTTTATGTGAGACCAACCTATCTCCACGTGGGCATAAGAAACGATTTTATGTGAGACCAACCTATCTCTACGTGAGCATAAGAAACGATTTTATGTGAGACCAACCTAGCTCCACGTGGGCATAAGAAACGATTTTATGTGAGACCAACGTGGTCTTACGCGGCACTTAACTTGTTAAGATGAAACCATAGCCTAAACCTTCAATTTTTGTTTATGTAGCAAGTCATTACCAAAATTCAGATAAGATAAAAAGATCGTTGTTTGGTAAAGAGGGTGATGACAGATGAGTACTATGTTAACCGGGAGATAATTCGCCATATTTTACTGGAAGACTGACTTGGACAGGGAAAAGTCACTTCTTGGTCTGTGTCATACTTTTATTAAACTAAACGTGCGTGTATTCAGTATGCAAAAACATCCTTCAAACTTCTTAAAATCGATTGTTATAGAGAATGAGATATAATGTCTCTGCAATCATCAAAACAGAAATTTGTCTTTCTAAATCAAATGTAAGGTCACTATTAAATTAGGCGACTGGCGGAGCAACCGGTGGCACAATCGATAGCACCACCATACTTTTACGTGTCGTCCACCAGTGGCGCAACCAAAACAAGACGAATATTTTCAATGAGAAAATGTCTTCACTGAATTAAAGCTTGCTTCTCCTTGCCCTCTTGATGAAAAAGAGAACTCGAAGAAAAAAGAAAGTGTACATACACCAAATATTATAATAGTGGCCTAATTGCAGGATATTTTTCAATTGGAGAAATAAAATCCTTAGTGTTCACTTTATTTTATTTATTTATTTTATTTTTTTTTTTTTTTTTTGGCTCAGGCCCGTCTTTCAGATCCGGCATCTGAAACTTTTGACCGGAACGGGTTATCATCATTGCCATTTATTTATTTTCTTATCTTTATTGGGTATCCATGTTTGAAAGAAAAAAGGTGAAAAGGAAAAGGGAAAAAGGAAAGAACAAAAAAAACACAGCACAAGAACAAAACAAACAAAAAACAAAGAACAACAAGAATAAACTATGACAAAAAAAAATAACAACAATTTTCTTGCAAAGTGCTACTCAGCTTAAATCTATCTGCACCTATCCTGAACTATACTACTTAGTATTTCAATTCCTGATCCAACAACTGTAATAGTATGGAATACGATATAAAATACTTAAATAATACATTCTATTGTTATTAATTCTTATCTACTTATCTATCTATATTATCTAACTAATCTACTCTTCTATTTTGCTGTTATTTGTTTATTTTTATATATTATTTCCCTATAGTTCTTAACCATTTAATTCCTACTGATTGATTTATTTTCTTAATTATTAAGATTTTTTTTAAAGATTATAGTCTTATTATGTGTTTTAGTTACCTAGTTTCTAATTTTTATTTTAAAAAAATATAATTATGGTTTCCTATTCTTGTTTAATGGTTTATTATATTATTTATTATCATGTATTAATACATTTATTAATTAGGCTACTATTTATCCTTTTTCCCTCTTGTTATTCCACATGAGTGTTTAATGATGTTGTTTAATTAATTTTATATTTATTTTATTAATTATTTAATTTTTTATATTATTTAGTTAAGTTTTATTTAATAATATGTTGCTTCATCTTCTTTCTTCGGTTTTCACCGTATGACAATGGTTCCTCTCCCGTATGCTGTATGATTATTTATCAAACTGCACTCCTCTTCACTTTTCACAGCAAAACAGATCACTATGGTTTTTCACTGTATGATTGGTTCTCTCCTGTGGTCACGGAACACATTTACACTAACATTTCACTTCACTAATAACTTCCACTCTTATATGACATAAATTTAATAGTTATTCATGTAGTGTTCTGTGAGTGTTCTCAGTTTCGTGTCCATGCCATATCACAGTCCTGTATGTGCTGACTTGAGGTCCAGGACCCACTCAGAGCACTTAGTGTGGATCCTGGTCCGTTGTGTCCTTCCGCCCGCACACCCAGGCTGGGACCGTCATTTCGGCCGAGATCGACTGAAGCGGTCACTAAGTTCACTATTTCTGAGACACTCCTCTTCACTTATCGTCCATGACACAATGAGGTACACCCAAAAACCCGAAAACCGAAAACCCGGAGACCACGAACACAAAAGCACACATGCGACGCACACACACAAGACCATACGCGTCCGGAGTTCCATCCGGTGTAAACCGGGGATGCGATGATCCACTCGCTCCTCTCCCCCGGGGGGCACGGAATACCAGTGCCATCCTGAAGATTTTCTTCGGTCCGGAAGATTTCATTCATTCAAAACACTCAAAGACACATCCACTCTAATTCTATTTACATTTATGCAATGCTTATTCGTTTTCATTGTAATAAGTTCTTCTTCTTATTTCAGAATAGCTGTTTGCTATTCGCTTTAAGATGTTAAAATCATTTTCGTTTTCGATTATTTGTATTAGATTTTTACGTCTGATATTTTCCCTCTCTGGTATTACGTCTTCTGTCAGAGGGCACCAAAAGATGTGGTGCTCTGGTGTTCCAATTTCGCCGCATTCACAAATTGTATTTTCTTTAGCCTTTATTCTATACAGGTAAGTTTCATAGGGGCCGTGCCCACTTAGAAAGTGAATGACACCTGGACTTGGATCTAGATGTTTTAACTTTTTCCTTTTATTAATTGTTGGAATAATATCCCATAATCTTCTTGATTTGTTTGAGTTTGTCCATTCTAAGTTCCATATTTCTTCTATAGTTTCTTCGATCTCCTTCTTTGTTGTTACTGCCTTGCCAAGAAGATCTATTAGCTTTTCGTTTTCTTTCTTTTTTAGCCAGTAGAATGCTGCTCTTTGTAGTATTACCAGATGTAGTGGTTTTATATATAGTAGTATACATAATGCTTCATTTGGCACTGTGTTAAAGGCTCCACTTAGTCTTATAAGTAAATTTCTTTGAGGTCTATTTATGGAATCTCTAATTTTTTTGTTCTCGAAAATTCGATGTACCCATAGACTTGAAGCGTATGCCATAGTCGCACATAGTATTGTATCATGGTATAGCTTTAATATTTTATTTGGTAACTTGTATGTATTTTTGCCAGTTGTCATTAGTTTGTTGGCAATTTTATTACTTTTTTCAACTATACATTGTACATGTTTCTCAAAGTTTAAATTTTCATCTATTGTTACGCCTAAGTATTTAAATTCTGGTACTCTTTTTATTTTTTGATTTAATATTTTTATTTGTGGTTCCCTAGTTAATTTGGTTCCAAAAAGCATAAACCTAGTTTTTTTCGCTGATAGCTTTAATTTATTTTCAGAGCACCAGTTATATAGACTTTCCACTACTTGGTTAGTTTTTGTTTCTATTTCTCTTCTGGAATTTGCCGAGGTTATTATTACAATATTATCAGCAAAGGCTATGATTCTATCTATTGACTCATTCTTTGCCATTTTCTCCAGGCAAGGCTGTAGTTGTATATCCCACATCAGGGGTCCCAAGATTGAACCTTGTGGACAGCCCTTTTCATTTTGTATTTCTTTATCTCCCATTTCTGTTTGTATAACTATTTTTCTGCGTTGGAAATAATCTTTTATTACGTTTTGCAGATATTGTGGAAGCCTTAATTTCTTCAAATTCTCTAATAACGCTGGTATCCATAGATTATCGAATGCTCCCTCAATGTCAACAAACAACGCTAGAGCATATTTCTTTTGGTAGCTACTATTTTGTATTTGTTCTTTAAAAACATTCAGTGCATCCTCAGTCGATCTTCCCGCTCTAAAACCATATTGTAGGGTGTCATTCTGTGTATTTCTATACTTGTTTATCCTATTAGCTATAACTCTCTCATAAATTTTGCTTATGTTCTTTAGTAAACATATTGGTCTGTAGGCACCAATTTCTAAGGGGTCTCTGTCCAGGCTCTTAAGTAGTATAATTAACTTCGAAATTTTCCATTCATCTGGGAATGTTTGTTTCTTTAACAATATGTTGTAAAGTCTTGTTAAGTAAGGGACCCATATATCTTTATTCCTTTTATATATTTCATTTGTTATTCCATCGAGGCCTGGGGCCTTACCTGTTTTTAGTTTCTTTATAATTTTTTCTACTTCATCATTTGATACCAATTCGGAGTCGTCCACATCTACTACTGTTGTTTCTCTTGCATGATTTCTTCTTAGCTGCATCTGTCCCATTGTATCATCTTCCACCGTATCCTTAGGAAAAAATTTCTGCATTAATTTGTCTAGTGTTTCTTCTCTTGTTTTTGTATACGTTCCATCTGCATTTTTAATTGTGCATAATGTTGTAGGATTAATCTTTTGCATAATTAATTTATATGGAAAACCCCAAGGATCCATTTCTATGTTTTTCGCCAGAAACAATTCCCAACTTCGTTTTTTCTCCAGTAATACCGCCTGTTCATATTCATCCTTTACCTTTCTATAATTTTGGAGCCTAATATTTTTGAGCCTCGGTTCTAGGGTTGCCTGATAACTTTTTCTTCTTGCTTTTACCAATTTTTTTAATCTTTCTAATTTTGGTTTCCAAAAGCCACCGTATCCTACATTTTGCCCTAATTTCGGAGTGGATTCTCTTATCGCGGTTATTGTGGCTTCTTCTACCTTTATTACCATATTGTTAGCATCTTCTGTTTGTTCTAATTGGGGCAGGTCTAGCTTGTCTTTAAAAACTTCCCAATCTATTTTCTTTATATTTAATCTTTCTTTATTCCTTCCTTTATCCATTTTTACGTCGAAGGTTATGACTTCGTGGTCACTGGTAGTTTGTTTATCGTGAACCATCCAATTTTCTATTTTGTCCATAATGTTTATTGTGCTGATTGTTATGTCTATAAATGATTCACCTCTTGATCCTACGAAGGTTGGCTTGTTTCCAGTATTTATAATCGCAAGATCGTTTTGCATGATAAAATCTCCCAATTCCTCTCCTCTTTGATCGGTATATGGTGAACCCCAGGCTATGTTCTTGGCGTTTGAATCTAACATTATTATGATCTTTTTCCCAGGGTTTTGTCTGATTATTTGCTGTAGTTTATTTAGAAATGGTTTAATTTCCTTACTATATTGAAAATAAGAATTGATTAGCCAGATTGAATCAGTTCCTTGTGTAATTTCAACACATACAGTCCAATTATCACAGTATTGTGAGATTTTTAATACTTCTAGATTTTTGTTCATGACCACAATCACTGCTAGGGAGGCCTCACCACCATAAATTATTCTCGCTGATGCTGGGAAAGCTACTAATCTGTTATTATAAGTATATGGTTCTTGTAGAGCGATTAAATCGATATTTGTTGTTTCCACAAATCTTCTTGCTTCCATTGTCGCGAGTTTCGACCTATGCGAGTTGTTTTGTGCAATTTTTAATGTTAGTAAGCTGTTAAGCATACTTGGTATATACAAAGGCGTCCATACCAGTTTTGCTGTAGTCGAAACAAATTCTGCCGTGGGCGTTCACCATCTGTTTGCATACGTTCTCTAATTCCCAGTGTATACCTCTTCTCTCATATACTTCATTTATTAGATCTACTAACTCCCATCCATTAGCGGGAAGATCGTATGTTCTCAGTTCTATTCTATCGATTTCTTCTAGCGTAGGGTATGTTATCGTCCGTCCCTTGTCATGTAGATCTCTAATTACTTGTCGAAATGCCACACTAAGAATGTTCTTGTCCTCCAATTTGGCTAATCTATATTGATGGGTCATATTATCATATAATTGTCTTGGTTCCATCAAAATTGGTTTCGTATTTTCTGCTTCTTTCGGAGATTGAGTTGATGTAATTTTGTTATCTTGAATTGGTTCTTCTTTGATTGGAAATAGATATTTCTGCTCGCCATTCACAAAATTTATCTTAAGTGTTGTTTTTTCTTCTGCTGCTGGATCTGGAATAGTTCCTTTGTCTTTTTTCTTCCAATATATGTCAGGTGGTTTCTTAATAGTATTATTATCTTTTTCTATTTCAGTTTGTATACATTTATCCTTTGTAGATGCCATAGCTCTTCTTTTTCTATCCAAAAATTCCTCCAAACGTTTTTTTGTCCCTTTTGGCCTTGCTTGGTGATTTGTTTTTCTTTTTCTTGCATACTTCTTTGTGTCCTTTATCCATAATTTATTTTACTGATTATCCTTTCACGCGCTACCCGATATGAAACACATTCTTCCGTATTTGGAGTTTGGCATATTTTGTGTCTCAGTTTACATGGAATGCATACCTTTTTGCCTTTATCTTCACAATCTTCACTTTTGTGGCGAAGGGATCCGCAATATCTGCATCGTACTTTGTCCTTGCTTTCGCAATATTTCGTGATGTGGCCAAATTCTTGGCACGTGTAACATTGTGGTACCACAATGAAATCTTTAACTTTATGTGATTCATAATCGATATATATGCGATCTTTATTAATCAACATTTTCCTTATGTTTGGTGTGACCTCTATAACCAGGTGGCATTTCTTTTGCCCTCTCTTACCAGCTCTAAATCTTGCCTTTATGTTCTGGGCTTCCGCTAATTCTTCCTCCTCAAAGTTCTGTTGGATGATAGCTTCTATGAGGTCGTTGTCTTTTATTTCAGCCGGTACGCCATACACTATCATCAATGGGTTTCGTTTCCTACTTTCCTCAAACTTAAAATCTCTTTTTATTTGTTCTTTATCCTTTATCCTGTTTAGGTCTTCTTTTGTTGCGGTTTCCAATACCACAATATCCTTTGTCGTACGCATGCCAGTTATTTTTAACTTTTCCTTCCTTGGATCTATTGTTTCTGTTAGTCTTTGAACAGTTTGTTTAACTGTCTCCCCTTCGTTGGGTCTAAATATTAAGGTAGGTTTGGTTTTAGCTGTTACTTCTAGGATTTTCTTTTCTTTCTCTGTTACTTTTCTCCCTCTCACTACTTCCGACCACGTTTGTCCCTCATCTGTTTCCATCTTTTCCTGCTTTTCTTCAATCTTTTTTGTTAGTGGCTGTATTTCGTGTATTACTGCGTCTGTGTCGGTTCCCTGTTTGTTTCTTAATTCTTCAATCTTGTCCCTGTAGATATTTTTCTGTTTCTCCCATGCTATCTCCTCTCTGCCAAAAGATTGTTGTGTCTGTATTAACTCCTCCTTTACTTGCTCGTATTTTTTCTCCAGATATTTGTACTCATCCTGCAGTTTGTGTACTTGTTTCGTTTTTTCTTGTAATTGTTTCTTTAGCTCGTTTCTACTTTCCGTTATTTCTTGGATTTCTGTTTCAAACCATTTATATTGTCTGTCTCTGTCGTTTTTAATTTCTGCCTTCTCTTTCTTTAATTCCTCTATTTCTTTCTCTAGTTTTGTATTCTTTTGCCTCAATTCTTCCATTTGCTTTTTGTCTTCGATGCGACCACCTTTTTGTCCCGACATCATTTCCATTTCTGTTATTAATTTTTCTTTTTGAAGGTTGTCGTATTTTTCTTGAAGCTTTACATTTATTTTCTCCATTTGGTCTAGCCTTCCAAGTAACTGGGCCCTATCCTTGACCCAGACTACCGCTCTCTTTTTTAATTTTTCGAGGTGGGACTTCCCTATCTTTTTCCAGTCCAATAAGTTTTCTATGTAATTCATTTCTTGGTCTAGCTGTCCCATTGTGTCGAATTCCAAATCCTCGGTTGTCTTTCCCTTAGTTGGCTCTTCTAGTGCTGTAGACTCCTCTCGTACTCTTTTTCTTTGTTCATTTTCTTCTGCTCTTGTAAGTCGTATTGCAGGGTTGATTGGAGACTGGTCTCTGGATGGTGTCCCCGGGGGAGAACGATACATCGCCATTTTCGGATAGCCTATTATAGATGTCTGTGTACAAGTTTTTTTAAATCACTATGTAGTATAATGTCAATATTCGTAGTACACTTAAATAATTATAATGAACAAAAGTTTTTTTTGTGTGTGTGTGTGTACCGATTAACTCGAGACTTGATAGGGACACTTTGGACACACTTTCCGAAAGGGGAGACCCGAGAAGGGTAGGTTGGTCTGGGGGGTTACGCGAAGCTGCTTTTTTTTCGGAAAACGAAAAAAAGAAAAAAAAAGAGAAAAGTCGGGGGAGGGGATACCGATATTCCTCCAAAAAAAAAAAGGGTCAAAGGTCAAGACTTAAATAATTTTGGTCGACTATAATTCGGGAAGGGTAGGAGATGGGGGATAGGGGGATAGTGTTCACTTTATTGTCTATCAGTTTGCCTAATTGTTGCACTTTGTCTTTTTCCCTGCCTCTCTTCACTGCATTCCCGCCAGCACCTTCATTATCACTTGCCATTTTCTCGCGAATCAAAAGAAACAACCTACACTACAAAGAGTGACAATATATTGCAGTCTCATGAGTCACAGAGCGAGAGCCGTTGATCAAACAACTCTTGAACCTGCACTGGTAGCGCTACCAGTGGACTAGTCTAATACGTACGTTAACAACAATGGTCCAAGTGTGTCCCATGCCACCAATGCAGAGTGGTCCAGGAACCAGACAAACCTGGCCAAAAATGTTTTTTTTTTAAACACGGAGATGGAATGTGTGCTATATAGTTATGAAAAGTCAAATATTTTGGGAGTACAAAATACCTGCCATGGACATCTTGCAGCCTCCCAGTAGACATCCACAATCATCTCAATTGTACCAAGTATACTAGTGATTTGTCGCATTTTGCATTGGAAAAAGGGGGGCAATATTTTGGAATTTGTGTACCTGTACGCACTGAATTCGGACATGATATTTTTATTTCAAATATGTATATAGATATTCATATTTTCAATAGCGAAGATGTTTGTTGGACATATGCGTGCACCATGTGATAGATGGTAGATAACTTTACCACTGCGTCAGTTAGAATTTAATTATACACTAAAAACTGTGGTTTCATATACAAAATTTGTTACACCTCGTTACCCGCTCATTTTTTGTTTCGAACCTAGAGTAATATTCCCTTGAAATGGGAAGAAAGAAAGAACTTGCTCGTTTTTGCCTCTTTCGTAGAAAAGTAAGGTTACATATGAACGGGTGTACTATAAAGCGAAAAATAGTGCAAGCCACATTAATGGAATGTTTGAACACAAATGTAATTGCGACAAACATTGTTATTCTGTTATTTCAGGTCCAAAATAGAGTTTCAACGTAAATGGAGATATCTGCCCCTGCAGTCCATGAGTGGGGAACGGGAAGAGCAACGGAGCCAACTTGTAAACCACGTTCTTGAAGAATTGAAGCCAAAGACAGATAAAGAAGACAAACTTCTCAGCGCGGCATTACTGTATTTGTTACTCATGTATTTCGAGTATAGGACAAGGTACATCGCATGATGGACTGTTTCTTGCTGAAATATAAAACATGGGTGGACGAAAACGTTATTATTCTCGTGGAGGAGGAGGAGCGTGAGTCCCCACCTAAGGGGAGACTAAGTATTTCTTTTGAGGACGGCAGTAAACGATCACGTAGGAGGAGGAGAGAGGGTCTAAAAATGTCTCACATTAGCTGTATCCTGGCAGAATCTAGCACTATGAAATTAAGAGGAGGAAAGGTAGAGCAAGCGAAGTTACTGGAGGAAAGTCTGAGTTCTCCGAGTAGGGCAAACAAAATAAGAGTAGCATGGACATCTAGAGGTTTCGGAATCAGGAACTCGAATATACACACCTGGTGCAGCGCTTGCACTCTTCCTGGAAGCTGACATGGCTAAATATCAATATCAGCTTATTTGGTCTGGTCCAAAGGATTTACTGCATGATATCTACCTAGCCTATAACAAATTGTTAGAGTCAAAAAAGAAATGTTATCATACGGACTAGAAATGTCTGAATCAGTTGTAGAGGTCCCGCTTCAGGAACTCTTGGATCACACGATTCAACGCTTAGCTATCATGCAAGAAGAGGTCCTCATTCAGAATTTCACCATAAAATATGTATTTTAACAAAGTGAAGTTGTGATGGCAGCAGATGGCATTCCCAATAAAAACAAGTTTCAAGCGATAAAATTTTATCCGACTCTTATATGTTCCTTGCATCCATCATTCTACTTCAGTTGCTCGCGACCATGCAATATCAATCAAGTGTTATTATCTGGCACAATCCTCTTTCATCATCTACCCGATCTTATCAACCAGTAAGAATACAGCTGAAGAAGGAAACGAAACAAGTCACTACAGATAAGGTTGTTTGAATATATACAACAACAAATGCGGCTCAAGCCAAAAACAATTGCAATAGCTGGTCAGGTTGCAAAAGTCCACCATAAATTTGAACTGACTACGATAGATGAGAAGATTTGTAACGCACTTACCAACACATCGATTCAAAAGTAGCTCACTTTTCACTTAAGCTTAAGTACTTATGGGTTCACTTTTAGCTTAAGTAAAGCCAGTTCCACTGCCTGTAGAGCCAAGTCTACTGATATTGAAGGATACATTTCCACAACATCAATATCAGTATACCTGGCTCTACAGGCAGTGGAACTGGCTTTACTTAAGCTAAAAGTGAACCCATACGATATCCCATTAATGTCTCGATTAATAGAATCTTGTCTAAGGAACAATTTCTTCCAATTTGAATACACCATATTTAGACAGGACGATGGATTGGCTATGGGTAATACCCTTTCTCCAATACTTTCTAATTTGGTACTGGACATGCTTGAAACCAATATTCTTCCTAAATTTCCTTGTATTAGATATTTTCGATATGCTGATGATACTCTGATTTTGTACAAGGACCCTCAAGAATTAAATAAACTGTTCGATGAGTTTAATCAAATTTACCGTAAAATAAAATTTACGAAGGAACTTAAAGAAAATGGTGTTCTTAACTTTCTTGACATTACGATTAAAAGACATGACAATAAATTTGTTACTTTGGTATACAACAAACCTTCTGCTGGTACAAAATATATCAACTTTAAATCATCACATTCATGGCTTCAGAAACTAAATGTTTGGGAAAACTTTTTTAGGAGAGCTCTTTTACTTTCAGACCTCTCTGAGGATCTCAACAAGGAAATACAGTATTTATTACAAATTGGAGAGGAAAATGGTTTCCAAAAATCTTTATTGTTAAAATGGTACAAACATGTACAGCAGGTGGGACCCACCATCCACCAACAACAGATGCCGTAACTGACAGATGGATTGGTGTTCCTTTGGTTCCACATTCTTCAGCAAAAATTAAGAAGATTCTGCAAAGACACAATATCAAAATTTCAGAAGTTCCTCCAAAATCTATAGATAAATACATAACCAATTTTAAAGCAATTTTTACTGACCCTTAACAAAGCAGTGGAGTCTATCGGGTGAAATGCCAGTGTGATAAAGTTTATATAGGTCAAACGAAAAGAAACATTCGTACTAGAATAACTGAACAAGTTCGTACCTCGAAATCTCGGAATCCGTAACAGTTATCCGGTCTGCCAACGCATCTTAGAGATTATAACCATTATATCGTGAAATCATGTTTAATTGAAAAGGCAAAAACAGAAACGGAACGAAAAATTAAAGAATCATATTATATTCACAAAGAAAGGCCCTCACTTAACCTGGATTACGACCTATAGTTAGCACCATAGGAGGCCCCACGTACAACCTGGCCAAGAAATTAACAGGACTGCTACAGGCCACTAACAGGTGAGTGTACACACCATATCAGAAACTCCAGCCATTTTGTACAATTACTACACAGCATCAAGACGAACGCAGAAGACATACCCGTCAGCTTTGATGTGGTTTCTCTCTTCACGAGGGTACCACTAAAAGATTTTATTAAACTCCTGGAATCGAACTTGAACAAGGATATAGTACATCTCTTCACACACACTCTAACGTCTACCTACTTCAGTTACCACGGCAATTTCTATGAACAAAGCGATGGAGTGGCAATGGGTTCTCCTATCTCTCCAGTAATAGCAAACTTCTATATTGAACATTTTAAACACCAAGCACTGGAATCGGTAATATATAAACCTAAGGTATTTTACAGATACGTAGACAACACATTCGTCATATGGCCCCATAGCAGACAGAACTCGTCGAATTCTTACATCTGAAGTCTATACACCACAACAATCAGTTCACAATGGAAACAAAAACAGAAGGAAGACTCCCGTTCTTGGACGTACTCGTATACAAGAAACCAGATGGAAGTCTAGGCCACCCAATATACAGGAAACTCACGGACACTGATTTGTACCTCGATGGTACTAGTTTTCATCATCCTGCACAGAAGATAGGGGTGTTAAAAACTCTAATACACAGAGCACACAAAATAGCAGATGCAGACAATATAAACATAGAACTCTCTCATCTGGAAACGATATTTAAATTCAACGGATATTCCTCGAAGCAGATCAAGACAGTCATGAGAAAATACAGTAACAGAAATTGTGCCACAAGAGAGGACAATACGGCAGATAAGGAAAATATTGCAGTTATTCCATACATGAGAAAAACCTTCAACCAACTAGTAAGACTACTGAAAAAATCAACATCAACACGGTACACTGTCCCCCATCGAAGATCATGAGTTTACTGCGAATCTCAAAAGACTCATTGGGATTAAAGACACTGGGCATCTATAGGATCACATGTGAATGTAACGCCACTTACATAGGGGAAACAGGAAGGAATATTGAAGACAGAATGAAAGAACACCAGCGACACACCATACTGAAATAACCGGAAAAATCTGCAATGGCGAACACTGCATGCAATACAATCATACGGTTATGTGGGACCAAATTGAAGTTCTAAAGAAAAGCAAACAGTTCTGGGACAGGAAAATACTTGAAGCTATTTTCATTCGTACACACAAGCCCTCTATCAACGGAGACGAAGGTTGTCATCTACCTGACACCTGGCTTCAGCTTCTCAGTACGAAAAGAACCAACAGCCAATCAGAGAAATGTTTCCACCGGCAACTTCAAAGCACGCTATTGGTCAATAACAACAGCCAATAGAAACACAGCAATTCCTTAAAACCACAATATAAATTGTACGGCCAGCACACTCTAACATCTCTGAAGATGTTACCGCTGTATGGTAACGAAAGCTCAGCACAGCTACTTTCATTCTGGCAGCAATCCCCTGAACATTGGACTAAACCTGAACCTTTGTTTCACATTATGTAGATTTCAATTGTAGAACCTGCAGCAATTCTACCATTATCACATTGCTGCACTTTCATAAATATATAAAAGCATGAAGCATTGTTGTTGGCAGATGAATGACAAACGGTTAAACCTAATATCTATCTAGTCTCTGCCATATGTTTTTCTAATATTATTGCATTGACTTAATTTCTTGGTGAATGCAATGTATGCGTTTGTATACATATAATCGAGTTTTGTATATGGGTCTAAAGTGAAAATTAATTGTTAAGTTAAGGAACTTTTAACTAGCAACACTTCTTTGCAACCTCTTCGCTGCCAAATGATGAATATACTTGCCTTCTATATGTGCGGTCCCGGCTCTATTCTCAAGTTTGCTTGCCTTGGTTTTAACAAGCACTAGGAGCAAATTTTTTTTCAGTAGATTTTATGTACTTGCAGGAAGCTCTCAAAATTAAGATGATCTAGAGTACCAAAGTCATACCCAAAGGAAGGGCAAGGGACTCATGGCCCTACTCACCTAAACCGATGGAAACTACTAAACAGTGATAAATCCATAAATTCTTGAAAAAAAAACTACACAAGAAATTTATCGAGTTGGAAATTTACACCTGACTTTGGAAGAAATTTTCTTTGTAACAGTCCTCTTCACAGCCGAACTAAGGATTCTTTAAAGGGAGGCCAGATACAAGAAGCCAACTAAACCGGACGTACACTGTACAGTAACTTCCATAAAAGCGACATCCGATCCAACCTCTAGCAACCAAACTTGATCCATTTGAATGTGTTGAATGCAACGTGCCGACTCTAATGGTGCAATTGGTTTAAATGGGAGAGCTCCCGGCTGGTTTACCACAGAGCCAAGCTCAGAAAGTCCGCCCACTTATCACGTCTACCGAGCAAATGACGCACTTCAACCGACCCGATGGTTCAGCTGAGCCGAATCGAACCGAGCGGGTAGCTCATCGCAACCGAGTCAGCTGGAGCCGATGGCTCACCTGAGCCGAGTCAGTGGTTCATCCCAACCAAGTCGGCATAGGCTCAATTGACCCGAGTCGATGGCACATCCCAATCGAACCATCTTAAGCATCAGTTTCATCGAGCCGAGCCGATGGATCATCTCGACCGAGCCGGATCGAGCTATTCGCTCAATTGAACCGAGGTGAGCTGATTAACATCACTCCCCGTGTTGGGCTTCTGCTTAGGATAAAAAATTCGATCCTCCAGGTTTCAGCGTTGATGGTAAGAACTACAGTATATACGTATACTTACATTGGTGCTGACGACATTTAAGACTGTCTCCTTTAAAAATATATTGTTGACTCGTTATCTAGACGAGACTACATGCGAGCAATGTCCCTCTATCGCGAGCAACATTAAAAGTATTCCACATTACTGCTTACATTTCTCATGGATTTCGCTTTTCAGTCTAATCAGGTCATGATTTCAAAACGAGTTGAAACACGCTAAACGAGCAAGTTATTTATTAAACTCAACTCGACTCGAAACTCAACCTCAAAACAGTGACTCGGCTCGGAACTCGATTCGAGAAGATAACCTTTGATTCGACTCGAAACTTAAATCGGATTCGAGTCGATTAGATTTTTAGTTCGGCTCATGCATATCCCTAGTGATGTACATTATCAAGTCATTTTCAACTGATAAGGGATTTCTTGTCTTTGTTTTAATGCTTACCATAGAGGAAGAAAAAACACTTTCGCAGAAGTATGATGTAGCAAATTGAATACTCACTTTTAAAGCAACAGATATAATGAAGGTAGGCTTTTGTGTGGGATTTTATTTCTTACCTAAATTTTAAATGTAAACAAGTTGCTTCTAGCAGTATTTGTTAATACTGAACACACACAAAACAATGTACCAAATTCATAATAATATGAAGTAACTCAAAGTGTCGGCCTCTCGAACATTAAAATACTCAATAACTTTTTTTAACAACTGTGCAAGTTTTTGAAACCAACATTAGAAATCACTTTATTTTTTATCATACGACCCAAAATCAAGAGAGTTATGACGTCTTAAAATGTTCAAATGACCTCCATTTTGGAACAGTAAGGCAGATCGGATTCGATATTTGTAATATGAATTAATTGACCAAATTTGGTTTTAATCCAATTGCCTTTTGGGAAAGTTACTGTATCCACTATATACAAGAAATGGATTCTACTATTATAGAAATATATGGATATCGTGAGTTCTCCGCAATAGGTATATTAAAATCCCACTCAAGCCTTTGCAAACCAGAAATTATAAGTGGGTCGGTGGCAAAAGGACTCGATAAAATGGTGGTCGCGATAGGAACTAGTTTGAGAACCACTGATGCTTTTCTCTGGACGCATATGCACAACATACATTCCAAGATGGGCTTGCGATTCTATATTTTGTTAATACGTTGCAATGTCCCTTCTCCGCACGGGAAGAATACCTTTATAGAAAGTATTTGAACCCTATCCCTCCTTAGGATAATCATTTCACTGAAATTGTAATGATAAACATCCGTAATGCCATCCCTCAGTACCCAGACCCGTCAGCCCTTCAAACCTATCATTCCGATGGGGATTACTTTGAACTTAAAACGAATCAGCAGTGTCACTATTATTCATCTCAGCGACTTATGAAAAGCTGTGGATTATAGACTAATATGGACAGTTTTCGATTATTTTTAAATGCTACACTCTTCTCATCTATATTTCTTACCCCATAGCGATGGGAAATGAATTTAGGTTTAAATGGAATTTGAAGTGTCATTATTCATCTCATCGACCCCGAAAACTATGAATTGTATACTAATATCGGTCGTTTTTGATTATTGTTGCATGACATTGTTTCCCATACCCATCACTCTTATGCTGATGGGATAAGAATGTGAACTTAAATTGCATTGAGATTATCACTATTCATTTCAGAAACCAGAAAACTGTTGATTTGATACTAATAAGTTCGTTTTCGATTGTTTTTTCATGCACATTGCCCCACTCTATTCCTTTACTGCCATCCCAATGGGGGATCAGTTTAGACGTAAATAATGACGGTCGTTTTCGATTACTTTCTCCATGTCACTCCCTTTCCACCCTGAATGCTTCTCACTATCGTGCCCATAATGTGAAAAATGCCTAAATTAGGCTTTCGCCCTCTCATGTAAAAAAATTGATCAAATTTGGTGCAGTATAACTGGCCACCAAACACCGATAACTTCATTTTTCTCATTAACTTATAAAATGTCCCCATGCACCCCCCTTAAAACTGAAATTTTCAAATAGCTGGGATATGTACTGCTTTACTTTTTATGAGAAGTTTATATATCGAGTTTCATCTTTCTAACTTGTCAGGCTTGTGAGAAATTGGCCATAAATTTTATTGTATTTGTGTACTTTTAGCTACAAATTTTTCAACCATTTAACTCCCATTAGGAGAACCCCTCCCGAAAACTAAAGTAAAAAAAAAATAACAGGCTATGGTCCACCCATTTTCCAAAAATAATCAAAATGGGGACACATATATAGGGTGATCCACAATTATATCCCTATTTTCATTTCACTATTATTCTGTCATTAGCAAAGTTACATGGTTGCTGTCAATTCTATTATCTACTATGGTCCTTGCCATTTCATTCAACAGCATTAGTAGCACACCATTGAAGTCGGGATCCAACATGCCTTACAGACCGTTGCAACATGTCGTTTGGTACTCGCGCACAATCTTACCTAATGACTTCTCCCAAAGTGTCCAAGTCACGCGGTTTTCTGGAATACATTTTCTCTTTCAACTGCCCTCACAGGAAAAAATCCAATTGGTCAAGTCTGAACTTCTCGAGGCCACTCAACATTTCCGCGACGTCCAATAACGCAGCAAGGAAAACTATTGTTAGGCCATTCTTGCGAAATCAACGCAAAATGGGGAGATGCCCTACCGTGCAAAAAATTCAAATTGTGCGCTCCGTCCTATGTTGAAGCAATGAGATAAACAAACGTTTGCAATATGTGCATATGCCTTTCCGCATTCATTGTCACACGAAGAATGTAAGGACTGATAAGAGTAGCAACACGAATACCACACCACACAGTCAGTGAAGGGCGTGACTGCAATTTTTCAATTGTAGTTCCAGGATTGTAGTTACTAAGGGTCCAGTAGTGGCAGTTATAACGATTTATGAACTCACCCACATGGAACACTGCTTCTTCAGACCACAGAATGTTACTCAGAATATCTGATTTTTCTTCCATCAGTTGTAATGTGGATTCAGCAAACTCCATCCTAACATCACGGTCTTCCAGTGACAATGCCTGGACAAAATATGGTTTCCATGGGTTCCAGTCGATCTCCTTAATTAGCCGTTGTACCAAACCATACGATAAGCCAGATTATCCATGATATTGTCTCAGGGACTTCGTGGGACTTTGCGCAAACGCCGCAACAGCGTTGGCTTTAGCCTCTTCAGTGACGACTCTCTTTGCGGGCCCAAACCCGTACGCAACAAAGTCACATGCAGTCTCTCTATTGTTTTTATGTCCAGAGTAGAGATGCAAAAAAAGCCGGCTTTTTTGAATCGATTTTTTTTTCACATAAAAATCCGGCTTTTTTGGGGAAAAAAACGAGAATTTTGGAAATTTTGGCTTTTTTCATTTTCATGATTTTTCTGTCTAAATAGCTTTCTTATAGTATATTCTATAGTTAGATAGAATTCCATGGCCTAAATGCCATATTTCACTCTGAAATTCGCCATCAAGATGGATGGAGCACATGTTTTACGAATTAAAGCTAACATTAAGAATGTAGTATTTGAGGGCAATTTTAGAGGCTATTTAACTTTTGAGTTATCGACATGTTTTTCTTCTCTAGATCATTATAGTTTGTCATCCGTGTTTCATTTCTTAGAGCTTAGTACTCTAGGTTCTAGCGCAAAAGTTAAACTTATGTTTTTCTATATATCAATCAAAGCGTACGTTTTTCAATATATCCGTCAAACCGTACTTCCACATTTCTGTTATACTGTAGCTGTGCAACGATTTAGCAATAATATTCCGGATACAATCTTGAATACTAATTTATACAAATAATCAGTAGCGGATTGAGAAAAGTACTTTGGGAGGGGTTTCTCTGATTGTTTCGTTTTCTAAAATGTCCTAATTTTATTTGGGAGGAGCCTGAAGTTTGAGTACAGGCATAATATTTCGTTTCGTTGATATATTTAGCGATAATCTTCCGAATACAACCTTGAAGATCATTTTATACTGAGAATCAGTGACGGATTTAGAAGAGTATTTTGGGAGGGGATTTTCTTACTAATGTTTAGTTTTCTAAACATTCGTAATTTTTATTTAACGGGAGCTTAAAGTTTATGAGTAAAGGCATAACTAATAGGTAATTCCTTTGTTTTAGACATTCCGTAATTTTAGGGAACAGGCTTCAGTCCGAAAGACCACCCTTCTAACCTTCGCAAAATCGTCACTGCTGGTAATTAGTAATAATAACGATTTAAAACCAATAAGAAAGGAAGTCGGCCAACTTACAGTACACGCACTATTTCTACGTCACAGATGGAATGAAGGAAAGCTTTGTCAGAATGGTGGAATGCTGGATTGAATCCCGAACTTCCCGATAGAAGCGCAAAAGCTCCACTCAGTCATGTTTGTTGTGCAGTTGTATTTAACTTAAATATATTCCGTAGTCCTTTTTTTTGGTGGTGGTGGGGTGGGGAAAGTTCCGTAATGATATGAAGGGTGTGAGCCAAGAACATGGTAACCAACAAATTTTCAATTGCTGTGTTATGCAGCAGATAGGCAGCAACGCATACCGCTTCGTTCAGTCCTTCATGTATAGTATTATGTGAAAAATCAGCTTTCCGACTTTCAAAATGGATTGTGCAGCAGAAAATCTCTAATTTCTTAAAATAGTAAAATTGTGAGTTGCCATGTTCTTGCCTCACACCCTTCATATGTTGAACCCCTCTTGTTAAAAATTCAGAAAACTTGAGGATTGAGTAAACCATGATGGTGGTTATATAAAACTATAGAATTTCAAGAATATACAGAACCAAAAGCTCTAGATGTGCAGCCTTTAAGTGTATCATATAAATCTAAGTATTCTTCTTATGTTTTATTTTAATTTTATTTTGTTCCAAAAAGAGGGAATGGAATATTTTGAAGTAAAAATACTACATAGAATTTTGCTAGTTGTTTGTGTATTTTTTTAAAGAAGTATTTACTTTTAGGGTAGGCTGGTTTACACCAGCTGTTTTTTTTTCTTTTTTTTAATAAACAACTGGTTTAAACCAAAAAAAATAAAAAGAACGAAAAATGCGAATCGTGTGAACTTCATGGTGATGTTTCCACACATCAAACAATCTGTATTAGTTTTATTTCCTTTTCACCTTTTAATCAAGGTGTCCCATGTTCAATTCTCGGTTGAACCACAACACTTCTTTCATGCGTAAACAAAGTAGCGGTTCGGATATAACTTTAAGCGAGTCTTCTCCTTGATAACCTCGGCATTACGTACGGATGTTAATCCTGAACATACGAAACGAAACTAAATTGTATATTTTTGCATGCCTGAAATTTTATAAAGAAGCCAAGGTTGGTTAAGTATATTAATAGAAATTGGCATAATTTATCAATTGCCTAAGTAGCTTCCAACATTAGCTTGGATTGGACTTTCAATGATATGTACGTACTAAATTTGTAATTTAATACCTCAGTTTTAGCGTACTGATTATGATACGTTGACCTTTAAATTATACATGCAAAGCAATAACAGGATTTTTCCGTTATTGTTTTACATTTAGAGTAATGACGGGATTTTCCCGATGGCTAGGGCGGGAGATTACCAATTTAAGAAATTTACTGACCGGACTTCTTTAAGCTTATGCGACCTCTTCCAGCATAACCCCGTTGTTGCATAATAACACCAAAGCGAAACAAACATTTCCGTCAATATGTAATATAAATACATAAAGCAAAATATCTAAACCCAAAAAACCTGGTTTAAGCCAAAAAAAAGCCCAGTTTAAACTTCCCCCAAAAACGGGTTTTTGGCATTTTCAAAAACAACCATGGCTCTTGCCAACCCTGCTTACTTTTGTATGTAGGAGGTTAAAAAAAATCTTATTATATACATTGGTTAATCCTTTGGAATTCATAATGTAAATATGTTGAGAAGTAAAATTGTTTGAAATATCTTTTCGAAATTCATGGTTTATTTTCGAGGTTTTATTTTATTATCGGCATCAACCACTTATTAAATGACTTTTTGTGTTATAGAGAAGCGAAACAAAATCTGCTTTATCAATTTAAAGCAGAATTTTGAAAAAAGCCCAAAATTTCCCAAGCAAAAAAGCGAAGCAGGAAAAACCGAGTTTTTTTCCAAAAAAGCCGGGTTTTTTTTTTTCGATCCCTTGCATCTCTAGTCCAGAGTCACGTGTTTCCCCTTCTCCCGTCTTCATCATCTTTGCACCATTACAGGCGACTGCCATATTTCCATCCTCGTTGCAATCCAATCACTGTCAGCAATGTTTAGTCTCTGTATCATGTTCACTTAATTACTGGTTATAGACTGCAACAAACAACAATAACGTAACAATTACATAATGGTACGTAATGGCATAGAATAGAGCATAATATAATGGTACAGTAATTTATATTACATCGTTTGTGATAAAATAGCAGTAAAATAAAAATAGGGACATAATAGTGGATAACCCGTTATATAGTTGGCTCGACATGTGTTTCTTTTAAAGTATCACTTGTATTTACTTTTTTAAAAAAAAAAAAAACTTTATATGTAACGAAAACCATCTTTACAGGAATATGAAATCTTTGTTTTATGTCCCATGTTAATACAGTGTAGGCTAAAGGGGACGGTGGTGATGAGAGTGAAAAAAGTGGAAGGAAAGGGGAGAACACCGAAAAAGCACACATAGAATGTATTTGTCCATCACAAACTGCACTTGGTACGAGTTAGGATTATATTTTTTTACTCAATGTTGAATACAGATATGGTATGTCTTATATTAGGCAATTAAGGTAATTAATCCTTTTGTTTTGCTATATTTTGCAAGAAATTTTGTTAAAATACCCAAAAACTCTACTCACAACACTTGAACTAAGCATTGTGTGTCTGGTATCCATGTTCCTGCTCTAACCTCGTACAAAATATTCCCTACTTCATTGCTATCGATAAGAATTGAGGACCGTTTTAACAACTCAACAAAGCCATTTTTTCAAAATGCGTTTTTTTAACGGATTCTGATAGTTTAAGCTGTCTCACATAATGTCTAACATAAAATTCGACGAAACTAAATACTTGCCGTTGTAAAAGGCCCCTGAATATAGATTTTTTTTTTTTTTTTTTTTTTTTTTTACAAAACTCGACATCTCCATTTTTCAAAGATTCGACAATTATCTTCATTTTTCAAGATTATTCCCCAATACATGGGCTTAGCTTTTTGCTTCCTGATAGGATTTTTGGTCCACTCTGCCCTCAGAATATTATAACATTTTGGGAAACTTTGGGGAGGTTAAACTTTGGGATGAAGATTGGTAAAGTTACGATCAATCTCCAACCGTTTAATGAAATCCAAATTGCCTTTTAAGTTATCTGAAACAAAAGTACTGCATTATGCAAGAAGGCCTGAGACCAGTGGCGTATTTACGATTTTGTCTTGGGGAGAACTTTGCTAACTTTCGGAGGGGCTTTGCCTGAAAATGTGAAAATTCTGCAATATATTTCATATACTTTACTACAGTAAGATTTGGGGAGGGGCTTAATCCCGGAAGCCCCCTCTAAATACGCCACTGCCTGAGACCAGGGCACTTATTACTTCACCGATAGACGTTGAGGTGCTTAAACCTGGAAAGAGAAGTGCGTTAACAAACGTTTGAAACACCTGAACTTCCATCAGTGAATCATGTAAGCAAAAATAAAGCTAATGACGTGAAGAAGTTGATGTGTTATTTTGACAATGATTCCGAGGAAAGTAAAGAGTTCTATTCAAAAGTTGTACAACGGAATGCTAGTGATACTGAAGACAATATGCTGTATTATGATAAACCTTTACATTAAAGAGGGCTGTGTTCCTGTATTGTTTTCAAACAGAAATAAAACTCTAAAAGTTAGTAGTATGCATTATTGCTTTGGTTGCCACTTCAATTTATGACTAAGAGTTTCATAATGTGAGATGTGAGAGGTTTAAGATATGAGAAACAGATTTTGTTACTGTGGAAACTTCTGTTCATATATTAACTTAAAAGAAAAATATAAATTTAGTAATACATTGTTAACATCTTGTTCTGGTATTATCTAGAAAATGTAATATAGTTAAGAGGTTATTGATTTTTTTAATTATAAATATTTATACCACCTGGCTTCTAAATAAAACAAAGAAGAAACATGCAAGAAAAATGGATCAGAGTTGCCAAAAAGTTGATACAAATAGTAGCTAAATGGGAGATGAAATGACTCCAATTTTGGGTGAAAAAGTCGCTAAAAAAAATATTCCTGAAATTCCGTCTTTCTTTCTCTCGTTCTCTCTCATCAAGTGTGTGATCATATATATCAGATGTGTGATTAATTCAAGACATATCTACGCTAGAAAAGCGTATACGTAAAAACGTAAATCAATCATATATAACAAATGATAATTTCACTTTTAGTACAATATATTTTTTTTTTTTTTTTACTTTATGATAAATTTCACTTCAACGAAATCAAAAATGAGTTTAGAAAACTGAACAAAAGTAAAAGTCTGCAGAGAAAAAAGCCTTATTTCCTATCAACTTTTACTGAAGTTTCTACAGATAATCAGCTTGCTATCGGTAATGCATTATTTGTGCCTCTAAACGGAAGCTCTGCAAACTAAAAGACATTAAAGTTTGGAGTTGGTCCCCGTTAGAAGGCAAGAGATACCAACAATCAAAGCGGGAATAAGGAGATAAATGCTACGTACTTGGCCAGCTCCTCAACACTTGCGCTGATTCAAATAGGCAAAAGGGAAATAAACGTATGTTTGAACTATTCGAGCTAATAGTACTTGTCTACAGGACTAGTTGTTTCGCAGCACAAAAGTCGCTAGATTTGTAATTAAGTCACCAAATTGTCATTCAAAATCACCAAAAAAGTCGCTAATCGGAAAAATTATTTTTTGTCGCTATCCTAGAAGTCAAATCCCCTAGATTTAGCGACTTTTCCCCCAAATTGGCAACACTGAAATGGATATGTTGAGTTTTTTTTTTTAATTTGTAATTTGTCAGATGTTTTCCTCAATAGATGCCGTTAGTAATGAATCTGAAGTATTCCTTCAACAATCCCTACCTATATGCATGACCAGTATTAAATTTTTGAAATCTTTTGAATCAGCGACATTGAGTACAACTTAAAATAACCTGTCCTGTAAAATTTTGTAAATGGCGTTTGTTGGGTTTTGTTAAAACGGTCATAAATTGCAGATTTTTAACACGAAAAAAAAAATATTCTATCTCCCTACTAAGGACTTACCTTTGGAAAACGTTCGGTAGATCAAAAGTACAAATGCAAACAGGGCAATAATGTACAAAAAAAGAAATACAAAGCAAACAGACCACTGAGTATGTTTCAACACACTGGGAATACCAGATTGCGTCAATATGGCACTGATGACAACCACACTAATCAAAGACTCGCAAATGTGACTCAGTTCCCAACTCAGTGTAGTCATCCAAATTTTGATCCCTCCCAACATCATCAGATTCTAGAAAGAAAATAAGAATAACATAGTCATTGTTATCAGAAATGTAAAACATAATAACTGACTGTCAATTAAGCGTCATTTCTATTAGAATCGAAACTTTCCACATAGTTACAGTGAAACGTTAGCATTGCTTATTACTTCATCATGTAGTATGCTTGCTTCCGTCTTGGGCTAAAATATGTTTCAACCTAATATATATCTTACTTTGAGAAAATTCTTTGTATTGATAATTTATTTTAATCTCGAGAGATAAAAGATATTAACAAATAATGATTGCACACATACACACACACACACACACACACATATATATATATATATATATATATATATATATACAAAATGAAAGCTCTGTACACTGAACTCAGGGTATAGATTCTATACATTTTGTTACGAAACAGATGATTAGTTATTTCCGGGTACGGTTGGTTAGCAACTATGATTTATGTTAGTAGGTCAGGTTCAATGAACATCGTGCTTCGTTTGTTCATCGAGAGTTAACAGCGTCACCTATGAACTGTGGTAGAAATGTCAACCTCCGATTAGCGTCAGAACAGAAGAAAAGGTAATACAAGTCCAGTGGTGCCCACCCCCCTTATGTCTATGACGCACCCCCCCCCAATTGTCTATCCGTAGGTGTTCTTCCATGAAAAAATCTTCTTTTTGATTAATTTTACCCCTCATCAAACATATTTATATAGATTTTAACCCCCCCAAATATTTCAATGACGCAGTTTGCGTCATAGCCCCCCCCTTGTGGGCACCCCTGCAAGTCGGATCTAAGAATACACATCGGATCTCAGAAATTGTAATAGTGTTTTGTTAAAAAAAAATGGGATCAATTTTGTAATTTATTAGTGATTGGAAATAATCCAAGAACCGCCTGTGAAGTGGTGTGAATTCAAAAGCCTGAAATGTGATCAATTATATAAATAATCATATGTAAGGGTGTGTTTGATGTGGCATATTCAACGGGACCGTGAGTATGTTCTAAATTCTAACCTTTTAATTTGCGCCATTTTTGGACCGATTAATACTTCGATTCCGAGGGATATGTTCATCGGCTCACACGTAACTATTGTTTTATTTATATTAAAATTAACGGTTAAATTAACTAAAATATTTTTAGTATTAAAACTAGAAAGTTCTTTCAATTGTTATTTGGATAGGAGTAATTAATGGGCGTTGAAATGTGGAATTGTTCACACCGCTACCAACAAGAATTGAAAGGGTAAACTTCAATTTAAAGTGTTGTTTGTTATGTTAAGTGTTAAATATATTTGGTTATTGCTATTATTAGTTGTTACATATATTATGAATAAATTGATAATCATTTTGAAATTTATTGAGTATGTCTTGCAAAACTGAATCATTGCCGCATCAAAGGAAAGATTACATAAACCCTTTCGAGATTAGCAGTGTACCCGTTATGGTGCATTACTGCTACAAGATTTTGTGTACCAAACTACATCGAATCCATACACTTCACAGATTTTTTGTATGGTTTTGTTACGTGTATCCTCTCTATTTAAAATCGCTAATTTTTTTCGTCCATAAAAATTATTGACACTATCGATCGTCCTGGAGTTCCGAAATTTGGATTCTGTGTAACAAAATACACGGAATCTAGACTCTGGGGTCCGGTACATTGACTTTATTTCTTTTGTGTGGCTGTGTTTTTACTGTTTATTACTATTGCTATAACTATTAAGTCAAATTTAATAATAATCTAATGAGATAGATCTTTTTAAATGACAGTAATAGGTAATCAATGACGGGTTACATATTTTATAACAAGGATTGTCAGAACGACATAATACACCTTGGTATGTAATGAAGGACAAGGCAACTATATGTATACACATCATCACCTTTCTTTCCCACTATCAAAATTACCTAATTTAGCACCAGATATGTAGGGTGTTTCAAAACAACACCGACAACATTTGGGAGGTGATTCCTGACACAAAATGTATGAACCAACCTGGATGTACAAATGTTTCCTTTCGGACTTATATGCTGCCTAAAACATGAAAAAAAAATGAACTTTAAAGGTCTATAGCTCCAAAACTATGGGACCTACCGTAGTCAGGTCAAGACTTTATTTAGGAATTGATATGTGCCCTATCGAAATATCCATGTTTCAGAATCCTGCGGTACTCACGCAACAATTTTTCTAGAGATAGTTGGTGAGTACTTCACATTATATGTCCGTAGCCAAACTAAAATATACTGTTGATACGGATGAAAACTTGAAACTGTTTACTACTTTGCACAAAAGTAGTTAATTTGTATTTCCAATTATTCTTCAGCATCTAATTAATCTTCCTTTCTTTAGATTTGCTTAGAATCTTCTTCCACTACAACGTATAGCAACAAACTACGAATTTCTTGAAGTACGAAGGGCGCCCAATTAGTTATCTACCTAGAGAGGAAGGGAGAGCGCCTGACATGCACGCCAAGGCCACTGTGGGGAATAGTGTGGGCGTACTAGGGTACTGGGAGCTGGCTTTAATGCGAGGCTGAGGAATTCACAGTTGATTGACAGGTGCCCCACCCCCGTCATCAAGAAACGGTCACTCAAACGTCCTGGGCAGGGTTGCCAGTGCGCTGTAAAAAATCACCTAATACTCACTTAATTCAAAGAGTTTATGCAAACTGTGCAATCCCTATCGAAAGATTTTTTTTTTAATTTGCATAAGCAGTTACCGTATTTGAATACATTTTGCATATTACTTTCCATCTATTTTTTATAACCACCCGCGTGGCGGAGCGGTCTAGCATTTTAGTCTGCGATTGCAACATAAAGGGTCAATTCCGCTGGGGATAGGTGAATGCGATGGTTCAAACCCCGCTTTATGCAAGAAAAATGTAGGTCCTACATTTAGAAGCTCCTAAGCTTGTTTAAAGCGTTAATTCTTATAATAATAATAATAATAATAATAATAATAATAATAATAATAATAATAATAATAATAATAATAATAATAATAATAATAATAATAATAATAATAAATATTAATTCTTATTAATAATAATTATATCTAAGAATATTCCGCTCTTTCGAAGAAATTTTGTTGGCTCTAAAATTAGCATTGTCTTCGTATAATACATTTACTTACAATCTAATTACAGAGCTTATACATAACACTTGAAACATATAAATTATATACATAATTTCCCATTAACAGTTTGTAAGTGCAATGAAGAATATACCGGTATGTGCTATGTTTAAGTTCGATTAATCATTATCACTAGAGACCAGATGTTTAGGCATTAAAAACCTGGAAAATAGGTGGGCAAATAGGCACTTAAAATTTACAAAATAGGCACTAAAATGTAATAGAAAACAATGAAGATAAATACTCAATACAATTTTAAAAAATTAAGTCATAAATAATGTTCAAAGAATATAGAAACGTGTATACGTGGACACACGCAAATTAGACTGTGATAACAGATGCTTCAGTTTTTTTTTTCTCTCTCGCTTCTTCGTCGCACTGCACTATGACCTTCCTTATTATTTCTCTAGCTTCGCTGTGTATAGTTTGCCCTCTTACGCTGTGAAGCCATTGTCGAATGAATAATAAGCAACAAAAGCGCGACCACAACAACACCCAACAATCAACTAACTCTTCAGAATGACATTCATGTGACATTTCTTTTTACGACTGGCAACGCTGACATATAGAAGGAGGGTAAGGGAGTGTTTCAAGAGTTAGGCAGAAAAAATGTTGAAAATTTCCCCCCTCTACCTCAGCCCCCGCTGGTAAACAAGCTAGCTCCCTATAATAGTTGGTATAAAGCTGACTTTGGTCTCATTTCATACAGAATGTATCCAAGAGTGACACATTAAAATTCCACCGCCATCCAAGTTGAGATAATGTATACAGGGTGGTCCGCAGTTGCTAAAATTACCATATAAAGTGTATAAAATAATATGGTATAGAATATATTTATGTAGTAAAAACGTGACTCGCATGAGGACATTAATTCCTTCAAAGCGGAAGACAGAACAGTTTTACACAAGTACATGCTATTTTTGTTTGTTTGAAGTTAAATTCAAACAGGATGATACAAAAAAAAAAAAAAAAACATGACATTGTTCTTTGAATGAAAAGAAGCAACAAGGAGTCAAAATTCTATTGAAACGGACAACGCGAAAACCTCAAACGATTTTATCTCAAAGTTAAAATTAACGATGGTGTCTGTTAAGAGTTACTAAAACATCGAACGCTGCTACGTCTATATTATTATGTCTAATTGAGCATAGTTATAATGACGTGCTTTCAAAGAGTATTTTGCAATGTATATTGAAGCCCAACCTGCTTTAAATATTGACGCTCAACATTGAAAAAAGTTACAAATATATTTCTGTTATTTTATGCTATACTGTGAATTAACATGCCATCTGAAATGACTACCTGGCGGAAAATACAGACCTTAACACACAGGTGGACATACATCTCATATGTTGCCGTCCGGGTACCAACGAAAATGATGCAGTTAAGAAGGCGGAATCAAAGGGATTTCAGACGCTTTTAACACTTAGCAAACGTCGCAATTATCATGGTATTCGGGAAGAAATACGTTTCAATGTATGGAATCAGGAGCAATGGCATCTCCTGTAAGACCTCACTCACGCTATTTAGTGACTATCTAAGAGACTTAAGAACAGGCGCTCAAAATTTTCAAGTACCTCTTACAGCTTGTGAATCAGATAATATCAGTGCTTTATCTTCTAACGAAGTGTAATGAAGTCAGTAATTATGTTGTTACCTGACTTAAACTGTGGTATGGCATGGGGTATATGTTGGAATTTTCACGCTTATTACAACCGAAGACATAGCTGGTCTGGTTAAATGCAAAGTCTGTACAATGGTTCATTAGTTGGAAAAATCTGAAATGCATCTCTTGCTTGTCATTTACCTTACTCCAGCAATGAAACTTCTCTTGAATATATCAAGCTCCTCAGCTCAGTGTTGAAATTCCGTGTGTTACTTTCGATCAACCATTGCGGAAATAGAATTGAAAAAACAAAATTAAGATTGTGTGTCGTTTAGGTGGTTCACATGCTTTATGACCTTCATCCCGTAGCATTGGTGCGATTATGGATGATTCAGGACTTCAAGAAGCATTTCATAAGAACTACGCGCCCAGCGTCGGTGATTTATGTGTTAAGCGGTAAAGCATACACAAGAGTATTGAGATCTCATTTCCAAACTGAAGCTGCTTTAACGAACTTATTGTTAGAAAGAATAATTCCTGACAAAGGGTCATGAGTTCAAACAGGTTCGGCGCTTTTGATACCAAATATAAAGTTAATACTAAAAGCGGCAAGATGTGACTGGAACAGTTATGACTGGAAGTGGTAGGAATGAGCACGCTGAGATTCTGCTCGTGAGCCGTAAGCAGACCGATCTATCTCAGATGAAGACCTGAACAATCTAAAAGATTTGTGCAAGAAACTAGAATCTCATGAATGTACTCCAAATACTGCCAGTGAATGTGCCGCACTCTTCAAACAACATGATGAACTACAGAGAGAGATACAATACCTATCTTCAATATTGCGAACAACAAAACTGTGGATTCAGTACTTGTGGGTACATAAAAAGAGTGAAGGTTCATTAGAAAAAACTGTAAATTAGTCATCACCTCGCAGCTGTCGAAATTATGGTGAACCTCTTTGCAGTTGCTGGCCACACTAAATGTCCTCGTCCGTATTTACAAATAATGAGAGAACTGCATGAAACGCATCCATGGCTTCACTAAAAATTTGCAAAACATCTTTCACACAGTTCGACGCTCGAATCGAATGTGGGCTGGGCTCTGAACAGGTATAGTCATTGAGTAATGCATAGTGAATGTTCTCAAAAGGCAGGACGGATTAACCAGGGGTCTTGGGATGACAGAAAATAATGATCTTTTATGGATTTACAGTTTGCACAAGTGCTCATCCGTACACGATGAAATATGCTTATTTTCTGTGTAGGGGTAAGATTCAAAATATCGGAGCAGCACATTGAAATGAGAGTATCAAGGATGAGAAAGAGTTACGATGATCGCAGTAGGTTCGCTGACTGATTTAAAGTTCACAATGAATTTGACACTGAAAGTATCATTCTGAGGATCATAACTACCAGTATTAGTACCACAGATGACTCAGAGGTGAAATGTGACGACGCTGAACTAGTAGGATTTCGCACTCACTGACAGATGTGACTTTCAAGAAAAGAATCAACCGAAGAGACTGACACAGAGTGTAAACGGAATTAAAGTATTTATGCGGAAACCAGACAAACGAAGCCTTGGCAGAGTGATTACACACGATGTAACACGGTGTCCCATCCACAGGTAAGATAAAGTTCGTTCCGGGCGGTAGAGCAGTATTCATCGAGTTCATTGAACGAAGAGAAATTCAGAGATACGAGTGGATGATATTGTTAATCAATAGCACTCATTCGTAGTGTCGAGGTCCGCACTTAGATTTTCCATTGCATTTGATGGAAATGATTCTCCAAACACGTAGAATCATCACAAAAGACGTAAATTCTATATTTATACACCAATTGTCTTTGGATAACTCCACAGATATCTGCATCAGTCAGGAAACATTTTTATCCAATACCACAAACAAATTTATCGCTCTTACTTCTCAGGCACTTATATTAGACTCCAAATTAGGTTCTGAGTTTGCCTAGTCCATTGGAGATGAACTGCTAATTATCCAAATGGCTCTGAAATATGCTGCCTCGGGTAACTTTGATATTGTCATTGAGGTTTATGGTGACACATACATCTACATTCTGCTAGTATACCACTTCAAAGCTGAAACGTGTGATATTTTCGATCAGGAAAAGGTGAAACCAAAAGCAGTGAGCGTACAGATGTAAGTGTCCGTGAAATATGTAGTAGTATAGCACCGGCTATGTCATCACATCTACTGGCGTTTAATGGCATCATTTATTTGTACCTTTTCGTGTTGGAAAACCTAGAGCATATAACAAATTCTGAAGTTCGCAGAAGTCAAGAGAAATAAGTAGCTCACTTTTGACTTCTCCAGAAAACCTGCAGATGTTACTTTAATCGGCATGCCATCATTGTCGATTTTTTTTGGTGGAGACCCTGACACATCTTTGAGCTTCGGTACTTGAGATACAACAGGTTATTGCTAGACCAAATAACTTAAGTATTCCGGAAAGACTGCCTCCAACAGATAATGCCTGTGCATTTCCATATTTTACGAACATATCAGCAAATAGTGAGTTGAAAAACATTTACCTGCAAGGCCCTCGATCGAACTAAGGGGGATGGATGCTTAGGAATAATACGTATATCCCGATTCAAATCAATCTGACACCACGGAAAGAGGCTCTCCTGAAAATCATCCACTGCAAATGGAAATCTTCATTCAGAAACCGGTGCAGCACAAATATCTGTTCATGTCGGAAGCATGGATTGAAGTGTTTATCATCATGTGCTCACTGCCACAGTGCATTATGTTACAATTCTGATATTCTTGATTTGTGTCACAGTGAAAATGAAGATCTTACAACGAAATGTAAATGTGCACATTACGTTCAGCATGAGATAAGATTTATTTGAAATGAACGTTGTTCCCAATTTCAGTTTTAATCCACACAGTATACTTACTTATAAAGGGTCAGGTATAAGTTTATTGTTATTAATTTTCGTTTTACCCAAGGATGTTATAAAATAGAGGATCTGCCCATACTACAAAATCGTGAAGCCATACGTCACAGCTTCGCCACATCTACTCTGCCCACTCCGCGCCACTAAGATCGCAATGTTTCGAGCCAACAATCATGGCGGAAACGAGAGTAGCCAATCAGACGTGCCGCCTCAAACGATGCTCAATTGCTTTTTGGCTTCATTGAGTTCATATGATGATGATACGTATGGGCAGATCCTCTATTTTATAACATCCTTGGTTTTACCTAATTTAATTCGTATGGTAGTAGCTCTAACGCATAATTATACATTGAGAAGCGTGCATTTCCTTCATACTCCAAAATATTTTGAAAATATTTCATTTTCAGAAATTATGATGCTTAGAATCGTTTTATATCTTCACTAGAATGGTTTTTGCTATATCTTTGCTTGTATTACGTGAATAAACAATAACATTTTGTACCACCCTGTATATGCACATAGATCTCTGACTCGAAACTATCCAGTCTTCCACTTTGAACGGATTAAAGTCCTCATGTGAGTCATATTTTTACTACATTAAGTTATTCTATACAATATTATTTTATGCACTTTACATGGTAATTTCAGCAACTTTAGACCACTCTGTACACCTACATACATTATCCCAACTTCGATAGCGGTGGGCTTTTAATGTGTCAATCTTGGATGCATTCTGCATCAAATGTGACCAAAATCAGCTTTATACCAATTTTTCTATGTTGACCCTATTTTCACCTGGTGCGCCTACACTAGAACCCCGCTGCGCAACTTGAGGTCATTTGGAGGAACGCAGTGGTTGTGAGCAAAATGTGTGTGTTACGCAGCGTAGCGAATGTTTGTGTGACGCTACGAACAATTGATTTGCATAAGTTACAGCACCGCTCGGTCATCAAGTTTCTCACTAGTCACTATCTCTACTTTCGAGATCTGAAGAAACTCCTGCGGGGAGAACGTTTTTCGTCGGACAACGAGGTCCGATAGGCTATTTCCCTGTGGTTTGCAGGCCATGACAAAGACTTTTCTCTCTCTGTCTCTCTCTGAGAGTTCTTCGCTGCCCGCACAGCGGCGACGGTGCATAGACCTTTATAGGGACTACATCGAAAACCAGTGATGACCAGCTGAGTCCATATGCATTCCTTCCTTGAGTTGAGTTGATTTTGAGTTTAACGTTCCTTTCAGCAGCGGGGATATATGAGACGTGGACCTACTGATTAATGTGGAATCCGAACCACCTGAGCTCCTGCCGGGAATCGAACCCGGGTCTCCCAAGCCACAGGCGTGCATTCCTTCCTGTTTAGGTAGATAACTTATTGGACGCCCTTCGTATTAGTTTCGTACAAATACTGAAAATTCCATATACATCATCTGAAAGTATGTTTTCACTATCAATTTAGCTTCCAATAAAGAGACATGAAAATAGTTGTACTCACCAACCTACAGTTTTACTTGGTTGAAAACTACGTTTAACTGTACACTCTTATAGGAACAGACAGGATAATTTCTACAGCTTTAAATATGGAAAACTGTCTCTCGGATTCTGTTAATTTTCTCTAAAACAGAGCATATTGATGCACAAATTTATGGTATACATACATATCCGATTAATTTTTTTTTACTGCATAATGCATAGGAGTATAGTTTTAGAATTCCAAACTACGCTTTACACAAATATAAGGAATATTACAAAACGACTGTCTGCCCTTCCATCTGTCTGCAGACAAATATAATAGTAAAATAGTTAAGGGATGACAAAGAATGGTTTTATTATATGCATTCATTTTTCGAAAAATAGATTCTATTTCCTCCTTTAACCCTCTATTACAACCGAAAGTGGTAGAAATCACCCACACCCAGTTTCAATGTTTATCACCTTAGAACATGAAAGGTAATAAATAAAGAGAAGCTTATTATTATTATTATTATTATTATTATTATTATTATTATTATTATTATTATTATTATTATTATTATTATTATTATTATTATTATTATTATTATTATTATGTTATTACTATTACTATTACTATTATTATTATTATCATTGTTATTATAGACATACATAGATATTCCAAAAGCTTTTGATTCTATCAGTCATAAATATTTTATTAGTAAGTTATCGAATATTGGGATATCACTCTTGCTCATTTGCTGGTATGAAAGCTATCTGTCAAATTGAACAAACAATTTCGCCTGTACATTCTCGTGTACGCTACGCAAAAACTGGAATACCGCAAGGATAGTCTTTGAGGCCCTATTATTTTATTTTTAAACGATAACCCAGAAAAAATAAAATACTCGATTTCACTGTTATATACTTACGATATAAAATTGTTCAGATTAATCAACAATGAATAGGATAATTATTTACTACAGCTACATTTAGATGCAATAAATAAGTGGTGCAGAAACAATTTACTAAAAGATAATTGCAATAAAACAAAATGTATGACATACAAAAATAAAACGAAATATTACGTCAGTAAATACGAGATCAAGGGTGCATAGATAGAGAAAATAAACGTTATTATAGACCTAGATATTACATTTGACAGTCAGTTAAAGTATTGTTCGCACACAAATTTTATTGTACAAGGGGCCATAAGGATAATAGGTTTTATTTTCAAAAATTAACCTGTATTTCAAAGAAATAAAACATAATGTGCAATATATCCATATGAATTACTTGTAAGTCTAAAACAAGAATTTGGTTTGGTAAATTGGAACAGCATTTCTAAAACTTTGACCAAAAAAAATGTAGAGTCTGTGCAAAAATGTTTTCTTCAACTCCTATATTTTTAGATGAAAAGAAGCTACTATTCACATAGGAATTAATATGAGAATTATTGTTGAGGTTTGAAGACTCTTATCGACAGATTTTGACAAAGAGTGCAGTCAAAAGTTACTAGAAGTTATTAAGTTACTAGATAATGTGTATATCAGTGAATACCGTTTAGAGTAGGTTTTAGAGTATGAAATCACAGCATAAGGAATAGCACGGTTTTAGCTCTCCTATATTGGGAATGTAAAATTTTAAAAAGATTAACAGATTTTTTAAGTATATAAATTACTTAAGCAAGTGAATTTTTTGAGATCTGACTGGTTGTTTCTAAGCAAAAACTTAGCAACATTAAGCTAAAATGTAATCTTATGACTGCTTTTCTTTGCTTTCCTTTGTTTGCTTTAGATAGATAGAGACCTTCACAATTTTAACAGTGTTGAGAACGAATTATTTCTGCTTAACCCCTTGCCATATTTTGACGCGCTGGACGCGTTGCTTTTCACTTTTCACTTCCGTATTTTGACGCGTGTCACGCGTTTCGATCTTTCAGCGGCTGTATCCCGCTCGCTGTCAATAGAAGACAGCAGAAGCTTACAGATTTCATGTGCTTTGTGAACATCTGTTAGTTTAAGTAAGCGTCAGAAGAGGCATAGATGTTTACAGCATTGCAAAAAAATTCCGAAAAAAGTCATATGTGAAGGGGTTAATTGACTTTCTATCTACATTACGTTTCACATGAAGTGGTCCAGAGGTGGTTGCTCTACCATCTCCGGAAATTGTAAGAATTTTCGTGTGACGAACCTTGTGTATGAGAAGGTCAATAACACACTTCACGTTGTCGTATGTACAAGTGTTTCTGAATGGCAGCCATCTTTGTTGTCGATTGAGTGCCATTTTTTGCATTTGAAAGCGTTTACGAAAACTACAGTTGCTGAGAACGTACCAATCAGATGAACACCAAACAAAAACTAATGTTTAGAGGAGAGACTGTGGTATACGGAGAACACATATCTTTGCTTCTAAATAAATATTCAGGGTTGCAAACCAATACAAAAATCACTAGAAAAAGTACAAAAAATTACACTTTTTAAGGGGTTGTATTTTAGAATGGCGTAAAGTGGAGGGATCATAAGTTCTGTGCTGAGTACTATTGCATGTAAAGAGTCTGCAGAAATATCTACATCTATGATGCTACGCACCGTACATTTATGGTTGTCCGAAATTTTAAGTTTTTATTTTAACGCAATGTTTGGGGCGTAATATCTCAGGAGGGCAAAGTGCTAAAAAAAAAAAAAAAAAAAAAAAACCTGCTGCTTAGGCACACAAAGTAATTCTGTATGTGACTAAACTATTGCAAAAAAATCATGACTGATATTACATGGAGAAAGAAGTGAGGAAATGGTAAAAGTACGAAGAAAGCAAGCGATTGACGATGGTCGTAGCCGGGAAAAAAATAATGTTTTGATACGTTTCATGCTACATCTCAAAAACTACGCATGATTCAGCAATTGTTCCCGCTTTTGTTTGTGTTCAGTTGTGCATAAGCTTTATAGAGTTTGTTACCTCTTTCTAGCTTCATGATCATTGCCACTTCTACAGGGTGGTGGTATAACGGACAAACCACAAAAGAGAGAGAAAAGCGAAACTTTGCACGAAGCAAGTATAAGGAGGTGGACATTTATGTATGCATTTAATAGAGACCCAACAAACAGTGTTACCAACCCATTAAAAAGTTTTATTTTTCAAATGCAACTACACCAGATTATTACATGCTTCAAATCAAGGTGTCAAACGTAAACTTAAAATATCACTTTTATCATTCAGAGTTGCAAACTGAGGATGTTATAGTATCGCAAACACTCAAAGTTCGGAAGCCTCTAACGCAACAGACATGCACAGGATAATGCACATCTAAAGTACTTCAGTGCTGGAAACCATAGTCATGGTATGACTTGTTTCAAATGAATAGAACAAAGTCACCAGGGCTTGAAGATTTTAATTGTTTTGAAAGCTTTTAATTCGAAAAAGTGCTAAGATAAGTATTATATGTAGTTATTTGTATGGTTTGTAATAGTTGTGTAAATTACTTTGCTATTTACAGCACTTCAATATCTCAAACAGTTCCGGAGATATTATAAATATTGCTGAAGTTTGCAACACTGCTTAAATTGTGTAATTGCGAGAACTTGTAATTATAGCTACTAAAAGCTATTGCTGTAATGCTATAGAAGAGAAGGAAAACAAAAATCATTTTACGTAAATATTTTCCACCAATACGCCATTTTCAGCAGGACAGGATAGATAGATGTAACGCAACTTTGTGAAGACATTAACTTCCGTAACTAGGGTTGGATTTCAATGATACTTTGCTGATAGATTAAGTGCCTTAATTCCGCGATCCAGTTCGACGATGGATGTCGTGGTGCAAGAGGGAGCTAAGAAGGCAATGATCATGGAGCTAGAAAGACGGAACGCAAGCTTATGCACAACTGAACACAAACAAAAGCGGGCCTAATTACTGACCCATGCGTAGCTTTTGAGATCTAGTATGAATCATATCAAAACATTTAAAAATTTTCCGGGCTATGACCAGGGCCGTGCTGGGATACTAATGAGGGCGGTGGACAAGTCTATTAAAAGGGCGCCCATAGAAACGGGAATATATATATATATATATATATATATATATATATATATATATATATATATATATATATATATATATATATATAGAGAGAGAGAGAGAGAGAGAGAGAGACAGAGAGAGAGAGAGAGAGACTTTGAAATAAAGTATGGGTGCCATTTTATATCAAAATCACCACCAATTTTTTTTTTAGTATTAACGTAAATAGCTAACCTCGAATCGAAATCCTCTTTACTACAGAAAAACTTTTTAGTTCTTGTAATAACATTTCTGCCAAATAAAAAGAAGCTAAATGTATCAACAACTTAATATAGCACGCCTATGGATGCAGGAGGCTCATTGCCGCGTTTACAAAAGTTCTTCATTAATTTCTGTCCTTAGAAAAATGAACCCAGTTTCTACTTTATATTTCAATCTCTGCGAGAACCATTTTAATATTGTCCTCCCATCTGCGCCTCAGTCTTCCTAAGGGTCATTTTTCTATTTGGATTTCCAGTTACAATTTCGAAAGCGTTTCTAATTTCTTTCATTCTGGCTACATAACTTGAACATTTGAGCCTCCTAGACTTGATGACCCTAACAATGTTTGGTAAACGGTATAAAATTATGCAGTGCCTCCTTATGAAGTTTCCGCCTTTCCCCATTCCCGTTCCTTTTGGAGTTCGAATATTGGTTTAAGAATCTTGTTTTCAAACATTTTCAGTCTGCGATTTTCTCTGAGTCAGAGACCATGTTTCACAACCATACAGCACAACAGGCATGATTATCGTTTTATATTTTGAGCTACAAATTCCTCAACAGAATTAGCGACAACAAAAGATTTTTAACTGAATAATAGCACGAAATCCCTGCTTTCAGTTGACATCAAATTTTTTAGTGATTATGGTTTTGGTCTGTTAATAATGATCCTAGATATTTGAAAGTATGCACTTTGTCGAAAGAAAATATTATTTCGTATTTTAACGCATCCATAAAATGCAGTATTACGATCCCGAGAAACTTCCATTTATTTAGTTTTCTCTGCATTTATTTTTAAGCCTATATCCTTGCAAGCGTTAATTAAGATATCTGCATTCCTTTCTATTATTCTATCATTACCTATTAAATTTACATCATCTGCATACGCCATAACCTGGCAAATACAATTCAGCTCTAGGACCTGATTGCTGTCTTTGATTTTCCTTATCGTGTTCTCCAGAACAAAGTTAAATAATAATGACGACAAAGCATCTCCTTGTTTCAGGTCATTCTCAACGTGCAAGCTCGTGAACAAGAATTTCTCTACTCGAACCTTACTTTGGGATTCATTTAAACATATCTTAATTAATCTACCTTTTTCGATATTGCAAATTCTGTAAGCATGTTGTACGATGTTTCCCATCTATCCGAGTCTAAAGTCAATAATTGATGTGACAGGATGTTGTATTCTCTCATTTCTTTTCAAGTATTAGTCGAATGGTAAAAATCTGGTTGATAGTTGATCGATTTTACTTAAATCCGTTCTGATAATCTCCAATAATTTTATCTGCGTATGGAGTCAATCTTGCTAGTACAATGTTTAAGAGGATTTATTAGATGTCGACAGAAGAGAAATGCCTCGATAATTATTAAAATGTTGTTGGGTTTTGTTGTTTTTTTTTTTTCTGAACTGGAACAATGATTGATTCTCTTCACTCTCGTGGTAATTCCTCCTTGTTCCAGATAATGAGAACGAGTTTGTGTATCTTGCTCTACAATTTTCCCCTCCAGCTAAAATTAGGTCAACCAGAATTTCGTCTACACCCGGAGATTTTTTTTCTTTTTTTTTTTAATAGCGATTTCCATTTCTGTCTGGTTAGGTTCTGGAATATACGGTTATGCTGCATGCATTTCACTTTCTCCACGCGCATTAGGTTTTGGCTATGTGTTAAGCAAATTTTCAAAGAAATCTTTCCATCTATTTAAGATGCTATCTGTATCAGTGAGAACTGTTCCTTTAGGTTTCTTTAATATATAAGAACGAAGTTGATAGCCTTTCTTAAGTTCGTTGATGCATTTATACATGTCCCGAATGTTTTTGTTTTCACTATTATCTTCAAGTTAATTAATTTTAACATTCAAAATCGCGTTTCTTTATTCTAAAAGTTTTAGAAGTTTTTTTGCCAGATGACAATGACATTTGTAGTTATTTCGTTCGGATTTTGTAGCCAACGCAGTTTCTTCTGTTTTCTCTTTTCTGCTACTTTAGTACATTCCTGGTTGATCCATGATTTGTTCCTACGTATTTCTGCGTGCTCCACTATTTCTTTTGCTGAAATTTTAATGTTATCTCTAATTTCAACCAAGTATCTTGAACACTAGTGCACTCCGATCCAGTGATGAAAATTTTCCGAACCATAAAAACATACTCCACTTATTCCTACATCGTTGTAGAGCCGTGATGTGAGGGAAAATTTTCTTCTATATTTTTTCTGGAAAATTTTTCGTTCTTAACAAATATCAGTGATCAAGTAACAATTCCTCAGTATTCATAAAATTGATTGAATTTATGTATAGAAATGTTAAAAATTGAAAGATTGTTTAAAGTATCTGAAAATTTTCATGGCTCAGACAATTTTCAGTACTATGTAGGAACAAGTGAAACAATCTTTCATGAATCGAAGAATTGTCTGTCCTGTACAGTGATGAAAATTTTCCGGAAAAATTTGATACGGAAAATTATCCGAATCATAAATACATACTCCACGTATTCCTATATCGTTGTTTAGCCGCGATGTGAGATGAAAATTTTCTTCTATGTTTTTCCGGAAAATTTTCTGTTCTTAATAAATATTAGTGATCAAGTAACAGTTCTTCAGTATTCATAAAATTGATTGAAATCATGTATAAAAATGTTAAAAAGTGAAAGATCGTTTAAAGAATCTGAAAATTTTCATGGCTCACACAATTTGCAGTACTATGTAGGAACAAGTGAAACAATGTTTTATAAATCGAAATATTTTGTGTCTTGTATGGAAAAATTGAAGAACTTTTTATGTCGGAAAATTTTCATCATTTTGAAGCAAAAAGTAAAACAACTTTTTTGTGAAACGGAATGTTTTATTCCTCTGTAGAAACAAATGTAAGGAATTTTCATGAATCGGAAAATTTTCATCACGATGTAGAAACAAGTGAAAACACTTTTCATAATCCGGACAATTTTGGATATTATGTATAGTGATGTTAGGTGAAAAATTTTCCACTATATTTAACTGCACATTAAGACATACAATTTCTGTAGAGGAAAATTAGACAGCAAATAAAAATGTTGATTTTCCAATTAGATTTCGGGAATTTTTCTAATATTTCAAGTTGGGAAGTAAAAATTTACATAGTGTTTCTCTCTCTCTCTCTATTATATCTACTTATTTATAAATGTTGCAGAATGTAAATCTATAAAAGTAGTAAAACTATGAGAAAACAGTCTTATGCGTATTAAACTGACGAAATTTAATATTGTAAGATCTAAGGTGGATTCTGAGGGAAGAACGCTTTGAGGTTTTTGAAACATTATTGAAATGAAGAGTCGTTAGATTTTCACTTCATGAAACTCTTTAAGACAATATTTATTACCAATAAATTTTACGGCTAAACAACGATGTAGGAATAAATGGAATATGTTTTTATGAATCGGAAAACATTCATGACTTTTAATAAATTGAAATTTTAAATAATAGAATGGGATATTTTTACTCTACGAACTCAATGTATGTTCTCTGCACTTTGGATACATACAAACAGAGAGAGAGAGAGAGAAAGAGAAGTTGAATTGAGTTCATTTTGAGTTTAACGTCCCTTTCAGCAGCGAGACTATATAAGACGGGACCAACTGATTAACGTGAAATCCGAACTACATGAGCTCCCGCTGGGAATCGAAGCCGGGTCTTCCATGCCAAAGGCGCGTATGCTAACCGCTTAGCAACGAAGGAGCTCGCAGATGAAGAGAGGGAGAAACACTGTGTAAAAGTGTACTTCCCAACTTGAAATATTAGAAAATTTTCTGGTTCCCGACAGCTAATTGGAAAATTATAATTTGTTGCTGACTAACTTTTTCCTCTAAAGAAATTCAATTCTGTAGCTGAATGTGCAATTAAATATAGTGGAAAATTTTCCACCTAACATCACTATACATAATATCCAAAATTGTCCGGCTTATGAAAAGTTTTTTCCACTTGTTTCTACATCGTGATGAAAATTTTCCGATCCACGAAAATTCCTTTCACTTGTTTCTTCAGAGTAATAAAACTTTCCGATTCACAAAAAGTTGTTTTACTTTTTCAAAATGATGAAAATTTTCCGACTCATAAAAAGTTCTTCAATTTTTCCATATAAGAGAAAATATTTCGATTCATGAAAAATTGTTTAACTTGTTCCTACATCTACTGCAAATTGTGTGAGCCATGAAAATTTTCAGATTCTTTAAACGATCTTTCACTTTTTTACATTTCTGTACATGAATTCAACCAATTTTATGATTGCTGAGGAATTGTTACTTGATTACTGATATTTTTTTAGAACGGAAAATTTTCCGGAAAAATATAGCGGAAAATTTTCCACCTCACATCACTACTCCGAACCTTCTAAAACCGAGAATCTATTCGACACTTCAATCTGGCTTCCCTCTCACCTGACTCTCCTCTATTTAAAAAAAAAATAATATAAACCGCTCCGTTTTCAGATATTGAATATTTCCTTTATTCAACGATAGTCTCTCTCTTACTATCATAATCAACTCCTCTGAGCGACCGAACATCAGTTGTGCTAGACTGTTCTTTTCTGTGTACTAAAACATGATCAGTTTGAATATGTGTCTTTCCATCTGATGAAGTCCAAGTATATTTATGAATGTCGCGATGTTGGAATTTTGTAATCTTCACGATAAGGTTTCTGTATATTGCACAGTTCACGAGTCTAACGCCGTTGTCACAACCTTCCTTATGCAAACATTTATTCCCTATAATCGGTTTGAAAATACCATCTGGTCCTACCTTCGCATTGAAACTGCCTAACAGAATTTTCGTATGGTATTGCAGGAGATGATCAAATACCCGTTCTATTCTTTCGTAAAAGCTGTATTTTTTTTTAAATCATCATCCTTATTTTCTGTTGGGGCATGTGCATCAAACCTCATGTCGATTTTACTTTGCTGAGTTCGTGCCAAGTTATCAGTTCTGATCCGAGGATTCTGCAAACTTATCTGAACAATCCTTTTTTTACAGGATGAGGTTGTTAGCCTCGCACCAAATTCTCAAGCTAGATTATCACCCCTTGTCTGTCCGCGACTGCTTACTCAGGTAACCTCTATATCCCAGAGGTCTTCTCCTCGATCCACAACCTGAGGACGCGCCTTGCCATGGTGACAGGAAGACCATATTTTACGTAAATTAATACAGCTATATTTCAGAAATACAACAGGTACTGATTATCCGAACACTGCTTTAAAACACGCAGGAACAATCAATATACTCGGATATATGGATGCATATTAAGACTGTAAAAGCTTCGATGCCGTAAAAATCGTAAATTAAAGACTAGTGTCAGTGTAGTATTACATAAATGCATCGTACGTTTGACTATCCGAACTATTCTTGATGTATTACATTGTTTCGTTTTATAGCTATATAACTTTATAATATTTTTGTAAGTGATTATACTCTTTACCTGTTCTCTGCCAATAGCAACAGTATGAATTTATAATACAAAACTGCAATACAGAATAATAAAATAAAAAAAAAATAATGTGATATTTCGCAGGGCATCTTATGTAATGGGCGCTTTGTGTTCTTCACAGGTTCTGTACTACCAGTCAGTATTTGAATTTATTAAACACAGCTGGTATACAGGATAACTAAAACCATTTATCTATAATGTGATGTTTCGTAGGGCGCCTTATGTAAAGGGCGCACTGTACCTTTCACGGGCTCTTCGCCAACAGTAACTGTGTGTATTTATTGTACAGAACTGTGCTATACAGAAGAGTAAATAAAATCGTTCATCTTTGATGTGGTTTCGGAAGGGCGCCTAATGTAAAGGGCGCACTGCACCTTTCACGGGTTCTTTACCAATAAAACTGTAAGAATTTATTATTAAAAACTTGTACCTTTATTTATACTGTGATATTTCGGAGGGCGCACCGGGACACGTCCCGGTGTCCCGGTGGGCCAGCACGGGCCTGGCTATGACCATCGTCACACGACTGCTTTCTTCGCGTTTTTACTATGTTCTTACGTTTTTCTCCATGTAATATCAGTAATGATTTTTTGCAATAGTTTAGTCACATACAGAATTACTTTGTGCCCTAAGCAGCAGCTTTTAGCTCTTTGCCCTCCAGGGATATTGCGCCTCAAACATGGCGTGAAAATCACAAACTTCAACTTTAGGATCCCCATAAATCTAGGGTGATAGTAAGTGTCTTACCTGTTGATATTTCTGCAGACTCGTTACATGCAATAGTTTTCAGCACAAATTTTATGTACCCCTCACTTTATGCCATTCAAAATTACAGTCCCTTCAAAAATATAATTTTCTGTACTTTCTCCAGTGATTTCTTGTATTGGTTTGCAACCCTGAATATTTATTTAGAAGCAAGAGTGTATGTTTTCCTTGTACCTCAGTTTCTCCTCGAAACATTCGTTTTTGTTTGATGTTTGTCTAATTGGTACGTTCTCAGCAACTGCAGTTTTAAACGCTTGCAAATGCAAAAAATGCACTCCACCGACAACAAAGATGGCCGCCATTCGGGAACTTGTATATACGACAACGTTGAATGATGTTATTGACCTTCTCATTACATAAGGTTCATCACACTCAATTTTTTATAATTTTCGGAGATGGTCGAGCAAACATTTTCGCCATTTATGGACCACTTTAGATGGATGGTCCACATTAGTTTTCCTGTTTTTACCGTTTTCGTCTTCTTCTGAGGGGGGCCAAGAATTAGAAAAACAACTTTTCCTAAGGGCCCAAATACGCGTATTAATGTTTGCCTTCCCAGAAACAATTCAAAGTTACGGCGCTGTGCATAGCTGAACAACGACAATTTCATCGCTCGTAGAGCGTGAAATTAAAATAATCTAAGCAATTACATTGTAAAATATAGAAGATATTAGATGAGATGAATTATTCTAGCTAAGCTTTTAAAATTTAATTGTTTAATTTAAATTTTACATTGTTATCTGATGCTTTATGTACGGTACAAAACAATTAAATGTATATAAATTTTACTTTTAGAAAAAATATAGGCCTCATTACATAATGGTAAACGCACTGCATTCTGTAACCACAAGTTTTTAAAAGGTGTGAAATGAAATGAAATTTCGATTCTTATTTATGGGAGAATAAACTCATCCAGTTCCTATACAGGTGGTAAAGTGCCAAGAACCGACGACACATTGTCACGTTGGATAGAAACAGCTATGCGCTCTATTAGAAAAGAAGTAGAGCTAACTTCTTCGGAAACGCAAGAAAGGCGTCTTCCTATCTCCCTAATAAGTTCAAATTTCTTGCACTCAAGGGTGCCGATTTCTCTGTAAATTTTGGGAGGCCCATTCAGAAGCAGAAAGCATATATGAGGATTTTAATATAAATTCCATTCAAATTATGCCAAATATTGTATATTCATAAATAAAATTTTGGGGGCCCACATGAGTTTTGGGGGATCCATCCCCTCGGCTCCCCAGGATCTTCGCCCTTGCTTGCACCCCAAACGCCACTAGTCTCAATACAAATTGAAGTGAAAAAGTATTTAAAAAAGGTTATTGTACTTCCTTTGCTTGTCAGCTTCCCTGCTATTAGCAACAGCTCCAACGTTAATTACAGATAAAGGAAGACTTGAATGATTGTATGTATCAGTGCATGTAAAGCCCCATAATAAGCATTTACCTCTGATCCATAATACAGTCCGCAGGAAAAATCCTGCAACATGAGCATGTAACTTTATTGTGAAACGACAAAGTCTTTTGCTCCAAAATAAGTGTGCAGGAGAGGACGCCGAGGTTTCACCTGGCGTGATTCTGCCATTTAGACGTCATGTTGACTCCCTTTTCTGTTAGGCGTAGTTTCACAATAAACTTACATGCTCATGTTGCAGGTTTTTTGCTGCGAACTGTACCAACTGTCATACCATCGGCTCGCTTTGAATCTGAACGACAGCAACCAGAAGGTTCCCGTATTGAAGGAATTTCAGCAGTGTTAAGGGGTCGTAGTACTACATCACTAACGGAGGGATGTTGGGGGTATATATCAGGAAAGGCCATGCAGGCCACGTTGGTTAACTTGATCTCCACAAGTCTGATAGCGATGAGGCTCACAAACAGCTAAACCTAAACGTAAAGCAACAGCAATTCGAAAGTTTTCATTTGACAAATGAAGGCCTAAAGGCGGATAAGGTTTCGTAATCAACCATGCACCCGCTTCAGGATGTGAGGCAGCAAGGAATCTGTTGTAAATAAATATCAGTGCAATATTGCATTAGCTTAAGAATTACATTTATTTCAGTTTCTCAGACATCAAGGCATTCCTGACGAGCTATATTTAGCTTTTCATGTAAGCCTGCAGTGTAAGATACCTGTATTAAATGATTTATCTCTTCGGCTTAAAGGAGTCAAAGAAGATACTAGATGAATGTACTCGAGATTGGTGCCCCTGAACTCCCGAATATCTTGATATTAAATGTTATGTTTCCATGTTGTTGTAAATCTACTCAGAGGTGTCTTACTTAAAACCTTCTCACTAAACCTCTAGAAGCTTGCATAAATTTTCTATACGGTGCTACATATCTTAGACGCCTTGATCTAATCTCTTGCGTAATATCCAAATACGCGTATATATAATACTGTAGAATTTCGAGTTATATCATCATCATAGGTATTCTGCCTTTATTGGCAGGTCACTTGCCGCAGCTGAGAAGATTCCATGCTCCACGGTCCTCCGCTAACCTCTTCGTCTTCGCGTATGATCCTTCTGTTTTTATATCATCCATTAATTGTAGTCTCCTTCGCCCCCTCCCTCTCTTTCCCGCCACCATACCCTCTAGGACGTCCCTCATGATACAATCTCTTCTTAGGCAATGTCCCAACCAGTTTCGTTGTGTAATTTCTTCAATTTATCCGTTTGTCTGCCGTTTCAAGAATGTTTTGTAATACACTCAGCTTGTCTTCATTTCATCTTGTTAAATGAGTAAGTTCTACATTCATATAGAACTATTTAAATAAGATTCTAGTAATGACACACTGGAAATCTTATTCAGGTTCATGTAATAACAAGATATTAAAAGAGGCTAAGCCTCCACAGGGAATGTAATGGAAACTAAAGTAATCGAAGCCCCCATATTCAGGTGACTATATTCTCAATTAATTCCCCATCTTATGTATGAGTTGTCTGCTTTAACATTATCTGATAGCTGCAATCGCTTTCTCCCTTAGTGTTATTTCTGTCACCAGGCCCTGTATATTCATAGGCCACATAATCCTGAGCCCATGGTTACCAATTTTCACGGAAGGCAAATTAAAAAAAAAAAATCGAAATTGAAGAATGATACGAGTATGCGGGAAAAAGAAGCTGCCCATGAGAGAAAGACATGAAACCAATATTGGTAACTCAGCGCGACCGTCTTTTCTTTATGCCGCTACTGAGGCTAGACGGAGCTGATACAGGCCCGTAGCCAGCCCAAAAATTTAGGGGGGGCGGTAGAAGTTAGGGGGGCCCGACCCAATCATATTATACTTCATCACCATATTATAGTTCATTTGCAAGCCTACCGTGGAATTTTATGCGGGCCAGCCAAAGTTTAGGGGGGCGCCCCCCCTTGCCCCCCCTGTGGATACGGGCCTGAGCTGATACTATTACTAATTGGCTGCCTGCGTAGTGCGTACATTTGGTTCTGTCACTTGTTCTATTTTCTCCCCTCCTACTTCTATATATTGGACACCGACACCTTCGTTCCAATCACCATGGCTTTTGTCTTTCTAACGTTTATTTTCATCCCATATTCTCCACAGCCCTTTCTCGAGTTGTCTAACATCTTATTCATTTTATCTTCAGATTCTGCAAGAAGCACCATATCTGCAAACCGTATGCAGATGCTTTATCAAGAACCCATAAAATATAAATCCGCAATTTCCCTCCCCATTGGTGATATCTGCATAATTACTATAGCACGGCCAACAAGAGATGGGCTCTGACGTTCCTTACCACATATGGTGGGACATTGGAGCCCCTACTTTGATACCAGTGTTACCAACCACGATCACTCTGTCTTATACCATTAATTAAATTGCCACTACAATTGCATCGATGAAAACTTTGACACGCGAGTAGTGGCAATGTCACTGCGAGCTGTCAGAGACGTTCTCTCACTGGACGCACTATAGTCCATGCAAAGGAAATCAAACTATTTTGTAATACTAAAGATTGTACAACTATAGTATTAAATTAATTTATATACCTCTAGTCCTCCTTCTTTGTTGAGAATAAGATGGGTGCCCAAGATGTAGCTTTTAATAGGGAGGCAAAACCATGTCATGTAAACTAACATCAGAATATCCACAGTTAGACGTACAGGATTCATCCATGGAAAATATTGAAATTTAACCTATAAGAAAATATTTTAGAAAAACAGTTGAGAATCCTCCAAGAGCATTGCCAGAATCAACTTTCAAAAGAATGGAGAGATGGAACAGGAAGTACAACAATGACTGTTCCTACATGTAAATCTTTTTATCCGTACCTTCTTCTGTTTCTCGCCAAAAATTAGCAAAATCTAATCCCTCTATGACTTACGATTCCCGAGATATGGCTCCTTAAAACTCCCGAAATTCAAACTTTTTTGGCCAATATCTGGGGAAGGGTTGTCAGTTGGTCAGTGGCCTCCAGTTACTATTTGGTAGCAAAATGTTCACCATCCTCTTAGGTATTGATCAACACAAATATCATATCTGTATGACTTACGATTCCCGAGATATGGCTTATTAAATCTGCAGAAATCGGCCATTTTTTGGTAAATATCTCGGGAATGGCAAGAGTGACGCGAAAAATTTCATTACATCTTTCAGATAATTTTTGATCCTCTACCGATGGAGAGCTCAAAATTGAAAAAATCGCAAATAACAGACAGACCGAGAATTCAGTATCGAACTTTTTAAGTTCGTTGAAAAGTATTAAGTTTTGAAACTTCTAACCTAGTTTCAATATGCATTATTTAAAATATACATAAACACATTAACAATATATGACCTACCTGATTTTTATTACTTTTATTCCTTGATACATTTATTTTTCCCTTGCTCTTTATCAGAGTTTAAAAGCAGGAAAGAGCGATAGGAATAAGCATTGTTTATTGTCGTTCGAGGGGCATGATGAAATAAATGACGAACAAGAATTTAAATACGTGGCTAGCAAATGATTCGTTCATTTTGAAAATTCTATATTTTCAAAGCTATCACACGTATAGAAACTCACCCGTTACTGCATGTCTTGTGGCGAACTGGATGCTTTAAGGGGGAGATAGATTTGAGCGGTGCTTGAAAACAAGTAACGGGCAGTTTCTTTATGAACTGTTCCTTATAGCAGGACAACCTACCGGGGAAGGTGGGGCTTCCGCTATCCTCCGAAATGGGCGACTAATTCGTGCCATTGGATCCGGCCAGAGTACGTGTGACGTCATCAAGTTCTCAGTGAGGTAGGTGGTCTTGACTGCCGACTCTACCGGCAGAGGTGAGCTTCGGCTATCCTCTGAAATTGGCAACTAAGCCGTGCCCTTGGGTACGGGAGATAAGGCTACGCGGTACCCCAACACGTATGAAAGAGTGGGTATTTGGTGTGCCCAGGGGAGCGGATCCAACGTTCTACCAGGAGGATGGTGCAGGTACTGCCCTAAAAAAGCGTGTGGTGCGTGCACTTGAGTCTGGGATGGGATACCTAATATCCTAACACACCCGTACCTCAGCAGCGCTCAGAAAGTGAAGCTCTTTATCCCAAGTTCTGTTGACCTTACTGGATGCAGGGTCCATGACCCTACTAGGGGAGCCGCCGCACGCAAATGGCCATTGTCTTCAAAGGGATAGAGTTTACATCAGCCATTAGCTCTGGTAATATACGTGTACCTCTGCCGTAATTAGATGAAGTTCCGTATTGTTTGAACGGCCCTAGAGGGAGGGTATGGTGGTCATTCCCAATGGTGGCCAATATGTACCATTGGGTTCGGAATGTAGCCTAGCTACGACGTGTATGTGGTACCTAGACACGTAAAAGATAGGCAGCCTCGTAAATGTTGAGAGAGTCTACCAGGAGATACATGGTACCTCAGTGAGAAACGGCTCCCAAATGTCAATGTCTGTCTTGAACAGATGGATGTGGTAATGTACAGTGTACCTCTACCGTAATTAGAGGAAGTTCAGTATTGCTTGGACGATCGTACTGGGAGGTGAATGTCAGATTCATATCTGGAGGGAGAGTGAACGAGGACTGGGAAAAAGTGCCTATCCCAGCTATCTGGGCAACGCTTTTTTATCCCAGTGAAAGGGAGGTAACTTTGTAGGATACGAGCTGCACTAAACTCAAATGGGACTTAACACGTACCATTAGATGAGGGATGAGATACGGTAGTATCTCGAGGTGTGCGTGGTACCTCTACACGCGAAGGCGGTTGCCAGTTAAACCGTTAAAGAGAAGCAGGACCGGGATTGAACAAGCCCCCTGGGGCATGCCTGGGACTCCGGGACTCGGTACTTCATGGGAGCGAATCCCAGGAATCTGGGTAACAGCGACCATGGGGGAGGTGAGATTGTCTTGAAACGCTTGGGTACCATGCCTGCGGAGCATGGGAGGACTACCTCGCTAGCAGTCCGCCTCCACCAGTAGGCAATTGGTAGGGGGGGGTTCGACTCTGCCTCGCTGTTGCCGTACCCCACTCCCTTAGAGAATAGGGGTTACACGCTCAGGCGTCAAGGTCGGGAGACAGATCTTTACAGTGCACCACGTGCACAAGGACCAAGAGACAGAACGAAAAACTACGGGGAGGATGCTGTGTTTGGCGGAGCCTGTCCAACAAATAGGGCGGACGGCTCCAGGCGCGCTCTCCACACATGCACATAATGTGGATATAGTAGACCACTCGATTCTAATGAAAGACATATGAAAAGAATCACAAACTGACCAAGTTTATACATCCTCTACAAATGTTCAATATGTGCCCTTTGGTGACACGACACGCGTCCAGACGATACTGGAGCTCATTCCATACATTTTGTAGCATTGTCCTGTCAATTGCCTGCACTGCAGCACTGATGTGTTCTTTGAGCTCGACTAAGGATTGCGGTAGTAAGGATACCTAAACAGGGTTCTTAACGTACCCTTACAGGAAGAAGTCGCAGTACGATAAAATCAGGATATCTGGAAGGCCAGGTGATTTTCCCTTTACACAAGCAACCAGTGTCCTTGAATTGCCGATACCACCTCAAAATGCTTTGTTTACATGGCGATTCTTTTTCATACTCTTTTCTGAAAGCGCGTCGCACAGTTATAACAAACGAAAATCTGGCATATTCAAGCACACAGAAAACTTTTCTTCTTGCTTTCCCTCCATTTTCGACAGGTACTAACCTCGTACTGCCACACCCGATCGGAAAGATAATGGACTCATGCTGTCACACAGTACAAAGTTGCTTAGTTTGTGGTTCTTTTCATTATCTTTCATATGTGTACTGTAATATTTTTTTGAAAATATAGCCCTTTCAGAATGAATGAATCATTGTTGCTAACCCTGTGTTATATGTATTAGTGTCGAAACCATACAATTTTAAAATCATGTTTCCTGTTGTGTGGTTTAAAAGAATATCCAATTAAGTACATTTCAGATACTTTCTACTCTATACTCGAAATTTCACCTTGACACTATTCACAGTAACTCATTAGCCAATTTTTACAGTTTTAACGCACCCATTCTTTCTCATCCTATAAATTAAATATTTTCATACCAATATAGGTGTAGCTATTTTGTGTTTTACTCAGTCTGATATGGAAAATATCTGTATTCCATGTTTGGATTTAGTATTGTATCACTGAACAACACCCCAAATTTTACAAGTTTTCTTTTAACGCACATCAAACCAGTTGAGTGCATACAAGCAGATGATGGTCATTATTTGCACAAGTATTTGAAATGTAAGGAACACTTTAGTCTGGTGGTTAAAGCGTTGGACTCATGCCACGTGGTCCCGGGTTCGATTTTCGCGTGCTTCCAAATTTACGGCATCCACGCAGCACCCATGAGGCAAACTGTGGAGTCACGTGACAACAAAACGTGATCGCCAGTAGGTCTAGAAAGCTCCTGATGTGCCTGTTAGGAACAGAGCGTCGGAGCGCGCTAACATTTTTGAACTCAGTGGCAGAACTTCAAACTTAAGCACGTTCCCCACGGATGCGGCGAGCAAGCTGGATGTCCTTAGGCATGATTGTGACTCTCTTTGCGTGAATAGCACACAAGTTGGTGTCTTCGAAAAGCCCTACAAGGTAAGCTTCACTTGCCTCCTGTAAAGCCATGACAGCTGAGCTTTGGAAGCGAAGATCTGTCTTGAAATCTTGTGCAATTTCTCGAACGAGTCGTTGGAAGGGCAGCTTGCGGATGAGCAATTCAGTGCTCTTCTGGTAACGACGAATTTCTCGCAGAGCCACAGTACCAGGCCTGTAACGATGGGGCTTTTTCACTCCACCGGTAGCTGGAGCACTCTTTCTTGCAGCTTTGGTGGCAAGCTGCTTTCGAGGAGCTTTGCCTCCAGTAGATTTCCTAGCTGTCTGCTTGGTACGTGCCATTCTAAATGTCGCGACTTGTTTCAAATAATTCAGACAGGACATAGTCTAGACAGGACATAGTTCAGACTATCATCAGAAGATGGCGCTGGATCAGGCTTAGGCTCACAAATGGGCTGTTATGTTAAGTGGTTTCGTTTGATTTAGTATTTGAAATGTATATACATAAGAAGTTAAGATTACTCTTTAGAAAATTCTGAGTCTAGCTGATGTTAAAAATAATACCCTACGATATTTCTCCATCCTCCTCGGACCCAGTGTCGCCAATAGGCGACATGTGAATTTTACATTATGTATACACGGAGTTCCCATGTTGCCTATAGGCGACATGCACTCAGCGGACAAATGATAAAGATATAAGAAAGAATAACTGAAAATTGGCTAACAGGGTATACAACCGAAGGTAACTATAATATTAGAACATAACATTTCTACCCAAAAAAAATTGCTGGGACCGAGGAGGATAAATATGGTAGCAACCAATAAAGTGTACTGTTGCCATCAATGAAGGGTAGTTTCCACGTATAGAATTAAATGTTATTAGTAATTACCAGGGCCCGGATCTTGTTGACAAGTCAACTTTCTTCTGTTCCGCATAGGAGAAGGCAAGTTCAAGTATAAACGTTATCCATCAACTCTAGGTTCTAAAAATATAGTTTTTTAGGATCAACTTTTGGTCTCTTTTTGCTGTTTTGAAATTTCAGGTCATTTTTTTAATATTTTAAGGTAACTTTTAGGTCACTTATGGTCTTTTTATTCTTTTTTTCTACATAAGGAAATCTTTAAATGAACACGGTTTACGGATGTGGAAAAGACGAAGTTGAATAATCTCTTTTCTTACTTCCTGACTATTGGAGTGGAAAAACTGCATTCTTAACAAGCTAATGAAAACTAAACTGTAGCTGGTTAACGAAAGGCGGGGGTTGGTAGGTGGCCAAACAGATAGTTTTGGGTTATTGACCACAATGAATGTTATCACGTGAATAACTAAAAATGCATTAGAAGGCGTACAAGGGCTTTAAACGTGTTTTTATCTATTATTTTCCTGTAGTCTAAACTTGCTAAGTTTTATTGTTTAAGAGTGCTACCTAGTTTCAACTCGGGAGTGAACTGACGCTTTCAATACTTACAATGCCGTACAATGGACTGATCAATGGACATAAGTGATAAATGGATTGCAACTAACTGAAACAAAACTTTTTGAATATGAGTGAGAAATGTTAATTAAAAATCCAATGGATATTAAAAAATGTCAATGTTTAATGAAATAAAAGTTTGAGAAAACTTAAGTTTTAAGGTCAATTTTTTGTGATTTTAGGGTCATTTTACAGGAATTTTAGTGTCATTTTATAGGTCACTTTTTAAAAATTTTTAGGTCAACAAGATCCGGGCCCTGGTAATTACTGTTGTTTATATTTTATTTTCAAAATAAAAGTTTTTTCTTTTGAAACTTTTACTGTTTTTTTTTCTTTCTTCAACGTTTATTTAAGTTGACTTTATTAGACAAAGAGATAGCATTATTCCGATAAATGTAAGGCGAAACAGTGTGCGAAACAAAGGAGATAAAGATCAGGTCGGTCATACAATATTTATATATAGTAATTACTGTCGCATTGAATTATTTAAAATTACATTATTTAGAATTAAGCCCTCCAGTTCTGAAACAGCTCTTGTTCATTTACAGTAAATACCAGGAAACTTAGAAAAAAATGTAGGATCTGCGCGCTTTGTAGAACTGGAAATACTTCATTGTGTTCATGTGAAAAACTTGAACATTCTCAAATATTTCCAGTTCTACAAAACATGCGGATCCTACGATTTTTCTGTTTTGTAGAACTGGAAATACTTCATTGTGTTCATGTGAAAAACTTGAACATTCTCAAATATTTCCAGTTCTACAAAACATGCGGATCCTACGATTTTTCTGTTTTGTAGAACTGGAAATACTTCATTGTGTTCATGTGAAAAACTTGAACATTCTCAAATATTTCCAGTTCTACAAAACATGCGGATCCTACGATTTTTCTGTTTTGTAGAACTGGAAATACTTCATTGTGTTCATGTGAAAAACTTGAACATTCTCAAATATTTCCAGTTCTACAAAACATGCGGATCCTACGATTTTTCTGTTTTGTAGAACTGGAAATACTTCATTGTGTTCATGTGAAAAACTTGAACATTCTCAAATATTTCCAGTTCTACAAAACATGCGGATCCTACGATTTTTCTGTTTTCTGGGATTTGCTGTAAATGGACAAGAGCCGTTGTGGAACTGGGCAACTCAATTGCACTGCGTTGTTTTAATGGCATTTCTTAACGTTAAAAAGCAAGTCTTAGTATATAAATAAAAGTCATTACATTCTTTCATGAATTTCTAATAACTTATCAACTTATTACTGAAAACTTTACTTTTGCAATCTTATGCCTGTACTTAGAAGATATGAAAGATGTAATAGCTTTACAAAGTCATTAAGTACAAGTTATTGGTATGTGAATTACATGTGAACATAATTAGTAGTTTGAATATATATATATTAATTCACACACACACACACACAAACACACACACATATATATATATATATATATATATATATATATATATATATATATATATATATATATATACAGTGGCGGCGGTTGGACGTTAAAAGTGAGGGGGCAAGACATGATCTGAATATTTGTATATAAATGTTAGTTTTCCTGGTTGTTTCTAACATTTTGTTTGACGAAAGGTTGTATAACTAATAGGATACTATATTTTCAGTTAAAATACCGTATATCGTATATAATAGTTTATTAAGTAAATTGAGAAGAACAACGCAAGTAGATACCGGTACTAGCCCTTTGTACTCTTAAACAACGAAAGTGTAAGAAGAGATTTAATTCTTTGCTCATGAACATCTTAAAATTCTGTCTGGAAAATTGTGTGATCAGATTATTTAATAAATTTGCAAAACAAATAAATAGAAAGGATAATATTAATCATAGTAATGTTTAATGATGCTTGTTTTGCAAAAGTTATATTGAAACTGAGGATTAATGAAAAACTTAATATTTAATTCCACACATGCTATTAAATATGTTATTACTCTTAGAAAATGAAAGGCAGTAAATACTACAAGCATATGCTACGACATTTAAAGAAATATTTGCTTTTGCAACTTCTTGAAATATGTTCGTTGCCATTAGGTGAAGTTTTCACTTTCTTGGAACACATCAAAACACAACAATACTTAGAATCAATCCACACTTCAGTTATACAAAATAAACTTAAAACCTAGAATTATGTTCAATTTACTAAATTTTATTGTATATACACTCGTACATCCTTAAACACAACACTTCACTCATATATTACACTACAAAACAATGGAAAAGGTAGAAGTTGTTTCTTATCACGCTCTTTTTAATCGATATTCCTTACTTTAGAAAGAAGAAAAGACATTTTAGGAACTGTCAATTTTTGTGCAATTAAAGAATAACTTGTGAAATAGGCCCTACTTTTTTGCATGATGTTCTTTCGATTAGCTTCAAAGCGGCTCACTAACATATCGAGCCCTTGTAAGAAGAAATGAAAGTATGCTGAAATTGTGCTCCAATAGGTTATTTTTTGGGGTTATTTTCTGTGGCGATTAAAACGCAATTACTGTAGCTTTCTTTACTCCACGGGAAGACAACCAATACGTATTCACGCAACAGCAAATATTATATGGCAGCATTTTTTCCTATTAATCAGTAACAATACAAAATCGTTACATTTCCAAATGAAACTATATACATTAATTGGTTACTTCAAAAAAGTGCGGGGGCAACTGCCCCCCTTTGCCCCCCTAATCGCCGCCCATGTATATATAAAATAAAAGCTTTCAACTTGGTCAATTGTCTATCTTGGAAGTTGGCCGTATTGAAGCAATGTTGCGTATCTTGGCCACGCAAAATACCGTTTTATTATTTTTCTTAACTCTTTTGTATTTCCATATGAGAAGCAGATGTTCTGTGTTTGTGACTAGAGACAAAGAAGCACGGATTCCCACGATTTGTTTTTGGAGTTCAATGGCCAGAACATACCCTAATAAAAGTTGTTGAAGGAAGATGCGAATAAGAAAAAGCACGTACAGAAATTCAGGAATTGGTTTACATATTTGTGCAGGGACGTACTGGCCAGGCGGGAAAACGGAAAATTTCCCGGTAAGCCGTGGAGGGTGAACTTATTAGTGGGCCCTCCGTCTCGTGTCGCAAGTAGCAGGATATGTACAAGAAGGCACACGTCACACACTCCTTGCATATGGCAGTGGCGGCCGGTGGATTGTGATTTCGGGTGTTGCAGTACGAACGATCGTAGACAGAAGATATAAAGTGGACTCATAGACTAATCAGCATAACTTTAGATGCAAATGCTATGACATGTGAAATTAAATAAAATTCTGTTTTTAAAAAATAAAAAATGAAGAACATTTTATCCGATTAATCACTTTATTTAATTACTAAGTTAATTATCCTGTTTTTGATTGGAGCAAATCTGTCTAATAGATGCTGGTCGAACTCTGGTATTCTTATTGTCAGGTCTTTTTCGATGGAAAGCATAATTAATGGTAATAACCTTTCTTGGGACATTCAATTCCTTGAAAGTGTCAATTCTTTCTGATGAGGAAAAAAACTTTACGTCTTTTCCTAACGCCATAGGTGCAGTTAATATTAATTTCAGAAGCTTTCTAGATTCACTAAATATTTTTTTCTAGATTATTGCGAACGATTCATTCTAGCAAACTCAGTCCCTGACACGGATCCGCATTCCTCTTCAGCGTTGACTGAAGAGAGTTCGTAGCAGAGATTAGTGTTATAAAAATGTACATTGAACACACTTTATTCAGTTTATCTAGAAAAATTTAAAATAAATTGAGGAAATGTATCTAGTGGAAACAACATTACTGCCATAAGATATCCTGTAAATTTAAGCTGGATTTTTTTCAAACACTCTCCTGAATTGCCCTTTGCTTGTTTTGTCTAAACCTTAATTGGAAGTTTTTTCCTCAGTTGAAAGCTGGTCAATGTACAATTGTAAGTTATTTACAGAAGTCATGGTGTACAATTCATTCAGAATTTGTAGGTTATTTACAGAATTAAAGCACACACAATAAAATTAAATCTAATAATTAAAAATCAAAACAACTGATACAAAAGAGGTACTGGTATATGAATTCCGAATGTCACATATTCATGCATCAACACACACACATGTGCGTAAAAGAAAAAGCTACATTCCAAATCATCCGTCTTGGTTGTTACGCAATGCACGATGAACACAATATACTTCCACATGAGGCGAAACAATGCTTATCAATGTCATATGTTCTGGAAAGCAAACTTTGAAACCCGCCAGATGTAGGATCAGCATGTAACAGAAGCCAAAAATCAAAGAACATGAAAACAAACAGCACTGCCAGTTCTACACCCAAAAATGTTAGCTGGGAGGGGTCCAAAGTATTTGAGGGAGGTCCAATACGTCTACGTAATATGGAACCTGTCTTATACTGCGCCCGAAAAGACGATAAGTAATTCTTAATTACTGTTACCTATAATTTTAGAAAAAATGATAGAACGATTATTTTTATTAAAAAAAAAGTACATGATGAGGCGTAAAATAAAATATTTAGCCTACATCAATCGTTTCTCTCTTAGACAAGTATAGTTCGTTAGGAAAGTGTACAAATGTTAGTAAAGTTTCGAAATTTTTGGGAGGTCCGGACACGGTGGAGCCCCCTCGTGGCTACGCCCCTGAGAATTGCTAACTAGTCCAAAATTCAATGTGGCGTTTCCGATCATACTGTTTTATGTGGAAATTATCAAGAGTATAAAATATACTTATTTTATAAAAGAAATATGTATATACTAAAATACTATCCACAGGGGGGGGGGGATTGTACATACTGACTTATTGATATTTGATTCACAAATTACTGTAGAAGAAGCCTTCATTATCAATATAAGCTAAGAATTAACTTGTAAATGCGGGTCTACTTTCATTTGTTTTCTGCTCTACTAGATATTTTCTTTCTTATTTTGTAATTCTGCAATCACTGTTTTTAATTGTCATTATATTCATTTGCTACAGTATGGTCCCGTAATTTAAAAATATGAATGCTTAAAAGCAAATTCCATTTGTTAATTGCTAGTGAAATAAAATTCAGAATGCTTATTTATCGCGTAAAACCTTCTCGTTCACTGGAGACCGTGATGTGTTGCAGAAGCACTGCAACGACCAGTTCCTTTAACTTCTGAGATAGGGGAAAGGAGACTTAACATTCGCTCCAATTCCCGCGCTGAAGGAATCTGGTCGTTGCATGCTCGCTGCAACACAATATAAATTAGAGACTCTGTGAAGGATTATTTTTCGCTTTTTAAAACGGATTAACGGAACGAATAGTTACAGAAGTAAAAAAATATGTTATTTAAAGTGTATATATGCGAGTATTAGAAAGTATTTTTCCTGTTCTTTACTAGTATTGATAATAATATATATTTTTAAAAATACTTTGGTCGTTGCGCAACGCTGCAACACTAACATTAGCCGCCACTGGCATATGGGAGTAACGAAACGCAGAACTATTACCGGCAATGCAAATCAGTTAATCCCAGATTAGCGTTGCCAGCCAGTGATCGTGCGAAAACAATCTTTCACATTTTTTTTTTTTTTAATTCAAGCCTTGAAAGATTCCTGATTTCCCACTCTGCTTTATAATTTTGCTAATATTAAAATATTCAGCTAAATTGAAATCTCAAATGATGCCATAACTTGAAACTAAACAATAATTTACATTTTACAGCACCTTGTTTTCCGTATAGGAAATATACAGGGCCGGATTATGATCATTGGGGGCCCTGGAGCAGGAAAATACAAGGGGGCCACATCAGAAACATCTATGATGGGCCCTCTATCATCATGTTCAAAAGGGTTCATTAATTATATATGAGTGATTCATGGTGACTGTTTTTAAACTTTATGGTGAAAATGTTTTCGATATTTTTAAAAATTTTGAGGACCCCGTTGGTTGCAAAGTCCTGGATCAAAAAATTAAGACTCGATCGGAGTGACACTTCCGGACTAACTTTTATTGCCGGCTGATGGGGCAGTACGTACACTCATGTCCAAAATTATTGTCGCATATCTATAACTGTCTTGTTGTAAGAATATAATTTAATAATGATTTTGCAGGGTACTTTTAATACTGATACTATGTGTGTAGAATCGGGAAATGTATATTTGTGGTAAATTTCATAAGAAAAGAATTATAAATACCAAAGTTAGAATGAGTAAAATAAAATGATGCTAAATGACAAGAAAAATTTATTTTTGTTTTATTGTTCTTATTTACTGCTCTTTTGACATGAAATTTGCCACACATGTCTTTGCCAGTTATACACATACTAACACTGCAAGAAATAACGGGAGAATTTGTTATTAAATTATATTCCTACAACAACACATTTATAGAATGCGACAATAATTTTGGACATGAGTGTACACGTGAGTGAGTACCCTAGAAAGTATTTTCCCAGTGGGCCTCTGGATTGCAGTACGGACCTGTATTTGTGTACCCTATCTGTTTTGGTAAAACCATTAGTTATATCGTTTCCTTTCAACAATGAGGGGCTTTAGTAATTCCGGAAAATTCTCAAGGTGAAAGTTAACCATCTCAATTGTTAACTATCGGCACCTGACGGCTTGTCGGAAAGTAGTAGAAGTTTTGAGATATGAATTCTCTTTAAGATTTTCTTAAAACATCTGTTGCTCCCAGAAAAAAAAAAACACTTATAGCTCGTTAGCAAGAGGTAGTTAATTACAAAATTAGAATGTGTATATGTGGCAAAAAGAATAAGAAAAAATACGTCTAGAAAGAACAACCATGAATATATTTCTTATTAATAACTGATTCGCTATTTTTTTGAAAATATCTTACAGAAAACAGTATTTGTCAGTGTTTAATCAGTTCAGATGAATATTGTTATCATTACTCTATATACATTATTTAAAAGTAGCTGTCGTGCCATTGCTTATTAAAATTTTACAATCAAGGAATAGTAGTAATCATATTCTAAAAATATACAAACCACACTTATTTTTTATAAGTTGGCCACTTTTCAATGGAATCGATGGTGTCCAACATAGATAGCTTTCACTGGATATATATATACAGGGTGGTAGGTAACTCCACCGACGAACTTTGGGAGGTGATTCATTATGTGAAATAAAAGGAAAAAGTTCTAATAAACATAGGTCGAAAAACGTCTCCTTTCAGAGTTATGAACCACCGAAAATTCGAAAAATCATGTTTCGAAACGCCCTGCCTTAGAAACTATAGGACCTATCCCAAGTGGTTTAAGGAATTACACAGGAACTAGTATGCGATCTATCTAAATATCTATGTTTTAACATCCTCCGTTATCGGCGAAATGAACGCGCCATTAGTAGTTAGAGGAGTATCCCTATACCTCAAGTTCCTTTTTACAGTTCGTTTCGTCGATAACGGACCACGGTAGAACATAGATATCTAGATAGAGCGCATACTAGTTCCTTTGTTATTCCTTAAACCGCTTGGGATCGGTCCTCTAGTTTCTAAAGCAGAGCGTTTCGAAACGTGTATTTTCGAATTTTCGGCGGCTCATAACTCATAACTCAAAGTCTGTCGGTGGAGTTACCTACCACCCTATATATATATATATATATATATATATATATATATATATATATATATATATATATATATATATATATATATATGATAATGAAAAAATCATACAGACCTATTAGAAATAGGCGTAATTTCAGAGCTAGCATAGAAAAAACTACATTGCGACACACGTTATTTCGAATAAGAGAAAAAGTGGAGTGGCAATCCATATCAGCGTAGAGAAAGTCTCGTAAACTCCTCCAAATATGCACATTTCATCAATGTGCAATGGATGTGTAAGGGATTACGTACAGGGCATAGCTCCCAGACATAAATTTACTCTCAACAGTATTCTCAGATATGCTCTGACTTAAAAGTGAATCCAGTTTTCAAGAGGTAAGCCTTGACACCAGTGAGTACGCAATATGTCTGCAGAATATCAAAGTGTTGGGGACCACCAATTGAATCGGAGGAGTTACGTCAGAGCATATCTAGTATGTCTGGGAATTATGCCCTGTAGGCAATTCCTTGCGCATCAATACTGAAATATGCATTTTTTGGATGGGATTTGTGTAACTTCCTTAATGGTTATATGAGCAAGCACTACATGGTTTTCTTGTTCAAAATAACACGTATTGGAATGTAGTTTTTCCACGCTTTTGGAAGGCTCTTGGTCTGAAATTATGCAATTTTCCCCGCAACTTTATATGAACTTTTCTCTTATTTTTATGCTAGGGATTGCCTATCATAGTTTGTTGATATAGTTTATTAACTTCCTGAAAACAAGATGGACCATTTATCCTAATACTCCCTTATAATTTTTAAACTAATAAAAAAAAAAGCTGAATTTTTACACCATGCAAACATCGGCACAGGGATATTGTCTAATATGCTTTCTAATACCACCAGGTTAACAGTTGCCATCCCAACATAAAATTATATTTTTTAACCGTTTTAAATTTGGCTTTTTTAGTTAAATGATAGACTTTCAGTAAAGAAGCTACAGCATCATCCCTGTTTATCCTAGGATCATAGTTCGTACCTCATTCTCTTCAGAATACAACAGCCTTTCAAACGGTACTATTCACATTTCCCTATCATGTCCCTGAAGTGGGAAAGTTTGAGAGAATTTTGGATTTAAAAAAAAAAGTTTGCAAATTTTGATACGCTCTGGATTCCCCTGTGTAAGCAATTTAACTAGAGATGATTAACCGGTATCTGTTATGAGGTACCGGTTAATCATCTCTAGTTAAATTGCTTATGGAGTGACAACATTGTCTTCAAAGTTGACTGCACTGCATTTATCGGGAAGTTGAGCGCAGCAGTCTGTTTGTGCGTTAGTTGTTGTGAGAAGTTCGTATACGCACATATCTGAAAATTAACTAAAAAATAGTAATGGGTGTACTAACTGTATGTGCAAAATTTCAAGCTTGAATAGTTATGGCGGGAAAAATATTTACCCAAGAGACCCACAACGCCCCAGATTATTCCAAAAGACCCAAATGTATTATAAAAATTTCCTGAGACATCCCACTTTATCCTGGGTTAATGGTTCATACATCCTTCTCTTTAGAATGGAACAGACTTTCAAACGGTAGCATTCACATGCTTTCGTCATGTATCTGAGGCGGGAAAATCGCGAAAAAGAGATTTTTGTTAAGAATATGATTTTTTAAAAAACATTTTTGCCCCTCTAGAGACTCTGTTTTAACGCAGAGCTTTGAAAAAATCTGAAAAATACTAATGGGTACACTGAATGTGTGTGCAAAGCTTCAATCTAGATGCAAAAGTAATCTCACCAAAAAAGTATAAAAGTACAACTAACAAAAACTTATTTTTTCTAAGTTATGACGTCATCACCTTTCATGTCTCGACGGAGAAAGGCATGAAACAATATATAACGTGTTCTACAATGCCTCCATGCTTGAAAAAAAAACAAAGAAAAATCTTTATTGGTTCTTTTTTTAATCGAATAATGACGACACTACCCAATATATTAAAACAATTTAGTTGTATTTATAATTTAAAAGAGTTAAATGGAATTGCGCCAGGTTATTGCATATTTCAAATATACATATTAGATGAAAACTTATAATACCACTTTTATAATTCAATGTTACAAACAAAAGGGTGCCACAGTATCACAGACATTCGTCAACATCTAAATTTTGGAGGCTCCTATAACAGAAATAACTCAAGTGAAACAGACGTGTCGAAGGTCGTCTAAGATAAATAGTCCTACATAAATATATATACCTAGGTACAGGGTGTCCTACATAAAACCGGTAGGCCTCAGGTACCGGTTAATCATCTCTAGTTAAATTGCTTATGGAGTGACAACACTGTCTTCAAAGTTGACTGCACTGCATTTAACGGGAAGTTGAGTGCAGCAGTCTGTTTGTGCGTTAGTTGTTGTGAGAAGTTCGTATTCTTGAGTTCTTGCAATGTGTTATGTGTTGAATTAAGATTCCCGGACTTAACATCGTGTGATTTTTATTTACGGAACACACTGAAAGGCAAAGTGTATGCTGACACTTTTCATACGATAGACGATCTTAAACGGTACATTGTTAGAGAAATTAACATCACACCTGCAAAATTATAGTGTGTCACTGGTAACGTTATCAAAAGAGGTCAGCGATGCCTAGATGTCCATGGCCATCACTTGCAGCATCTCTTATAAACAGGTACCGGTAACTGTTTAATGTTACTATTATTTATTCATTGTTAGTTATTTCTTTGTTGCTGTTAAGGTATCACTTGAATCTCGTGCGTGAGGCATGCCGGTTATATGTGCGACACCCTGTATATATATTTTTACATTTTTAAAACATACATTTTTAAAATTTACATAATTTTTCTCGACACACACACACACACACACATATATATATATATATATATATATATATATATATATATATATATATATATATATATATATATATATATATATATATATATATATATATATATATACATGTGTGTGTGTGTGTGTGTGTCGAGAAAAATTATGTGAATTTTAAAAATGTATGTTTACATGGCAAATAAGTACTCCAAAGATGCAAATAGTACCTGATAATAGCAAGATTCTGATATTACATACCTCTATAGGCGGTAACTTTCGCTTTTGTGTTAGGTTTTGTACATAATTTAAATAAGCTTCCTCAATCAGTATTTGTAATGAAATAAATTTTGTTGCATTGTACCCAGCTGCAAAATATAATTTATAAAATTTTTACTAACATTAACGAAATAAGCTATCCAATGCGATAAATAAATTGGAAGTGGCAAAATTTTACTTGGTTTAACTGAAAATTTCTTTGCTTGATAAAAATAGCAATATTTACAACTAAACGCAGTTTTTAACTACAAGATTTACAATGAAAATTATATATACTTTAGTGAGAAACAAGCATTAAGGCAAAAAATAGCAGAATTTTCTTCTTCGTATAAGAAGCGGTTTCGGAAGAACCTTCTTCCATCATCAGGTTACTTAAAATTCAAAGAGGATTTTAAAAACATGAAGAAGAATATGGAAAGGCAAAAAATGGGTAAAAAGATTAAGAAATGTAAAACACAAATCTTCTGTCAAAAATTAAACACACACGGATAGGCACTCACTGTCATTATTCACTGCTGTTAACTGATTTCTTTCCTTGCTTTCCAGATGGCGAACGTATGTAGTAAAATGATTGCTCCAAATTATATGTTTTTCTCCTTTATCTAAACTAAGTCTATATTTCTCTTTATGAATGTAATATGATTCTTTGATTTTTCGTTCCGTTACTGTTTTTGCTTTCTCATTAAACATGAGCAGGGACGGATCTAGCCCGGGGCCGGGGTAGCCTAGGCCCTCCCAGTTTTTCGAGGAACAACAATAATTGAACCTATTATTTACATATTTTAAAAGTTTATGGTAAACTAATGATATACCTTCATAGTCAGGGTTATGGCTGCTCCACCCAGTTTTTAACTTCTAGATCCGACACTACTGGGATGTTATGATTATAATCTTTAAGATGTGTCGCTACACCAGACAACTGTTGCAGGGTACGAGATTTCGATGTACGAATATGTTCAGTTATTCTAGTCCAATACTCATTTTTGTTTGACCTATATATACTTTATCACACTGCTATTTTACCCGATAGCCGCCACTGCTTTGTAGAGGATCAGTAAAAATGCCATCTGGAAAGCAAGAAAAGAAAACAGTGAATAACAATGAACAATGACAGTGAGTGCCCATTCGCATATGCAATTTTTGGCTTTTCACATTCTCCCTCATGTTTTTAAATCCTTTTTGAATTTTAAGTACGCTGAAGATAAAAGGTTGTCCCGGAAGCCCATCTTACATATAGAAGAAAACTGCTATTTTTTCCGGTGAGTATCAGCCTTTTTTGCTAGTTTCTTACTAAATATCATAACCGCTCGCAATATTGTGATACATAAACTTTGGCAATAAATGATTGTTTTTATCTCTTTCAGAGAATGAGGCTTAAATTTTCAACAATTAACCTTCTTTAATAGTAACATGCCTCTCTTAAAATAACAATGCAACATGTAATTATTTGTCTCTAATCTATTAGATAATATGTGACCAATAATGGGATATTCTTTGAATACATTTTTAAACAAGTTTTTCTTGGACTCTTACTGGGAAATAGTCGAAAATCAATCCCATAAACCAAGAGATTTTATAAAGCATTGGCCAAGAAAAGAAATAATTACATATAGAATTCTTTTAGGTACAGCACTCACGCTAGCTAAATTATTTGAAATTAGAAAAAAAGATACCTATCACTGTTGGTGTGATAATGGTGTAGATACTCTTAACCACCTGAATGTAGTTATTTACAAAACCAGTTATCTTTCTTAAAAAATTAAATTACTTTCCTGAAATGGGTCCGTTTTTTTACAAATATATCAAGGCAACTTATAATTGGAAAGCAATTCATAGCATGATTCAATTCATTCTCCTTAATGGTACAAACTTATAACAATAATAATAAAAAAAACTGAAGTACTTGAAAATAAAAACAATTCATCTAGCTAAAAATGTAAGAAGGAATATTAAACCTGTAAAAAAAAAAAAAAAAAAAAATGCTATGTTAAATACTGCTAAAGAAGACAACCTGGAACTGAGGAAGAAACTCTGAAAAAGATAACTAAATGTGTTACCCGAAATATTCCTTCACCTGAAGAAGATTGAAATCTAAGTGGAATCAATTCCTTGAAATTACCTAACAAACTTGACACTTACAGCCTATTAAGACTACTTGTAAGTCGGAGGCACTTCCTATAACACAGTTAATAGTGAAGAAGAAAGAAGGAAAGAACCAAGTTTTATAAATGGATTTTTAGATGTGTTGTGTGGTTATTTTTATTATTCTAGCTTTTTTGTTATCAAAGTACTACATATATTGAACTGTTTCTTTTAACTACAAATAATCCATCTTCTTACCTATGTGGTTATAAAATTTTGTACTGATACTACTTCTCTGAATTTTTGAATCAAGCCAGTGATGCTATTGGGCCGGTTCGCTAGAATCGGTTGTTAAAATATTTCGAGTTCGCAGAACCGTTTGTTATACCCAGAGATAAGAGTAAATTTTACCCACTTGTACCCAGGAGCAGTAAATTTTAGTTTAACTAACTTTGTTTTTAGAAATTCTTACAGCTACAGTGTTAAAAACATATAATCTCTCAGAACAAGGTATAAGCAATTATTTCTTAATCTCAAATACTCAGATATCAAGAATGAGAACTGAGATCAGATGAGTGGAGTAGTGAGGGAGGCATACTTACCATTTATCAACAATTTAGGATCCATTGCTCGATTAACACTTTTTCAAACTTTTTGACAATTATCTATCTTGGATAATTCGTTTCCAAAATATTCACAGTGCTACCTAATTTCGTCACACTGCCTTGTATTAAGACGCTGTATAGGTCTCTACTTGTCACTTGTGGTATCCAGTAAAATATTTGCTTTTGCCTACCATCTATGGTTTGTTTCCTAAGAGAGTCATATCTATCTATCTACTATCTCTCTCTCTCTCTCTCTTTGCATATATATACACAGGGTGTTACAAAAATGGGTCACAATGTTTTAGGAACAGATTACTTACTTCAAAACAAGAAAAGAAAACGTTCAAATGGACCTGTGCTCAAAAGTAGATAATTTCGGAGTTATAGGGTACCGAAAACATGAAACAAGTGAACATGAAACAGTACTATGGGACCTCTCGTACTCGGGTCAAGACATCACTAAAGAACTGGTACGTGAACTATCCAAATGTTTAAGACTGCTCCAGTAATTGTGCACCAATTCTTTGAGAGGTAGGTGGAGAGTGATCGAGTACTCCCAAACAGCCTCTCGAAAAATGATTGTGCAAGTACCAGAGGTTCTGAAAGATGGATATTAGCATAGTTCACATACTAGTTTCTCAGTGATGTCTTGACCCGACTACGTTCGGTCCTATAGTAGTGAAACTATGATCCTTTAAAGTTCATTTTTTCATGTTTTCGGCACTCCATAACTACGAAACTATGCACTTCCCACCACAGGCTCATATGATTTTTTTTCTCCTTATTTTGATGTGAGGAATTTATTTCCAAAATATTGTCACAATTTTTTCTAACACCCTGTACATACAGAACTGGTTCTTAAAAAAGTTAGAATAGCACCACTGGATCAAGCAACATTCATAGTCGAAGTACGTTAGGAATAGTGTAGGTTTAAAATAAAGGGGGAAACGTACTTTCTACAGGTAGAGAAATTAAAAAGAAGTTGTAAGGAAGTAAATCTTACAGATAATAGAAATTTATTATAATCAAAATATGTAATGCAGAAGAAAACAATTGAAGATGATAATGTTAATCCATTATATTTAAGACTAATTACAAATATTAACGTTATAGTTGTGATTTCAATTGAAGTTGTCTATAATGTAGAATAAAGATTTGTTTAAACTGCCTTCATCAGTGTTTAAAGTTGATTTTCAAATGTCACATACTAAGCTTTGTGTTATGATCAAGATGTATGTTTCTTTCTTGTTTCGATCAGGATTTATGTACGAAGTGCACCCGGAAAGTAATTTTCCCATGCTAGAAATCCCATAGCTAGGAAAGCATATGTTGCGCGAATCGGCGCTATGCCTTGTGCATTCAAAAACTTTATCATTAATTCCACTTTACACGCGGCGGGAGCTGGAGTAGGAATGTCCATCTTCAACCACTGCCATGACGCTACTGAGAGCACTAGGGAAGTTCCCTGGCGCATGCGCCAAGTTAGGACCTTACCCTCTCACGTGCACGCAGTCGCTTCGCGCAACATATGGTTTCCTAGCTATGGGACACGTGGGAAAGTTACTTTCTGGTTGCGTCTCGTACTTTCGGTTTGAACCTAATCTATTTCTAAATCACTCTGAGAGGAAGCATGAGTAATCCAAAAATCTAGTGAAGAAACATTATTATGTATGTTGACAAGTTGATGGGTAAGAAGAATATGTGAAATGTTTTTTCTGTATGTTCTATTACTTGTATTCAAACAATAAAGTTTGTAACGATTGAATAGTATATTTTAAAAATAAACTTAATATCGTATTATTCTGTATAGTTTCTTATCTAATATTAATTTCAATTGCATTATAACTATTATATATATATATATATATATATATATTATGTTGATCAATATATATTGTCTGCGCTATTTCCCAGTGGTACAACATTCACCTTTGGTGCATGGGGTCTTTGGTTTGATCCTAGCTCGCGCCAAGTGAGCTTTATGGTGGACAAACACCGCATGCGTAGGTTTTCTCACATTTTTCCTGTTTCCTCTCACTATCTTCATTCCACCATTTCATTCATTTCTCATGACTGTCTCTTTTAGCCTAGCCGACATAATCTTGGGACGTAAATTTAAAGATTTCATTTCATTTCATTTTCATATCTTGTCTGGTACGCCTAAAATATAAACAGTAATATTTCCCTTACGTCTGCGTTCTTCATGATTCACTGTAGATGTACTTGGTGTAATAGTTCAAAATGATTCAATAAAAAAAAGAATGAAAGCGATAATTATTCACGTAATTTTGTGTTATTATAACGTACTATATTTGCATATACAGGGTGTCTATGAACTACATCGACAAACTGAAAGAGTTTATTCCTCACATCCTAAAGAGTGGAAAAACACATGGTAACAAGTGTTATTGATAAGGCGAGGAACCATAGACTGGCGGTTCATATCAATGTAAAAAAAAAAAAAAAAAATCTCGCATACGCCATCCAAAAATGCATATTTCAGCATTGTGCAGAGATTTCTCATACGCCATAAAAAAAAAGATATACTCGGAATTAAAGGGGCTTCAAAATAGGCCGCGGTGGCTCAGTGGTAGAGCGTTCACCTCTGGTGCTTGGGGTCCCGGGTTCGATCCCAGCCCCCGCCAAGTGAACTTTGTGGTGGACAAACACCGTGTGCGTGGGTTTTCTCGGGGTTCTCCCGTTTCCTCCCACTTTCTTCATTCCACCATTTCATTCATTACTCATCATCACCGTCTCCTTTAGCCTAACCGGCATAACCGTGGGACGTAAAACTCAAGATTTCATTTCATTTCAGTATTTTTACTTAAGAAATGACACCCACTGACTCGGTATATAAATCAGCCTACATCTAAGTTCTCTTCTGCTTTGCTATACAGGAATCCATGCCGTTTCTTTCATTCTGCTTATGATCAGAAATTAGAAATGTTTCTGTATGAACTAAAGAATTATTGAATGTTTCAACAGCAAAATGAAACATAGACGCTACAGATCTCTATTTTGACAAGGGGAACACTTTAGTATGCGCTTGTGACACTTTCTTGCTGTATATTAGAGATGTTTCGCGTTTTGAGCCCCTTCTGTTTAGAGTACAAGTTGCAACTTTCTTCCATTAATGGAATATCATAAATGACTCATACTTCAGTGAATGCATTAACATTCAATTTTTTGGAGTTACGATAAACTGGGGATGAGACACGCTTTAACCGACTCCATAAGATTTCTTGAAAGCTATGAATACATGGTGCATCATGTCATACCACTGTCTCTAAAGCTATCTGGTGTTGAATATTAGATTCAGTACTAATTTATTACGTCTAAAACGACATTGATGATCTTACATCTCAGATCAAATATGTTGTGATGTACCAAGTGCTATTGTTTGCAAACAATGTCACTTGATCCTGTTTGTAAACATCAACAACATGAATTTACATTGGAGTACTACATCTCACGTGGGATTATTACAAGAAGCATCATGAGCCACCAGCATCACCTTCAAGTCACATGACGACATTGAGACATTTCTCTTAAGCTCATGAAGAAAAAAATCAAGAACTCGGAAAACTCTCGATCAGCTGATTGGTTAAATAAACTTGTATATGGAAACATTGGCTCTGTAGGTCAATGTCAGGGTTCTGATATTCGCTTGTTCGAAGTGACTAAAACGCCATCTATCTTTTGTAATTTACTCGTACCTATTGCGTTTCCATTAGATTGGAATATGAGGTAAGCAGAGATAGGAGCCTAGAAATTGTGTCCGTTAAATTGATAAAAAGTTAAATGTGATTTCGGTATAGTGTTTGGATATTAGTGCTCCTATACGGAAGGTAGACGGAATAATATTGTAAATTTATGTAAGTGCCATTGATATGCAGCTCGTCAGGAAATTGTAAGTACTAAATTTTAATCTATTTTTTTTTTCTTTCCATTTCGGCCCAACTGTTACCACTTTTTGGTGAGTGGTATGTCTTTGGTCACTAGTTTAATTTATAAATTGTTATATTTGGGAATTAAATTCAATTTGTGTAAATATTTGATATATCAAACCTTTCAAAACGTGGAATATAAAATTAGTGGAATGTGAATGTATGAAAATTTCCGGACTACCATTTAAAAAGGGAAAGGGTTCTAGTTAATATTAAGCAATGTTGTTTTGTTTTAGCATAGTTATATTGTTATTGTTGAATTTATATATATGTTGATAATAAATTGTTATATAATAAATTGTTCGATTTGAAGTAGATTTATAATTTCCAAGAAAAAGGATTACTTGCCCAATCTATTCCGCATTAAGGGGAATCCTAAAATACCCTTTCATAGGTAGTGGATTACTTGGTAACAAGACTGCCGCTACAACATGGGAGCAGCAGCGCCTAAATATTAGGAGCGCTATCAGCGAACAGGCACCAGTATTCGATTGATCTCCCATCCTCTTGCTTGCTTGGAGTACTAGGAGAAACCCAATCTTAAAGCCTCTAGTCTCCTGCGGGACTCTTGGCTTCCCTTCTATCTGGTATTCTGGTATAGTCTGTTTCGGAGCTCTGTGACTTTTAACCCCCTCACATGCTTGCCTGCAACATTAGGGTTTCCTACGCCACTCTACCTAGCTTGCCCGAACTCTGTAGAGATTCTGTCTTTGGCCGCATAATCTTGGGCTACGTAATTTGTAGCTCATAAAAGAAAAAATTGTATTGAAGTATTTCTGCAAATACTGATGTTATTAGAGGATTTTTATAAATAAACCGATAGTGGGAATCAATCTCGGACTCTGATTTACTCAATCTAGCTCTATCTACCCCATCAAAGGGAAGAACTTTAACAATATACACAGCTAACTGTGTTTCAAGAATGTTAAGATCTTTCAGCAGGTTATAGTGGTAATATTATGCTATACCATATCCAAATTTCTATACTATACTTATAAATGTTACAACTAATTATATCTTACCTTTTAAGGAGTACTTATCTAGGAAAAGTTGGGATGTACCAAAGTCGGAAGTTCTCTTGACTACTCTAATTTTATATCGAAAGGTTTTTGGAATAAAATATTTCCGAGTTGGCTCAGTAATAACAATTCCAACAGCTGAATCCATTAGTTCAATGTCATACAGAACATATTTATCCATTATTTCTTCTGCATCAAATGGATGGATTTCTAATGAAATGGGGGGAAAACACAATTGTATATTACCTTTGCAAAGAAAACATAATTACATATTTTAATGAAAAACATTTAAGAGATAGTAATACGGAGCAGAAAGGGTCCATTTTCAATACGAAACAGAATTGTTTCTAATGATAATAGTAAAACAAAGAACATTTTCTACAAAAACTTAGAATCGAGAACAGAGGATAAAAATGCACATTTTTTTAAAAGAAAATTGAAGTAACTTACGTATGTGCACAGTGGCTGCTTAAGTGAGTATTCACGGGTCTACCCAAAATTTTGAAAAGTATACTGTATAAACGCTAAAAGATACAATAAAGAGTAAATATATTTTCCACTATTTATATTAGTGATAGATAATTATTTAACAAATAGCATCAATCACTACTGTAAAAGTAATTTCCTACTGTCATTAATCAACCAAATGTGTATATGTATCCATAAGCTAGGATACATATAGCGAGCCTACCCAAAATTAAAACTCTAAAGCCATCCCTATAATGTGCGTATTTATGTTAATTGTATAATCTGATAAACATGTTGAATATATTAAGTGAAATAATGCTTATCTAAAGTTATGATTTGGTGAGAGTCAAGATGGTTTCAGGGAACGTGGTTATCTTCTTCAGTTGTCGAAACTTCCTGTAAAATTCTTTCACGCTAGTGTTTTTTTCTCTTTTTTTCTAAAAGAATGGTAGTGAATGTTATTACAACTTCCGCACCTTCACATGTTACTCTACATCAGGTATGTGCAAGTGGGAAAAGGGGGTGGGCCAATCATATAGAGGACTTGGCCGTATGACGTGGCGTCGATGGACGGGGACGTGGCGTTGATGGCCGTATGAGACAATGTATCACATTTTTATAACAAACGAATGACCATATTTTATGGAGAATCTCTTCATCGTACACTAACATCACAGGAACACACAAACTGTTATAATGGTAACCAAAATACTTATTTACTAAAGAAAAGCAGAAAAAATCTGTTTATCTATCATTTTAGTGGGAAATTGATTCTTCATGTTCTGACTTAATCTCTCAAAGGTCTATGGTACACTGGATGTTCCACTGCGGGTGATATTTCCTAACATGAACATCAATTAGCCAGGAAATATTTTCAATTCAATTTAAGATTATGTAAGAAGTATATTTTCAGTTAGGGGTCAGGCGGACTGGATAAAAGGGTTCACTGGGCCGGGACTAGCCCGAGGGACAGCTGTTGCACATGCCTGCTCTGCATACTTTTGTTGCCTCTAAATAGTTCTTTTCTTTTGGTATGAACTGTTAAATTATGATCTCGGAACCGCGAGTCACATATCTGCTAGGGTTAAAACTCTATGAAAACCAGTTCCCTGGTTCCTATTATACTCATGCACATCAGTGAACATGTGTTCTGGATATTTTCATGAGATGCGCTGTCCCTAGGAATTTAACTAAGATCTACCCATGAAAAGAGTTATTAGAATACTTAATAAATTGAAAATGCATGTATTCCCAGTAACACGTTATTAGGGCATTCGCATTGAGAACTAATGCAACTATCAATCAATTCCGTAGACACCTTTATCAAAGGAGCAATGTGGGCCGAGATGGTCAAAAAAAATAGAAGGTGCATCAAACAATAATTCCTATCGGCAAAAGCACATGGCCGCAGAATATGAAGCAGAAACGAAAAATAAAAATTACCAAAGCATAACTCTTATTAACGCTAAAAAATAAGAACAAAGAAATATGGTGCAGATTAAGAAAGGCAGTTTATATTTTATTATTTTTTGTCTTTTATAGTTTTTATACAAAAAGTAAACAAACACTGGACTCACACACAAGTACGTCGGGATGTAAGACTCCATTGAGTATCCTTATCCTCGACTATCACCAACCACCAGCAACTCCTGTAGATGTATTTTTAACTGAGAGAGCAGGTAAGGAATATGCAAATGAACAGGAAATAAAGATAATGAATAATGCTGCCCTTTCGCCTTCATAAGGATGGTGTCCGCTACATGAAGGGTCTTTTGCACGCAAAGACGACCTCCTAAAAGCTTGGGACGATGACTGTGCCCAGATATACAACATGGTAGAGTTTGTGTGAATTCAGGTTATGAGAAATGGAGAAACGCAACGAAGAACGGAACAGTGCCGTAACAATGGCCGGTGCAAGCGGTGCAACGTACCGGGGCACCCTAGGCTTCGGGGCCCTGCCGAACCCGTTAGTTACTCAATAGACTTCTGAATACTTATATTTTATTATTAATTTTTATGTGCGAGAGAAAATCGTTGTCAATTTTAAAATTGTCAGCGATTTTAGAAATATTGTTTTTCTGTTTTGGGGGGCTCCCCAAAGCCTAGACACCTCGCCGAACCCGTTTATTACTCAGTACTGAATACTTATATTGTTATTTACTTGTTATGCATGGGGAAAAAATCGCCAATGTTAAAATTGCCAGCAATTTTAGTAACATTTTTTTGGGGAGGAGCCCTAAAGCCTATATGGTCATTTCTTATGTATGAGAAATAATCATTGTAGTGAAATTCCTTCGGAACAATTTTTTCGCTTTTGAAATTTCCAAGCCCACGGGGTCCCGCTAAACCCATCGGCACTGAATACTTATATTCCGATATTTATTTCTTATGTGGAAGAGTAATCATGAAGTTATTTTTGCAGATGTTCAAAAATCTATTTTTTTTTTTTTTTTCAATAATCGTGGATGCAACATCGGACATAACAGAAACTGATCAGGTTAGTGTCATTCTTTGCTACGTTGCTGTAAACACGTGTTAAAAGTTAGAACCAAAACCATTTTTTAGGTTTTAATTTTTATAACCATAACCAAAAATGTAAAATGCAACAAAAAAAGAAAATAAAGACCAAATGAGCTTAGGTAACTGCAAGGTCATCATAAGCCCTTTCTACTGAGCCATGACTCACTTCCAATATCGAAGCAAACAAATACCAAAATTAAAAAAATATGCTATTATCAATGCTAAAGACAGAGGTGAGTCATGTCTCCTGAAAAGTGGTTTATGATCGTCTTCGTGTGAGCTGACTCACAGCAAAATTTATCGAAAAGATTTCTAGTATTAAAATAACGTTTAATTCTCCATTTGCTTTACGTAGCACATAATTACCTCATTTTGGAATCGATGCGCTTCCAAGGTAAAGGTGAGTCACGATTCACCGGAAAGGTTTTGCTATGCTTGTTGTGAACTGACTCACCACGAAATGTACCGAAGTTATTTGCAGTAATAAAAACTTGTTTAATATAAATAATTTAGCATTGAACAGCATCATATTTAATTTTGGTATTTGTTTGCTTCGATATTGGAAGTGAGTCATTTCTCACTAGAAGGGCTTATGATGACATTGCAGTTACCTAAGCTCATTTGATCTTTATTTTCTTTTGTTGTATTTTACATTTTTGGTTATTCCTTATCAAAATTATAACAAAAAAGGTTTTTCTTTTAACTTTTAAGACGTGTCGTGAATTATGAGAAAGCGACATTAAAAATTAAAGAAAGTTTCATAGGATTTTATGCATTAGATAAGCATGATGCCGAGAACTATAAACATTTCTTTCGTGAAACTTTACTCAACGACATAGAACGGTGCAGAGGGCAGGGACATAATGGAGCATCAATGACAAGCGGAGTTTATAGTGGTTTACATGCAAGAATTAGTAAGACTACCCCAAACGCTCCGTACGTTCATTGCTGTGCGCATAATCTGAATCTTGTTGGTGCTGCAAAGGTGTTGATGTTGCTATTGCCGATGCTGCAAAAGTATCCACATAAGTTTCCATTTTTTTGATGTTCAAGATATTTTCCTTTTTCTCTTTTTAGTTTTAGTGCTCCTAGATGGTCACTTTTAGCTCTTGGTGATGAAATGGCTTCAAAATTAAAGAAGAAAACTAAAAAATAATGCATAACTAGGTGGGGAAACAAAACACACTGCTGTTAGCAGCATGAAAGAGATAATTGCTGATGTTCAGAAGTCCATACCGCGATTTGTCTGATCAGTAAGAAATCTGATGAGTTGAGAGTAGCTGAGACATTAAAGAAGATCCTACTGTCCATGCATGTAACTTCCAAAAGTTTGCAGTCTTCTGATATTGATCTGCAAATAGCAGAGAAAAATCTGAAGAAACCACTTCAGCAAATGAAATATCTTTGGGAAAAGTATGACGAGCTTGTAAAATCCACAAAAGACCTGTGCTCGAAACTGAGTATTTCACAAACATTTCAAGAGAAAAGCAAAAAGTTTGCAAAGAAATATGTTGATGTACTGGCTACGGATAGCAGACTAGATGTATTGGAAGATATATTTCGTGTCACTGTATTTTATCCTACTCTAGATATCCTATCCTATCCTATTATAGAATGTGTCACAACTTAGCACCCGTTTCCACGTGCTCAGTTGCTTTTATTTTCTCACTCTAGCAACATTGTTGTCTGCATCTCAGAAAGACGTTCAGAAATCTGGATATGACTTTGCTACAGAGTACAGTAGTGATGTAAGCCCAGATTTTCCATGGCAAACACTGGTATTCGGAGATTATAATAGGACTGAAATAGGTAACCTTTGAACAATTTGGGAAATAATTTTATTCTTAGTGGAAAATAGGTATTCTACGTCTCACAACAAAAGTAAACAAAAATGTTGCTATATTAAATATGGATGAGCACGAGCAAATTCGAGGAAGTTTTCTTTGAAACTCGACTCGACTCGAAACAGACATTTTGGGCTCGACTCGAAAACTTTCCTTCAGCTCGACCTGAATTTTGGTCGATTTTCGAGTAGATTCAAGCCGAAACGAGCCAAGTCATGTGTGTAGTTTCAAGTACTCTCTTCAAATATCCTACATAGACAACATAATTATTATCAATGATACTACTACTAGTAGTGGTAGCAGTAGCTACTAGTTATTATTATTATTATTATTATTATTATTATTATTAATATTATTATTATTATTATTATTATTATTATTATTATTATTATTATTATTATTATTATTATTATTATAACACAAACATGAAAGATAGGCGCTTTGTATCT